>NC_028355.1:32091397-32338577 GCF_000741045.1 Vigna radiata var. radiata | reverse complement strand
TAAGTTCGCACGACGACACTCCGATAGCAATGGGTGGCTTGGTGGAGGGAAGACGAGACCGTCTAGGTTTTGCGTACGAACGACGACACTCCGTCGACATTGGGTGGTTGGGTGGAGGGAAGACGACATTGTCTATGTTTTGCCTACGAACGCCGACAGTACGACAACACTTCGGTAGCAACAGTGGTAGGGTGGAGGGAAAACAAGTCTCTCTCTGGTTTTCACGCTCAAAGATTCTCTCTCAAATGTTCCTCAGATTACAAATCTGAAAATGAGAAAATGAAACCCAAATTTGAAACTTGCCCCCAATTCTCATTGCCACATCATTCTCATATTAAAAATTCATTTTCCACATGCACCACTCACATTTAAACACGTGTCCCGTGTTTAAATGTTGTCAAAATCTGTTGTTCACGTATCATTTTCCAAAAGTAAAATAAAACATGTAAGATAAAGAATGTAAAAAGTATTTAGTAAAGAAAAACGCAGTGAATAGTTAGATTTAATAGTTGAGGTTGTCGTTTAAATAGGAGCATGTTGGTTGCCGTTATCCAGAGAGAGGAGAAAAAGAAGAGTGTTTGTTGAAAGTAAGAATCAGGCAAGATGTTCGGAATCCTGGGAGGCAAGGGTCACAAGATAAAAGGGCGTTTGGTGATTATGCGAAAGAATGTGTTAGATATCAACAGTCTGACAAGTGTTAAGGGTGTCGTCGGAACAGGAATCAACATCATCGGTGGTGTAGTTGATACTGTCACTGCTTTTGCTTCTCACATCTCCATTCAGCTCATTAGTGCTACTAAAGCTGATGGTAATAATCACTTTTTCATCTAATCAACTTTTCATTTCATTAATCTCCCAGATATTAGAAAAATGAGTATTGTTACCATCCAATACTTTTACATTGTAAAATATCATATAAAAAGGTAAAGTTTTGTATTTAAAAAAAAAAGTAAGAAAGAATAATATCAAATAAATGTAAAAGAATTATATATGTCAAATAATTATTTTTTTAGATAAATATCTTTTTAACACGTTTAATTTTTTTTATAGGTTTAAACCTTTTTTAGTCCCTAAGTTAAGTTTTGATGTTCAGTTTAGTCCCTGCTTTTAAAAATGTTGACCTTTAGTCTTTATTATATGAAAAATGTATCAAATCAATCCTATTCGTTAACAAATCACAAGTTTTTCATTAAGTGATTTGTTGTTCATAACACCTTCCGTTAACAAATCACAAAATATTGGATTTCTAGGTATGAAAACTTGTGATTTATTGTTCATTAAGTGCTGTCATGAGGACTGATTTGATACATTTTTCATATCATAGGGACTAAAGGTTGACATTTTTAAAAGCGAAGACTAAACTGAACATTAGAACTTAACTTAGGGACCAAAAAAGAGTTTAAACATTTTTTATATTTATTTGACACTATTTTCTTTTCTAGAAAAAACATAAAATTTTATAATTTTTATGATCAGTGTATCTCTATATTTTGTGTTAAATGGATGTAAAAGTGTGTCATGATATTCTTACTGAGAACGATATTCTTAAATGAGATCTATTTAAATAATCTTTTCTCTTTAGTGTTTTTATATCACACTAAACTTTTACTAATTAGACAATTGATTTGTTTTAAGAGTTCGAATTTTCTTTAACAATGGTTATTAATGTACAGTAACACATTTTTATATTCATTTTGATAGATAGTATTAGAATAAAATAATTATAAAAAAATAAATTTTTATATTTAAGAAAAAATAAAAAATAAAAAAATAGTATAAATAAATATAAAAAATTTATGTATTAAAAATTATTTTTCTAACAATAAAGATACTTTGACATACACAAAATTTATTTTATTTTTACATTTAATTGACACTATTAATTCACACTTTATTGTCTTTTTTATTGAATAACACAAAAATTCACTTTTTTATTATTATTTTATTTTTATATTGTTTGTCAAATTAAATGTAATATAATTTTATTTTACAATTCCTCCTCTTCTTTTAATGATATTTTATTTTTAGATGTAAAAATATATTTATTCTCTAATATAGGGTAAGAAATAGTTATGATCAAATAATGAATACAAATATTTTTCATATTCATTAGTGGATATGGATATTATAGTATTTGTATATGTATAGATATTTGTATCTATGCTAATGATAATTGTGTTGGTATTTTATTTGAATTTATTTAAACATTTTTTTTTACTAAATGTTAAAATTAAGTTAAAGAGATTATGTTAAAAAAATAATAGATAAAATTTTGTGTGTATGTGATATGATTAGGACATGGGAATGGAAAGGTTGGAAAGGCTACAAATTTGAGAGGACAAGTATCATTGCCAACGTTGGGAGCGGGAGAAGATGCATATGATGTTGAGTTTGACTGGGATAGTGATTTTGGAATTCCTGGCGCATTTTATATTAAAAACTTTATGCAAGTTGAGTTTTATCTCAAGTCCCTAACTCTCGAAGACATTCCTAACAACTATGGAACCATTCACTTTCTATGTAACTCCTGGGTTTACAATTCCAAAGTCTACAACACTGATCGTATTTTCTTCGCCAACAACGTAATTAAGCTACTTCATTTAATTCTTTCTTCTTCTTCTTCATCTTTAAGACACCATTTAGATAATTCATCATATAACAATGCATGCAGACATATGTTACTAGCGAGACACCACCCCTACTTGTGAAATACAGAGAAGAAGAATTGAAGGTTGTAAGAGGCAATGGAACTGGAGAACGAAAGGAATGGGATAGAGTTTATGATTATGATGTCTACAATGACTTGGGCGACCCAGATAAAGGTGAAGCTCATGCTCGTCCTGTTCTTGGAGGTTCTTCTACCTTGCCTTACCCTCGTAGAGGAAGAACCGAAAGAGGCAAAACTAAAAAAGGTTATCCACTTTATTCATTTTTTGTTGTAATGTAATATTATGTACTTTTCATGCTTTGGTTTAGACCTAACACGTAATATATACGTGTTCATCTCCACAGATCCTAACAGTGAGAAGCCCAGCGACTTTGTTTACCTTCCAAGAGACGAAGCATTTGGTCACTTGAAGTCATCTGATTTTCTCACTTATGGATTGAAATCTGTAGTCCAAGATGTGTTGCCTGTACTGACTGATGCATTTGATGGAAATGTTTTGAGCCTTGAGTTTGATAATTTCGCTGAAGTGCGCAAGCTTTATGAAGGTGGAGTTACGTTGCCTACAAACTTTCTTAGCAAGATCGCTCCTTTACCTGTCATTAAGGAAATTCTTCGAACTGATGGTGAACAGTTTCTTAAGTATCCACCACCTAAAGTCATGCAAGGTATGCTACATATCTTGAATATGCACAAAAGTTTCATCAATGTATTCCTATTTTTTATTCGACATTCAATCACATGGATGGCACAGTGGATAAGTCTGCATGGATGACCGATGAAGAATTTGCAAGGGAAACCATTGCTGGTGTTAATCCTAATGTGATTAAGATTCTTGAGGTAAGCTTAAAGTTGATTGGTATCAAACTACATGCAGCTAAAATTTTTTATTCAGATTGAGATTGTTGACCTCATCCACCACATGTTAAATTGTCCCAGGAGTTTCCACCACGAAGCAAGCTAGATACTCAAGCCTACGGTGATCACACTTCCATTATAACAAAAGAACATTTGGAGCCTAACTTGGGTGGGCTCACTGTTGAGCAGGTAATGATGATACGAGCATTAAGTTTCACCTTAAAATGTCTTTCTTGTTCTTTCATTTTTCCTCTAATGTCGTTCGAACGAGCAACAATCAATTAATAATTGTACATGGTTAAATAGGCAATCCATAGCAAGAAGTTGTTCGTTTTGGATCACCATGACTATCTCATTCCATATTTGAGGAAAATAAATCAATCTACCACAAAGACTTATGCCACAAGAACCATATTTTTCTTGAAAAGCGGTGGAACTTTGGCACCATTGGCCATCGAGTTAAGCAAGCCGCATCCTCAAGGCGACAACCATGGTCCTGTTAGTGAAGTCTATGTTCCTTCGTACGAGGGTGTCGAAGCTTACATTTGGCTATTGGCAAAGGCTTATGTCGTTGTGAATGACTCATGCTACCATCAACTTATTAGCCACTGGTATGCTATTGTGAACTTGCAATTAGATCCGTGCAATTAAATTTGTCAATGTATCTAATGATTGATTCTTATAACGTGAACGATAGGCTAAACACTCATGCAGTGGTTGAACCATTCGTCATAGCAACAAATAGGCAACTGAGTGTGCTTCACCCTGTTTACAAACTCTTGTTTCCCCACTATCGTGACACCATGAACATTAATTCGCTTACTCGGAAGGCCTTGGTCAATGAAAACGGTATTATAGAGAAAACATACTTATGGGGTAGATATGCTTTGGAACTGTCTGTTGTGATATATAAGGATTGGTCTTTCCACGATCAAGCATTACCTAATGATCTCCTCAAGAGGTGAGTAATGTAGTAAAGTTTATTAGCAAATTAGTAATATATGCATTGCTTAAATATTTGACGACTAAATTCAATCAACTCATCTATGATAAAAAGAAAAAAACAAAGGCTTCGAACTTGATATAACTCTGGTGCTAATCAATGTTATTCGGGTGCAGAGGAGTTGCAGTTAAGGATCCATCTGCTCCCCACGGTATTAAGCTTTTGATTGAGGATTATCCTTATGCTTCTGATGGGCTGGAGATATGGGATGCCATCAAGTCGTGGGTGGCAGAGTATGTCGTATTCTACTACAAGTCAGATGAGGCAATTCAAAAAGACCCTGAACTTCAAGCTTGGTGGAAAGAACTTGTTGAAGTGGGTCACAGTGATTTGAAAGATAAGCCATGGTGGCCAAAGTTGCATACTTCTGAAGAGTTGATTGAAATCTCTACTACCCTGATATGGATAGCTTCAGCTCTTCACGCTGCTGTTAACTTTGGACAATATCCATATGGTGGTTTGATCCTTAACAGGCCAACTATTAGCAGAAGATTCATGCCTGAAAAAGGGTCTGCTGAGTATGTTGCATTGGGTAAGAACCCTGAGAAGGAGTTTTTGAAAACTATTACCGGAAAGCAGGAGACCCTTATTGACCTTACGATTATAAAGATCTTGTCAAGGCACACATCTGATGAGTTCTATCTTGGAGAGAGAGATGGTGGTGACTATTGGACTTCTGATGCTGGGCCATTAGAGGCTTTTAAGAGGTTTGGGAAGAAGCTTGCAGAGATTGAACAGAAGCTTGTACAGAAGAATAACAATGAGTCATTGAGAAACCGCACTGGACCGGCTAAAATGCCTTATACTCTGCTCTATCCTTCAAGTGAGGAAGGCTTGACTTTCAGAGGAATTCCCAACAGTATCTCCATCTAAGGCTATATTATTACTGCACTGTTGCGTTTGTTTTCAATAAATGCCAAATAGAAGGAATATGATTTCTTCATTTGCTAAGTTATGTATCTCCACTCCTTCAAACTTCTCGTGTGCTTGTTATTAATAAAGAAATTGTGTTTTGTACTTTGTATAAAGCTGAGAATATTATAAATGCAACTCTTTTCTGACATTTAAGACATCAACTGTGTTCATATTGTTGGTATTGCAAAAGGAAAAAGTCTTTTTAACAACTCTTTTTGACAATGCATATATGGCAGTTTATAATTGGTTCATTTTAAATATTTTTTTAGAACAAATTCAAATAGACCAATAAAATAGTGACATGTGTTCTATTGTAAAAAACTTGTTAAAAAAGAGTTATTAAAATATCATTATCCATTGCAAAATGCATATCTTAAGGTTAACAACTAGATTCTTAAGTTTTGCATTACGGAGTTGATGTCGTTGATGTGAAGTTGTTTTTTTCATTCTTTTAATGCTATTTATCAAATAGGTGAAAAATGTTAATTCCCGACTGCTGACTGTAACATAAGATTATCCAACAAAATCTTCATTCATCACCACTTGAAAAAACAATGTTGGAATTGATGTTATGTGTGTGCATTTTATAGAACAGGAATACACTAAAAATCTTTTGAATCAGTTCAATTTTCTTAATTAAATTGAAAGATAGACATATTCATTAATAATATATTATGAGAGGATAAAATTATAATTCTTTGAAATTATAGTTGCTTAATTTTCTTAATCAGATTGAAAGATAGATGTGTATCAACACCAAATGAGATTTTTCTTTATCAAAAAATTAATGTTTACTACTGCTAAATTAAAAAAAAAAATAGATTTCTTAAATGTTAATTAAGGGAACTAGCCTATATAGTCTAATTTTATTTTCTAATTTTATTTTGAAAAATATTATTAAAATATTTGCATATCGGGTTGATCAATGAAGTGGAAGCTTGTAACTATTAATATTGCAAAAGTTATAATGATAAGAATGTTATCTTCTAAACTCTCTCCTTCTATTACGATATACTAATATGAAATACGATCTTAAATTCGCTAAAATGATATCGATGGGATTAATTATCGCATGTGAGACATTGAACAAGAAAAATATATTTAAATTTGGATTTCTAAACCATATAAAAAGAAATAACCCCTCTAATAATAAATTAAAAAAAATCATATTAAAAAGATTCCGTAAAAGTTTACCAGAATATTTTAATAATCATACGTATATGACCAAAATAGTCTAAATGTAGTGAGACAATAAATAACTTGAAATAGTTGTAATTAAAAACGTGGCTCAATAAAAAATTAGAACAAACATAAACAAATATTAATTCAGCTTATCCAGTTTATAACCATGTATGATATAAAAATATAAAACTGGTTATCAGCTCGTTTACAAAAAAAAGAAAAATATTATTAAAACCGATGAATAATTGACAACAATTAATCATTATTACAATTTGTGAATAAGTTAATGATAATTATTTATCAGCATCGATTTGGAGTGAAAAGAAAATAGAAGATCCAATCTGATTTGATATTAAAATATTTTTGTATTAGAATGGATTTAAAAAAAATAAAAAATAAAAAATGTGGTTAAAATCTTAAACAGGAACCTTTGCATAATGATGTGTACTTTTTACATAGATAGAATAAAAGAGAAAAGTAATATAAATTAAAGAAGAGAAAGATTAGTATAAGATTAAGATGAAAAAAGTCAAGCTGAGAAAAGATAAAGAATAATTAATAATGGTAATTAAACTGGTTTATGAAGGTTGTTAGGTCCGCCACGTGGCTTAATCGTGATTTGAATGGGGAAAAGAATAAAAAAAGAAACACATGTTTTGGTATGTTAGAGAGTTGGATGTGTATAAATAGAAGGAGTGGTTTGGTCGTGTTCTTCATTAATCCAAGGAGAAGAAGAACAAACAGAAAAGAAGTTGAAAAGATGTCGTTATTGGGAGGAATTTTCGGAGGAAACACGCAGAAGATAAAGGGTACTGTGGTGCTTATGCGAAAGAATGTGTTGGACATCAACAGCATCCTCAACCCTGCCAGCGTCATCGACAACGTCTTCGATTTCGCCGGCAGTCTCGTCGACGCCGTTACTGCTTTCGCCACCTCCATCTCCATCCAGCTCATCAGTTCCACCAAGGCTGATGGTAACTTACTCACTTCACATACTCTAAACATCTTTCAATTATCATATTACTCTAATTACGTTATTTCCATCTTTAATCACAAACTGTCCATGATCGCATTCTCAAGACTTCAAAAATAATTACTTTACACTGCTCAGTGTGAAGCTAGTTCATATTTTTGGATGTATTGACTTTCTCATACCATACATCAATAATTCATGTTTATAATATAATAATTTATCTTTCATTAGGTAAATTGATTCTTTTAATAGTAACCAAACTTATTTTAATGATGTAAATTATTTGTTAACTTTTCTTGGCTGATCTCATATAAGAAATCGATATAATGGAGTATGCAATTAAATAATTTTTTTTAATAACTTTTTGAAAATAAATTACATGTTATTGTTTTATTGGTTTTTATATTTGAAATAGATTAATCACGAATTACTAAATATATGTTGTAAAAGAATTGTTAAAAAAACGTTTTTTCAATGTAATATATGTTATTATTAAATGTGTAATAATCTATCCTTCGTTTTGTTAATGGTTTCTCAAGTAGACAATGATATATTAATAACTTTTATTAACAATTTATTGACAATAGATTATGTGTTACTATTTTATTGGTCAATCATAATTATAAAAAAATTGTTAAAAAAACATTTTCCTTTTCAGACAAAAACAAAACTTATTTTGATAATACTTTTTATTAAATGCTAAAAACGACTCAATGCTTTTGTTTGCTGAAGGATATTGATACATACCACATACAATAAAGTATAATTATATTTTTTTTAGTAACTAATGAACAAATTGAATAAGATTATTTATTAATTTTTGTTGTATGATTGATGTGAGAATGAATTTGAAGGTGTTAAATTTTGTGTGAAATTTGATATAGGACAAGGGAAAGGAAAAGTTGGAACTGCTACAAAGTTAAGAGGGCAAATATCATTACCAACGTTGGGAGCGAGTGAAGAAGCATACGATGTTAATTTCGAATGGGACAGTGACTTCGGAATTCCAGGCGCGTTTTACATTAAGAACTTCATGCAGAATGAGTTCTACCTCAAATCTCTCACTCTCGAAGACATTCCTAACCACGGAACCATTCACTTTGTCTGCAACTCCTGGGTTTACAATGATACTAAATACAAAACTCCTCGTATTTTCTTTGCCAACAACGTAAGCTACTTCATTTAATTCTTTCTTCTTCTTCATCTTTAAGACACCATATAGATAAATCAACTTATTCATCATATAATAATGCAGACGTATCTTCCTGGCGAGACACCAGCCCCACTTGTGAAGTACAGAGAAGATGAATTGAAGGTTGTAAGAGGCGATGGAACTGGAGAACGAAAGGAATGGGATAGAATTTATG
Source organism: Vigna radiata var. radiata (assembly GCF_000741045.1). NCBI lineage: Eukaryota > Viridiplantae > Streptophyta > Magnoliopsida > Fabales > Fabaceae > Vigna > Vigna radiata. Next base: position 32,329,614 of record NC_028355.1, on the reverse strand, counting down.
ACTATGATGTCTACAATGACTTGGGCAACCCAGATAAAGGTGAAGCCTATGCTCGCCCTGTTCTTGGAGGTTCTACCTTGCCTTACCCTCGTAGAGGAAGAACTGGAAGACCCAAAACTACAAAAGGTTACCCACTTTATTCATTTTTTGTTGTAATGTATTATATACTTTTCATGCTTTGCTTTAGACCTAACATGTATTATTTGTTCGTCTCCACAGATCCTAACAGTGAGAAGCCCAGCGACTTTGTTTACCTTCCAAGAGACGAAGCGTTTGGTCACTTGAAGTCATCCGATTTTCTCGCTTATGCATTGAAATCGGTATCCCAAGATGTGTTACCAGTCTTGACTGATGCATTCGATGGAAATATTTTGAGTCTTGAGTTTGATAGTTTCGCTGAAGTGCACAAGCTTTATGAAGGTGGAGTTACATTGCCCACAGACTTTCTCAGCAAATACGCTCCCATACCAATTGTCAAGGAACTTTTTCGAAGTGATGGTGAACAGTTTCTCAAGTATCCACCACCTAAAGTAATACAAGGTAGGCTACACATGTTAAATAAGAAGAAAAATGACATCTTTATTAGCAATGTAGCTCTTTATTCAATGACGTAGACGGACTTTTCAACTGTTCTTATTTGATGCAGTGGATAAGTCTGCATGGATCACTGATGAAGAATTTGCAAGAGAAACCATTGCGGGTGTTAATCCTAATGTCATTAAGATTCTTAAGGTAAGTTTAATTTTAGAGTTGATTGGTTAAAAACTATATGTAACCAAATGTTTGCCTGCCAATTTTGAGATTACTCATCGCGTGTTAAATTTATTCTAGGAATTCCCACCACGTAGCACGCTAGACACTCAAACCTTTGGAGACCATACCTCTATAATAACGAAAGAGCATTTGGAGCCTCAATTAGGAGGGCTCACTGTTGAGCAGGTAATGATATAAGTATCCGGTTGAACATTAAAATTAATTCACATCTGTTATTCTTTGTGTTTCTGATTTTGTTTTATTTGAATATGTGAATAGCAATTAATTAATTATACTTGGTTGAACAGGCTATCGAGAACAATAAGTTGTTCATCTTAGATCACCATGACTATCTCATTCCATATTTGAGGAAAATAAATTCATCTACCACAAAGACTTATGCCACGAGAACCATATTTTTCTTGAAAGAGGATGGAACTCTGACACCATTGGCCATTGAGTTAAGTAAGCCACATGATCAGGGTGACGAATTCGGTCCTATCAATGAAGTCTATGTGCCTGCATACGAGGGAGTGGAAGCTTACATTTGGTTACTGGCAAAGGCTTATGTTATTGTGAATGACTCGTGCTACCATCAAATCATTAGCCATTGGTATGATATTATCGATTCACATTGGAGTTAATTTTGTTTGTGTATTTATGAATAAATGATTAACGTAATGACATGGATAACAGGCTAAGCACTCATGCAGTTGTTGAGCCTTTCGTCATAGCAACGAACAGGCAATTGAGTGTGGTTCACCCTGTTTACAAGCTCCTGTTTCCTCACTACCGTGATACCATGAACATCAATTCACTGGCCCGCAAGTCCTTGGTCAACGCAGATGGTATCATAGAGAAAACATTCTTGTGGAGTAGGTACTCTTTGGAAATGTCTGCTATAATTTACAAGAACTGGTCTTTCGTTGATCAAGCACTACCTAATGATCTTGTCAAGAGGTAAGCAATATTTTAAAGGTTTTTAAAAAGTAAAAGGTCTCAAGATTTATATAATTTGTCATGCTAATCAATGTTATTTGGGTGGTCAGAGGAGTTGCGGTTAAAGATTCATCTGCTCCCCACGGTGTTAAGCTTTTGATTGAGGATTATCCTTATGCTTCTGATGGGCTGGAGATATGGGCAGCCATCAAGTCGTGGGTGGAAGAGTATGTGGCATTCTATTACAAGTCAGATGAGGTACTTCAAAAAGACCCTGAACTTCAAGCTTGGTGGAAAGAACTTGTTCAGGTGGGTCATGGTGATTTGAAAGATAAGCCATGGTGGCCAAAGTTACAAACACGTGGAGAGTTGGTTGACGTCTCCACCACCCTCATTTGGATATCTTCAGCCCTTCATGCAGCTGTTAACTTCGGACAATATCCATACGGTGGTTTAATCCTGAACAGGCCAACTATTAGCAGAAGATTCATCCCTCAGAAAGGGTCTGCTGAATATGAGGCATTGGCTAAGAATCCAGAGAAGGAGTTTTTGAGAACTATTACTGGTAAGAAAGAGACCCTGATTGACCTTACAGTTATAGAGATATTGTCAAGGCACGCATCTGATGAGTTCTACCTTGGAGAAAGAGATGGTGGAGACTTTTGGACTTCAGATGCAGGGCCATTGGAGGCGTTTAAGAGGTTCGGAAAGAAACTTGCTGAAATTGAAGAAAAGCTTGTACAAAAAAACAATGACGAGACACTGAGAAACCGCACAGGACCTGCAAAAATGCCTTACACTCTTCTCTTTCCTTCCAGTGAGGAGGGATTGACTTTCAGAGGAATACCAAACAGTATCTCTATCTAAGGATTCTATGCTTCTTCAGCTTCATAGCTTTTAAATAAATGTGATATAGAGGGAATATAATTCCTTCATCTCCACTAGTTTATGTTTAACTATGTATAATATACTTGTATATTATTATGTATTTGTATTTCTTAATAATAGTGAAAGTTGTGTTTGCATATCATTACAAAAACGGGAAAATAATCAAATTCCGTGTTTTAATAATTCTATATATAATAATGTGATTAAATATGTTTTTAGTCTCTATATTTTTGAGCGATTTTGGTTTTAGTCTATTTTCAAACTAAAGTACAATTTAGTCCTTCAACTTTAGAAAACTCTGATTTTAGTCCCTTTTACCAATTTTTTTTAACTTTAGAAAACTCTGATTTTAATATTAAATAGTAATTAGAATGATATATTCAAACAATAAAATTAAAAGTTCATAAATTTAAATTCTTATATTAAGACATAATTTTAAAAAATTTAAACAAGAGAAAAAACTAAATAGACATTTATTTTTTTTTTCTATTAAGATTACTTTCTAATATTGTGGTAAATGTTTTTTTAGTCTAATAATAATTAGAATAATAATTTATCTCGTATTTATTTTAAAATCTCTATTTAGTTATCATATTTTAAGTAGTTTTAATTGAAATATTTTTAAATGTAAAACAAAATGGTCAAATCATTAACATTTTGCATTCACAACCATATTATATGCAAGACAAACAAAAATAAAATAAAAAATAAAAAAAAAGTAAAAGTTAGACATACCTCACCTGAAAAGTCAGAGACAAATTTTTCTTTCCAATCATGCACCCTTAAAATAAAGATAAAGAAACTGAAATCTTAACAAGAATTGATTAAACATGTCATTTACAGTCAATCAAGAAATCAAATGACATTAAATATTCATGTTGTTTAAGTTAAATTATTAGAAATAGCTTATTTATTACACATTTTTATATATATAAAAAAATTACTTGATTAAAATTACTTAAAATATTATCTCAATTGAGATTTTCGTACAAACTACTTAAACTATTATGACTCAAATGAGTTTTCATATATGATGACAATGTTTAAACTTTATGATAATTATAAATAAAAAAAATTATGATTATTTTTTCTCTTATAGTAGAAAATATGGACATATTAAGATAACGTTTGTATTTTTTACTTTTTAATTTTTCTAGCTATGATTAATGAGAGAATGTAGAATTTTACCATGAATTACCCAAACAATAAAAACAAATACATTTAAACGTAGATAAAGCAATTGAAAAGGGCCTTGGCTCTTAAGCTAGATATCCTAACTCCCACCCAGAAGTAAGTTTGGGCATTTGGTCTAGTGGTATGATTCTCGCTTTGGGTGCGAGAGGTCCTGAGTTCGATTCTCGGAATGCCCCCCTAAAGAATTTTTTTTTTATTTTTTGTGTTCTGTACTAAAAATGCAATCACTTGTTGCATTTCCATGATATATTGTTGGTTTTGGAAGGATTATGCGTTCTAATTTGAATAGTTCATCCTAAAACATTGAAGTCCAAACATCATGGATTTTGTAAAACCCATCTTTTACTTTTATTCCAGATTACAAGAGTAACCAGCCATATTGCAAGAAGCAATAACTCTGGCTTTATTGTTTGAAAACACTTTAAAAGCACAACATATGTTTTTATTAAGATCGAACAGGAAAGACTTTATTAAAAACAGAGTAGGTTTTCAGATGGATATACTGTTGGGAATTCCTCTGAAAGTTAAGCCTTCATCACTTGAAGGGAAGAGCAGAGTATAAGGCATCTGAACAGGTCCATGGCGGTTTCTCAGTTTCNCATCATTGTTTCTCTCTGAGAGTTTCTTCTCAATTTCTGAGAGNTTCTTCCCAAACCTTTTGAAAGCCTCCAAGGCCCTTGTATCAGATGTCCAATTTGGATTGTCCCTTTCACCCAAATAGATCTCATCAGAAGCATGCCTTGACAATATTTCTATCACTAAAAGGTCAATAAGGGTCTGAAACTTTGGTGTAATGGTCCTCAAGAGAGCCTTCTGAGGGCTCTTCTTCAGCTCCTCATATTCAGCAGAACCTTTGTCGGGCATCAATCGCCTACTGATAGTTGGACGGTTTAAGATCAAACCTCCATAAGGGTATTGTCCAAAATTAACAGCTGCATGCAGTGCTGAAGCTGTCCATATCACAATACTGCAAGCTTCAACTAGCTCTTCACGAGTCTGCATCTTAGGCCACCATGGTTCGTTTTTCTTGTCACCATGACCCACCTCTACCAGTTCTTTCCACCAAGCTTGGAGCTCAGGATCNTCTTTCAGTGTCTCNTCTGATTTGTAGTACAATAAAACATATTCATGAACCCATGTCTTGATAGCATCCCATATCTCAAGTCCATCAACAGCATAAGGGTAGTCCTCTATGAAGAGACGAAGACCATGAGGGCACTCTGGATCCTCAGTTGCTATTCCTCTATATCACAATTTACAGATAACATCATGAGATTAATTATGTTTTCAGCTTCTGTTAGCAATAAACTAAACCAGGATGCAAATGAATCACCTTTTTATAAGATCAGCTGGCAATGCTTGATCTGTAAAGACCCAATCTTTGTAGATCGTAGCAGACATTTCCATAGAATACCTTCCCCATAAAAAGGTTTTCTCTATAATTCCACCGTCATTGACAAGAGATCCCCGAGCAAGGGCATTTATGTTCATGGTGTCACGATAGTGAGGGTGCAGGAGTTTATATATAGGATGAACAACACTCAGATGCCTGTTTGTTGCTATGACGAATGGCTCAATAACTGCATGTGTGTTTAACCTAATATACAATCCATGAGAAGTTGTTGTTAATAATCATTCCATAGATATATTTGGATTGAATTGAATAGCTTTTAAATGATTTTGGTGAGAAAATTTATACCAGTGGCTGACCAGTTGATGATAGCTGGAGTCATTCACTATTACACAGGCCTTTGCTAGAAGCCAGATAGAACTTTCAACACCTTCATCTGCAGGCAGAAAAACTTGACTAACAACACCTGATTTATCATTCCCGGGATGTGGCAAACTCAGTTCTATGGCAAGTGGCCTTAAAGTTTTGTCGTTTTTNAGGAAAAGGATGGTTCTGGTGGCATAAGCCTTGTTGGATGTTGCATTTATTCGCCTTAAATATGGCATGATTGAGTCGTGATGATCAAGTATGAACAATCTCTTGTTTTGAATTGCCTTTCCAACCAAATATATTGTACTCGTTATCATTCAAAAAAACATCAAATAAACTTTTATTAAGAAACAATTTTATCATATTATGTACCTCGTCTACAGTGAGCCCTTCTAAATTAGGCTCCAGGTGTTCTTTGGTAATTTTACTGGTATGATCACCGTAGACTTGGCTATCTAGCTTGCTTCGTGGAGGGAAATCCTGAAATGGTAAATATAGAATAAATATAAGAAAATCAGAAAATATAACCTTTTGGTTTGCTGTATTTTTTATAATAACATCTTGATTAGGCTTACCTGAAGAAGACGAATCATGTTTGGATTTACACCAGCAAGCATTTCTCTTGCAAATTCTTCATCAGTCATCCATGCAGACCTACTCACTGCTCAAGTCATAACAAATAACTCAGAGATTCATTGGAACTCAAATGTTGTTTGGGATCCATTTTAGATACAAGTACTAAATATGAGATACCTTGAATCACTTTAGGAGGAGGAAACTTAAGAACCTGTTCACCATCAGTCCTGAAGATTTCCTTGAGCACGGGTAATGGACTTATCTTGCTAATTACATCTGTTGGCAGCTTAATTCCACCCGAATGGAGTCTATGAACATCATCAAAGCTATCAAACTCATTGGGTGTGAAATTCAAATCAAAAGCAGATTCCAATGCTGGAAGAAAATTTTGAGATACAGATTTCAGCCCATAAGTCAAAAAGTCTGATGACTTCAAGTGTCCAAAAGCTTCATCTCTTGGAAGATAAATATCAGAGCTCCTACTCTCACTTTTTGGATCTGTTTCATCAAAACACCAGAATTTATCAGCGGCAAAACATAAATATTCAATCTTAAAATAACTGCTTCTAATTTCTAAACGATAAACAATATTCATCCGACATGGCTAGCTCAAATATTCACGATAAGGATCATTCTAGCATGGTCAAGTGTAGAAATAAAAGCCAAACCTTTCCTTGTTGGTCTTCTACCAGTCCTCCCCCTACGAGGATAAGGCAAGGTGTCAGACCCTCCAAGAATAGGACGTGCATGATTTTCACCCTTATCTGGATCACCTAAATCATTGTAGACATCATAGTCATAGACCCTCTCCCACTCTCTACGTTCTCCTGTTCCATCTCCTCTCAAATTAACTAACTCTTCTTCTCTATACTTCACCAGTGGAGCCGGTGTTTCGCTTGGAAGATATGTCTGCAATATATATAACGTTGTTAGCTTCATCTTTTCATTTATTGACGACTTAAAAAGTGCGTAGAATGGGTGGTAAGCAATACTTGACCTGATTGACAAAGAAGATGCGATCATTTTTGAAGTGTTTGGCATTGTATATCCAGGAGTTGCAAAGAAAGTGGAGGCTTCCATGGTTTGGAANGTCTTCAAGAGTCAAACTCACAAGGAAGAACTCAGTNTGCATGAAATTCTTGATGTAAAATGCTCCAGGAATTCCCATCTCATCGTCCCATTCAAAATGAATTTTGAATGCAGCTTGGCCTGCTCCCAAAGTTGGCAGTGAAGTGATGATACCTTCCAAAAAGGTAGCCTTTCCAAGCTTCCCCTTTCCGTTGGCTATAACCAAAAAGAAAAGAAAACAAGAAAAATCAATGAAGCCGTTTTACCATGTTTTCGTTTCACTTTTTCTTGGACTCCATTAAAGATACAAAAAAAAAAAAGAGAGAGAAAAGAATAAAGAAAGTAAATATAGTGATATATATGAAGTGAAAAGAAGAAGAAGAAGAAGAAGAAAGGAACCATCTGGTTTGGTGGCACTGATGAGTTGGAGAGAAACTGATCGACCCAAGAAGGCAGTGAGATTGTCGACAGTGGAACCAAGAAGGTCGAGTCCTTGACCAATAATGCCTCCAACACTGGTTACGCTGTTAACGTCCAACACATTCTTTCGCATCAACACTACTGTCCCCTTTATCTTGTGCCCCTTCTGGATCAGACCAGAAATACCAGAAAACATCTTTGCAGCACAACAAAACTATGTATGACTTTTTCTTTGGGAGAGAACTAGGCAAACATCAAGCGATGCTCAAAGGAAACTCATGAAGGTGCTACTTATAAGGAAGAACACCGAGTGCATGCAATGAAAAAATATTTTTATTAGTTAAATATATTTTTAACTTTTAAATTCAATTGAAAGATATATAAAGCATGCATATAGAGAAGTTATACGATGACACCTATCCTTGAGATAGTCATACACTCTCCTTTAGAGCCACTTGCCCCAAAACTCTGTTCGTGTAAGGTAATTAAAGACTCTCTTAAAAAAATCATAACATTTTCTCATAGTCGGATTGATTGTGTGAAGATGAAATCTGAAAAGTGAGGACAAAAAACACTTACGAGTTGTTGCATATTAAAATCGAAGAAGAAGATAAATTTGAAAAGGGTTGTATTGTGAGGTGTCGAAGCGAGTTCATGCAAGAAAGACAGCAAGTGCAAAATGCCATGTCTACACCGATTTTTTTAAGAAGGAGGAACTGAATTCAACACTTCTTCTCTCAATAATGCCATGTGCTACGTTCGGTTTATGTTTTTTAGTTCATTTTTAAATCTTCCAGGAAAATGAAAATAAAAAGTTCATAAACTGATCTTATGTTTAAATTAAAAAATAATAATAATTTTGAAAACTATATAAAAATAACTTTATAAATTAGTTTTTTTTCTTTATATTTTTTTAATGCTATAAGGGTTAAATATGTTTTTCGTGCTTTTGTGTTTAGTCCCTCTTTCAAAGTATAGTACAATTTAGTCCTTCAACTTTAGAAAACTATGGTATTAGTCCTTTTTACCAAATTTTTTTAACTTTATTTGTTGTTTCAAACGCGTTTCTCAGTTAACATTGAAGCAAAAATATGTCAAAATGTGTGAACAATCCAAATGCTATAATGTAACGTGCTTGAAACAGCAAATAAAATTTAAAAAATTTGGTAAAAAAGACTAAAATCATAGTTTTCTAAAATTGAAGGACTAAATTGTATTATACTTTAAAAGAGTGACTAAACACAAAAGCGGCCAATAGTGAAAAACATATTTAACTCTTTTAAAACTATATAAAAACATTATTAGTAATACGACTGTAATTAGGTCATCTTAATTCAATAGTAAAACAGACAATTTTGATCCGATAATCGAAACACAAGTGAAATAAAATATGTCAGTAATAATTAAGTCATTAATCAGGTTTAAATATGTTTGTTTGGGTCATGATTAGGTCGTTCTAAAACAAAATTCTAATATGAAAACTATAAATTTAGAATCTAGATTAACTTAATTGCATTTATTATCTATGTAATCAAATATTAACTTAATAGCATTGTAACACCTTTGAGAGGTATCCAAAGACAAATAAAAACCTTAGTATTGAAAGGTAGAGACATGAAGTATCACACAAATTACTTTTATAAGTGATCAAGTCAGATAGATACTCTTTAATTCTATAGGTGTAGAATTTATTTTGAAGTTTAAATTTCAAGATAAACATTTTAGATTAAATTTCAATATTATTTAGATCTTAATTAATATTATTGTATGTATAATTTAAATTTCAAAAACTTGTTTTAAAAATTATATTTTAATTAGTAATTTAGTTTTCTTAAAAAAAATTGACATGTAAGATTAAGTCTTACGTTATAAACACGATTTTGTTTTGAAAAAGTTATTATGTCCATGGATGATTTTAAATTATGGAAATGAAGTAGTTAAAACAAATGACTTTTTGTGTAAATGAAAGTTCACATGGTGAGCATCTAATTTAATTAATACTAATTACAATTAATCAATAGAAATTTTCATTCTCTATAACAATTTTGATTAATATTTTTTAAGTAATTGAATTTTAAACTAAAATCGTTATCTCCTACGATAACTTTAGTGTAATTAAATTTGAACCGAAATCGTCATCCATCCTTAAGACAATTTCAATATAATTTATTTTAAAATGAAGTCATTATCATTTTTTACGATTTCAATATATTTGTTTTTGAGCTAAAATCGTCAAAGAAAAATAATAACTTTAATTCAAGAAAACAATTAGACTAAAGTTGTCATGAGTCACCTAAAAAAAAGTGAGTTCAGTTTAAAATTAAATATACTAAAGTTATATAGGAGATAACCACTTGAATTCAAAATTCAATTACTTAAAAAAAATAATTAAAATCTTTATATAGCAAATAGTTATTTTAAAACCTATAACTAATTGGACGTAAACGTATTAGTGGGCCACCTTTATGAGTTTTAAAAATAAATAATTTGCTACTGAAGAAAATGTATAATTTGTTTCTATAGCACAATAAAAATAAATACAATTAAAATAAATAACAAATAAAAATGTTAAAAAAATATATAAGTAATCAAATATGTGTCCTATAATTGATTTAATATACAGCGATATTGTACAGAAAAATAAATATTTAATTAAAGTATGACTAGATGAAAAAACTTTGATAAAACTTTAGAGATATTTAAAAATAATGAAAATTATTTTTGGGAAATAAAAATATTTTCAAATTAAAAATAAAAAAAGACCATTTTTTTATATTACTTAAGAATAAAAACATTCAAAAGATTGAAAACCGATAAGATAGTTAATCATTTTCATGTAAAAAAATTAAACAATAAAAAAATGATAAAAATGAATAAAAATAATCAAATATGATATCTAAAATCTATTTGATTTACTTAAATTATTAAAAAAATGTGTAATCAATAATATAATAAAAAAATATCTTAAATGTACGAATGAATTTTATAAATATAAAATAAATTAAATAATTAAAATAAAATAAAAAAGCACATAGCAAATAAAAAAATTATGAAACTAAATAATAAATAATATATATATATATATATATATATAATTTTTTTTAATTAGCTAATAAGTATTTTAGTGATTTAAATAGAAATAAAAATTAAGATGAAGATGGTATTGGAATGGAGTTCTAATTATTAATTTAAGTCTTATAAACAAAAACAAAAGAATATTTATAGTAGTATAAAAAAGTCCATTGTGTTATTAATTTGTTTGATTGTTGTACCATAATTATTTTATTAAAATTAAAATTTTAATTTATGTTCTAATTAATTTCATTATTATTAAGTGGAGTATCTGGAATCATAATTAAATTATTTTTAGTTATACATTCATTTTACTATTATAGAAAACAATTAAAAATTACATATAAAATCGATTACAAAGCACATTCTCTTTTATTGTTTATAATTTTTCATAATTTTTTTATTTTGTAAATAAGTTTTCAGTATGAGTTGACAGACACCTTTCATTAAGAGTATATCTGTTAAAAAAAAACATACAAAAAAAAAGGGGAAGTGTAGACTTAAAATTAAGGAAAGCGAGAACAGTAAGGCCCATGTTTTATTTGAAATGTGTTTGTCAATTTGTTTACAAAGTTAACTAAAATGGGCTGGCAAACTTAAGCACATTAGCTATTTCTTCTTGCACCCCTATTAATACTAACTGTACTAATATCAAAATTTAAAAGATCAAAATATTTTTTTATATTGCAGCATATTCTCATCATTGTTATTGTAGTGAAAAAAGAGAGAATAGGTTGCAAGAAAATTTCCTTTTAAGATGTATTTTGAAAAAATTATTCTAAAAAAAACTCATTTCGGAAATTAATTCTGGAAGCTATGGTATATATTCTAAAAAGGTACCATATACTGTCAATAATTTATTCATTTTTTTTTTTACAGAATGCATATCACATATTTTTGAAAATTTATTCTTGAGATCTCATTCTATAAATTTAGTTGAATACTTTTTTTTTTTACAGAATCTAAAATATTTTTTACTAATTTATTTGAATAAAATTTATTTTAAAATATTCAAATATTTATATATATTAAATTATATTAAAATATTATTTTAAACTAAATATTTATTAATTTTTAAATTAAAAATAAAATTTTTTTATAGACAAATAAAAGAAAAAGACATATATTATTTATTATTAAAATAATAGTATTTATTATTTTGGGTGATGCAACGAAAAACTAGGTAGAATAGAATAGTAGAAGAAAAAGCAAAACAAAACCTAAAACACATTCCTTCTATTCTATTCATTCTCCTTTCTCTTCCCTTCAACTCCACGGCGCAGATCCGAGGAGTTTGGGAAACCCTACTTCCTCTTTCGCTTCCCATTCTTTGCTTCTCTCTTTCTCTCTATTCCAACAACATCAGGTAACCCTAACTTCTCTCTCTATCTTCACTAACCTTCATCATTTCCATAAATCGCCTTTTTTATTTTCGTATTCTTCTGTTTTCGTATCACTCTTCTTATTATCTTTTGAACATGTGCTTGATCTGATTGCTTTCTTCGCAAAGCTTTTCATTCCATTTTAGGTGTTATGTTATTGTTATTTGTTTTATGGTTAGTTCGAACTCAATTTTTTAATCATCATCGGCTTTTAACTGTTGATACTCTTATTCATTTTCTGTTTTGACACAGATTAGAGTAGTGATCTGAATTTTGATCACTTTAATATATGTTTTTATTTTATTTATTGGTGGTTTTGAATTTGTTTTCTTATCTCGCATCATGCGAACAGAAAAAAGGATTTAGCATTGGCAAGAGCCCCTTCGTCTTCCTTCACTAGCGTTGTTTTGCGATTATTTAATGGGAATTAATTTTTGTAATTAGTTTTGTATTTGTTAGGCCTTCTTATGTACACGTATCTGTTTAATTTTACTGAAGTTTCTGTTCTGCAGTGATGGCAGGATTGGCTCCAGAGGGTACTCAATTTGATACTCGGCAGTATGATTCTAAGATGAATGAATTGTAAGTTATTGCACTTCATATTTTTCATTGCGTGTGATGCTTGATTTATTTCTTCTTGTAGTTTTCTGTAATTTTTATTATTGTTTTTGAAAACTAATTACAGGCTTTCTGCCGATGGAGAAGAGTTTTTCACCTCATATGATGAAGTCTATGACAGTTTTGATGCAATGGGTTTACAAGAAAATCTTCTGAGAGGCATATATGCTTATGGTATGGCAAATGATTTTTTAGTTTGTTTCCTCTTGTGCTTATTCAATGCTTGAGAAATATTAGGAATACCCTCTTTTAGTCACACTTGATGCTGGTTAATACATCCCTTTTCTAAAGAGTTGACACTCTAAAAGCCGTGTCAGTTACGCAGCAATTTTAAAGATGTGTCATAGCTGCATTCATTGGCGGATTTAAACATTGTTCTCTGCGATGGTTATTGTTATCTCTGAAATCTACGTATCTGGAACTTACAATTGTAATCATATTTTAGCTAAACAATTTAAATTATCATTTATTTAATTGGGATTATTTAATTTACTGAAGTTTTTCTTTGAAGTTTAAAAGTTTTTAAGGTTTATTTTAAGGGGAACCTTGGTGCAGTGGTTTGTTTTCTCGCCAACCTGGAGTTGTAGGATCTAGATGTGGAATTGACCTTTTCAAAACAAGGATGCCTACTATTTGACCCATGCGTGGACCCCCTGATGTGGGGAAGTTTATAACATCAAGTAGTGTAGCAATATAAGGGCATTGGCCATTTTTTTTGACATCATATGCTTCGAATTATTGTTTTCTGAAATTACACATCTGTTTCCATTTCAAACTATTTCGTAGAAGATTACAAAGTGAATCTGCAGGTAACAACTATATGATATCTATCGTTTATTAACAACAAAACAAAAGTTATTTGCAGTTAGCTCTAGCACAGTTTGATGTGGAATCTTTTATTCTTCGTTATATAGGTTTTGAGAGGCCTTCTGCAATACAGCAAAGGGGGATTGTTCCTTTCTGCAAGGGTTTGGACGTGATTCAGCAGGCTCAATCTGGAACTGGAAAGACAGCTACATTCTGTTCTGGAATTTTGCAGCAACTAGATTATGGATTGGTTCAGTGTCAGGCTTTGGTTTTGGCACCAACAAGGGAGCTTGCACAGCAGATTGAAAAGGTTATGCGAGCTCTCGGTGATTACCTTGGCGTCAAGGTTCATGCTTGTGTTGGTGGGACCAGTGTCCGTGAGGATCAGCGCATTCTCCAAGCTGGTGTACATACTGTTGTTGGCACTCCTGGGCGTGTGTTTGACATGTTGCGCAGACAGTCTCTTCGCCCTGATCACATAAAGATGTTTGTTTTGGATGAGGCTGATGAAATGCTTTCACGTGGTTTCAAGGACCAGGTTTGTTGGTTTTCCACTGGTTGGTTTAAAACAGATATTACTGATATTTTTTATTTTTGTTGCAATATTTCTCTTTATTTAAAACAATCTCCTGCATTTGTACTAGATGAAGTAATTTTGAGTCAAATAGCTAATAATTTTTACTTTGGTGCATGAAATGCAGATCTATGACATCTTCCAGCTACTGCCCGGTCAAATTCAGGTTGGCGTGTTCTCTGCTACAATGCCACCCGAGGCCCTGGAAATTACGAGAAAGTTCATGAATAGGCCAGTGAGAATCCTGGTAAAGCGTGATGAATTGACCCTTGAGGGTATCAAGCAGTTTTATGTGAATGTTGACAAGGAAGAATGGAAACTGGAGACATTATGCGACCTTTATGAGACTTTGGCTATAACCCAGAGTGTCATATTTGTGAACACAAGGCGCAAGGTGGACTGGCTCACTGACAAGATGCGAAGCAATGATCACACAGTCTCAGCCACTCATGGAGACATGGACCAAAACACTCGTGATATCATCATGCGTGAATTTCGCTCTGGCTCTTCTCGAGTTCTAATCACCACTGACCTCTTGGCTCGTGGTATAGATGTACAGCAAGTGTCTTTGGTTATAAACTATGATCTGCCTACCCAACCTGAAAATTATCTTCACCGCATAGGGCGAAGTGGGCGTTTTGGAAGAAAAGGTGTTGCCATAAACTTTGTGACACTGGAAGATGCAAGAATGCTATCTGATATTCAGAAGTTCTACAATGTCACTGTAGAGGAGTTGCCCTCAAATGTTGCCGATCTGCTCTGATGGGTTAATTTTTATTCTCTGTTAAGTCATCAGAGCTATTACTTTTTGACGATTATTATTTTGTGTCTTTCTTTTCTTGTTCAATTTTTACCGGTTAGAGTTCAATGACGCCTTACTTTTTATTTATAATGTGGATTCTATAAAATTTGTTCCAAGCCATTTCTCTTTTAATTCTGCTATGTCTTTTATTTCTGAATGATGCCTTCACCTATTTTTGTTGTCAAATGCTAAATATATTTCATCCTAACCAAGGTGTGGAATAATGTAAATTTTTAAGTGAAAATTAGTAATTCGAGAGTTATTATTTCATACATCCAATCATAACCTGTCAATAGAGGCTCCAAATCGCATTTTCTTGAAGCAACTTATGTCCTTTTCTTTTTGAGACTAAAAGGTTATATTATTTCATTTTAATTCTTTCAAAAGCATGCAGTTAGTTGATTGTGTCTGCCTTTTTCCGATTCAGATGAATGTGGTATAATCATCATAATAATAATAAATAAAAATAGAAAAAATATAATGCATTAAAATAGTTTTTAATTTTTTTATAATAATTATTTCAAATATCATGCTAGCCGTGACATTGGTTTCTATAGTAACATTTTCTGTGGTTTTGTCTACTATGGTTTATAATGATTATTTTTTTAACAAAAACAATTTCCCTGAACAAAGTCTTCAGAGTTAAAAAAATTAACAGTTCCCTTAAGAGAACTATGCTACAGAACTTCATATGTTTTATTGATTGAAGGGAGTTAATATAATTTCTTTACAAAAAATGAAAATGGGGTGGGATCTAAGGCGAGTGGATTCAGAATTTTAAAGTAAATATTAATAAAATAATATATAAAAATATCAATAAAAAAACACACTTTAACACATTAAACAAATCCAATGCAGTTAAATTAAAAAAAAAAATTATTCGTTTTTAAATTTAGAAATTAAATTATATCAAAATTTATTACAAACAAATATCATTTTTGACAGTTTAGAAACTACAAAAACATATTTAAACATTTATATAAATAATAGAAATTTATCTTGTTTTAGTCCACATAATATTTCTATTGTAATAAACAGTTGAAATGATTACTAAAATATCTTGTTTTGATTGCAAGAAGAAAAAAAAGGGAGAGTATAATAATTAGAAAGTATTTTAGACGCAAAGTGTTGCATGCATAATATTGTTAAGGTGCATTAGGATGCATAATTCAAAGAGTACAGTGTTAAAATGGATGGTTTTGAAAATAAAAATATTATTAGATACATTTATTTTATATTATCTTTCTTTATTTTTTATTTTTTTCAATTAAAAAAAATAAAAATTTATATATTTATAACCATTTTATTTTTATATTATATATAAAACGTGTTATAATATTATTATTTTTTTAAAAAAGTGCATAATTAAAGTGTTGTTGAGAGTGAAAGATAGATGCTAACTCCTTATCAAGTACTGGTTTTAGTGGAACACTACCAATTACTTCTTTAATGCTACTAACACACTTATCATCATAATTATTATTATTAATTTATTCATTTCACACTACACTTTCGGCCAAAAACTTTAAAGCCAAGTTTGTAGAAAATTGTGATACCAACTTTCCAAATGCTTCCTGCAATTAAAGAGGACAAAATATTGGAACTTGGAAGCTCCATAATAATTACCTTTGTTAGCAATAATTATTTCATTTTAGAGTTTTTTTATAATTTTTTTTTTCATATTAACAATGTTAAAAATTTAAATATGAGTTTAAATCTTATGTTAGATAGAAATAAAAAAATAAAATATTATATAAAGGTAAAAATTATTAATATATTGTTTTAAGATTTTAGATAAAAAATTATGTCAAATATATGATTGATGTTGTATTTTTCATTAAATCTTTATTCTAGAATTTTAGATAAAAGGTAATGACATAATATTTATCTCTCTGCAAAGTTATTTTGTTACAAATATTTAAAAACTTTATTTTTCTGTTTTTCTTTTTAATTGTTCATACTCTTTATTTATAAATTTCATGTCACGACTTATATTTTAAAAATACATGATTTTTAATTATTTAAATGTTGACCTTATATACATTTTAAAGTGGAATAATATAAGTAATTTAGTCTCTTATGCAATAAATGAGAGATGTCTATATTTGAAAAATGACGGATAAATAAAGCACAAGTAATAGTAGCAAAAATTTTATTTCGTTATTTAAATATTTTTATTGGTATAATAGAAAAAAAAGTTTATTTAATATTATTTTTATATGACCCAAGAAGCATATTAAAAGAATACAATTTAATAAAACTTTTTAAGAGTCTTTATTATAGAATATCCAACCTATATTCATTTATCTGAGCATATTATAAGTAAATATTAGGGATTTGATATATTGTTTGTTATTATTTATTATATTGCTATTATACTATAGAATAAAATATTATTCTAATAAAAATATATATTTAGTATTTATGTTGATTTTGTAAAACAATTAATATTCCTTAAATAATATTGATTTCGTAATTATTAGTGTCTTATAATTTAGTGTGAATGGAATGGCATCATGAAATTATGGTCTGCAAAGAGAGTTGGATGAGTCCCACCTTACCCTACTCTTTTTCATTAATGAAAACAACATCTCATCTTCTATTGCTTCCAACTCAAAAATATTTTATTATATAAATTAAACAAACTTTTCAATTTAATATTATTATATTTCTCTAAAAGAATAACTTTTACAACCAACATTGTTATTTAGTCTAAATTTTATAATGATGGATGAAATTAATCTTATATTTTCTCTGATTCAAAATGATTTTACTATATAAATTAAGTGAAGAGTTTTCAATTTAATATCACAATTTTTTTCTAACAAATATAACTAAATGTAAAAAAAGAAAAAGAAATCAACACTATGATTTAGTCCAAACTTGATAAATTTTTCAAATGAATTATTGGATAAAAACAAGATCAACCAAACATGAAATCAATCTATATAATAAATTTATATCATTTTCATTCAAAAAGCTTAAAAATTTAAACAAAATATAAATTAAATTCTCATATATTTATAATACAAATAATATAATATATATGATCTATTTATAAATAAGTATTAAAATAATTATTATATCCAGATAATAAATACATGTAAAAAAATCTATCCATATATTTTTATCATCATTGCTTATACTCATACTTAAATATCCACTAAAATTAAAGAGAGGAAAAAAAAAATAAAGAATGCTAACATAGAACTACAAAAAAGCAAAGCCAGAAATCCTTATATTTGTGAAGTTGTTCTTTCTTACTAGACTTGGGGCATTGTGGTTGGCATGATGATGGAGTTCAGATCGAAGTCATGCAGAGATGAAAAGGTTGAGAGTGAAAGCAACAATGGAGGCAAGGTGGCCCCAAGAAGCATGAAGGATCTGAGGTGTCAGAGTGCGAATAATGGCTGTTCTGGTCATGGAAAGCAGATAGGTAGCAGTGCTAAAGAGATGAAGGTGAAGAAAGTGAAAAGGGCAGCTTCTAAACCATCAAAAAGTTGGAGCTTTAATGATCCTGAGTTGCAGAGGAAGAAGAGAGTCGCTGGCTATAAAATATATGCAGCAGAAGGCAAAATGAAAGGCTCTCTCAGAAAGAGTTTCAGGTGGATCAAGCACACTTACACTCAAGTTCTCTATGGATGGTGGTGATTCATCTTTCTTTCTCTCTTCTTCTTCTTCATCTTTTCTTTTCAGTAATCAGAGTTACTTGTTTTTTTCTCAGTAAATGTTAAAATGCTATTGGAACAAGATTGTCTTTCTGCTTCAGAACTTTAACTCCCTTTTCTATGAAATTCCATTACTACTGCTGCTGAATTTCCTGGTTATCAGATCACATTTTAAGATGAGTGTACTGGGCATGAAGTAGATTTTTATTAGTTTGTTTGTATTTTAATTTTAATTTTGATTATAATTATGCTTCTTAAGAACAAAATAAATGAAAGTTCTATGACAGGATCACTCTGTTTCTGTTATGTTTATGTTCTGTTTCTGTTCTCTTTCAGCCTGTTATATGGATAACAACAATGTTCTGTTTGTCTCTGTATCTGTTCTGTTTTTCATAGCTAAATTCAAACCAAAGAGAAAGTTTTCTTCTGGCAAACCTCCATGATTTTTTTTCATACTAAGTTGGTTTGAAATGAGGTTTTAAACAATGTCACGAATCTCTTTCAATGGTTCATCAACTAGTTATAAAAAAAAAATTTGACGCGCCTAAATTTTTATATTTATTTAATATTATTTTTATTTATTTGGTTAAATATGTTTTACTCTCTATATTTTGGGGCAATTTTGGTTTTACTCCATTTTCAAATTATGGTACAATTTAGTCCTTCAATTTTAGAAAACTCTAGTTTCAGTCTTTTTTACCAATTTTTTTTAACTTTATTTGTTGCTTGAAGCACGTTTCTTAGTTAACATTGAAGCAAAAATGTGTCAAATAGTGTAAACAATTCAAATGCTATAATGAAACGTGTTTCAAACAACAAATAAAGTTAAAAAAAATTAGTAAAAATGACTAAAACTAGAGTTTTCTAAAATTGAAAGACTAAATTGTACCATAGTTTGAAAATAGACTAAAATAAAATCGTCCCAGGAGGCTAAAAACATATTTAACTCTTATTTATTTTTTATTTTTCTAAAAAAATATAAAAAGTTATATTTTTAACCATTTTACTCTAGTATCAAATGAATAGTATATATATAAAAAATATTGAATAGTAGAATACTGTGAGCAGTTTTACTTAAAATGTGAAGGATTCCAACAAAATTGTACCTGTAAAAGTGATTCTTTTATCTTTGAACATTTTTTTCCTGATTAGTTAGTGGAGATGAAAACAAAATATAATATGGCCAAAAAAATAATGATAAAACGAAAGATAATAAAGATATGAGGCCCATATGTATCTCCATATTATTAGAGAGAGAATACAGGACATTGTTAATTGTTCCTTGAAATTTGCAAAAGCACATTTTAAAAGGGAACTTCTTTTAAGGAAATTTTGTAATGAATTATGATGTTAGTATTTTAATTTTAAAGGCAAAATGTATTTTTATTTATGTTAGGATTAATTGATCTAAAAATAATTATAAGTAGTCCATCACATATATTTTATGCCCCCTTTGCTGTTAATTTAAAAAGAATCACTATTATCACAACACACAATTGTTGTGGAATTTCACCCAAATCCCATTTAAAATTATTGATAGATTCTTTGTTGTATTGAATTGATGTTTATTACAATTTTGTTGATAGTTGCTTAGAGATTCGAAGATGAAAATAAATTTGAATCTTCTGTGGAAGAGAATAAAGAAGGAAAATAATTTAAAATTAATGAAATTTATTGTATTGTTTCTTATAGATTTCTACTTGTCTCTTTATTTTATTTTTATCTTTTCTCTATTTTTTTTATCAAACACGTTTAATGTCATTTTTTATTTTATTTATTTCTTTTTTGTCACTACTAAAGAGAGGATAAAACACTATTTAAATTATATTTTAAATATGATGAAAGTATCTGTTATTTTATTTTTATTTTATATATAAAATAATTACTGCTAATAAGCGTAGATAAATATTATTAAAAATCTTGAAGTACGATAACCTGATTTATTTTATTTTTTAAAATTTTAAAACCTATAAATAAAAATTTTATTTAATTTTTTGCATCATAGAGTTATGATATTACATTTTGGACATGTTATTTAATTATTACAATAATTTCATTAATACTGACGATTTAACATAAATAGTGAATTTAACTTTAGAGTCGCAATTTCATGTATTAATCATTACAGACAATTTTTTATGACAGGCCATCATCCAGTAAAGTCCAGTATAAATGAAAAACTCATCAATTTTAAATTATTTATTATTTAAGGCAATGCATACAATTTTTTAAGTTATTATATCAATTATTACTATTATAAAAAACATTTATTGGCTAAAATATCGATACGAAAAATGGGAAAATATATGTTGAAATTACGGAAGCATTGAATATGTGTTTTAGAACAAATAATATTAATACTTCCCCGATTTTTAGTGAATTTTTTTTAAACAAAGCAATTTTAAAAGTAATAGATGACATAAACCGAAGTAAAAAGAATAATAACTTGGAAGTACTGTACAGACATTCATATAAATATAAATAAAATAAAACAAAGAATAATACAAAATCACTCTTGCGAATCTACCTAGAGATATTATATAAGTAACAATAGCAATTCCATGCATTAATTATAGAAAAATATGTCCACAGATAACATTATTATTTGTTCAACCATCATATTCAGCTCAAAAATAACTATTTTCATGATTTGCATTCTTTTTCTAAACAAGAAAATTAAGAAATATTTTTTATACACAACACTTGGATCTAAATATTTCTTGAAAAGAAGGTTAAGTTACCACTTAGATCAAGATTCTATGTTGATATTTTAGTAAGTTAGGTTACGGTTATGGGTAATAATAAAAAACAGTTTTTGTATTATATTTGAGTAATAATTATTTTAAAACATTTAACTAGCTAATAATATAAATTTGCAAATCACAGTAAACACAAAATAAACTCATACTTAAAGTGAGGAGGATAGGAAAATTGATTTGATAACAACGAAGCAAAAGCATAAGATATTTTTATCTCATTTTTTTGTAATAAGTGGAAGATATCGATAGCCATGGTTGTCAAGTACAGATAGATAAGTGCTGCCATATCCAAAATAGTTCTGACAGGTG
Source organism: Vigna radiata var. radiata (assembly GCF_000741045.1). Classification (NCBI taxonomy): domain Eukaryota; kingdom Viridiplantae; phylum Streptophyta; class Magnoliopsida; order Fabales; family Fabaceae; genus Vigna; species Vigna radiata. The sequence goes on along the minus strand of NC_028355.1, from coordinate 32,308,065 downwards.
ACAGATACAAAAGAGAAAAATTCCTAAGACAATTTGTGATTATAACCATTTTTGTCGTTTCCAGCTTTCCATTTCCTTGCACTCTATTTAATTTTGTTTTTCTGTGAATTTCTTATTTCAGATATACAATCTTTCTCAACTTTTAGTTCTATACAAATTGGAAAACTGTTTTAACACTATTTGGCAACATCATTTGAATTATAACCATCTGCTACGCAAGAAATACACTTTGATGATTCAGAACTTACTAGCTTGGTGAGCTCTTCTACTTAAATATGTTACATACAACAGCTCACATTTTTTCTCTTAATGCAACGGGCTTTAATTCACCCCCACACATAAGCATGAAAAGAATTTAAATGAGACTAGAGCTAAAAAAATTAAAAAATTCAACTCCTAAAAGGATGAAAACTAATAAATTGTGTGTAATTGTCATAATGGGGACAAAGACCCCACTGAAGACCCCACTGAAGACTGCTGCTGCTGCTTCTTCTGCAACTTACCTCTAAAATGCCTAATCTTTGCTTCCACTCTTGCCGTGAATCCAATCTTCGTTTCTTGCCTTGCTTTTGACCGCTCCCTCGTCCACATGTGTTGATCTTCAATGTCCTTCTTGTAGTACTTGATTTCTTGGATAATGTGGTGATCCATGGGATGAGCACATCTTTGGAAGGATATGTGAGCGAGATATGGAAGAACGCATGTAATTGTTACTAATAGGGTTGTTGTCCAATAAATAGGAGCAGGAGCAAGAACCTCCACCAATATTTGGTAGGCAGATTTGCTATGTTTTGGTGGAAGCATGCCGTATAACAAGAGAAAGAGGTACCAAGTGGTTATGCTGCCCCACACAAAGAGGTGTTGAATCCATGTGAAATGGCTCATTGTCAGTGCAATCTGGCAATTGACAGTCCAGATGATGCAAGTGAACATCGTGGTACCAACAGCAGCCATGTCTGCGACCTGGCCATTGGGACGGAATGCTTGGTCATAGAAGATGATAATGACAAGAAAGAAGATGACGAGGGAGGAATAAAGACCATTCCCCATCCATCCCAAGATTCTATACCAGTCAAAGAACAAGTTTTTGGGTCCTTGCTGATACAGTGCAGGAAACTGCAATGAGCGATGACACATCATAGGTTGTTAGATTCATCCAAACACGAACAAAAATACAGACTGCATTGAAGGCTTTCAACAGAACAAACCTGTAAACAAACTTCTGATGGAACATCTTGTTCAAAAACTCCAAGAGAAATGACAGGCAATGATGTAAGAACAACATTGAACAATATCATGTACCAGTCATCATAAACCGATTGTCCAGAGAAGCCCGCAAAGGCCTCAAAATAGAAAATGGTGAGGCCAAATGCTATATTTTTGTAGAAGAAATAGCATATCTGGTATACATAACGAATAACTTTAGAAGGGAAGTATACGAGTCAGTTCATAACAGGAACAACATGTGAAAGATATTACATTTATCTCTATCCATGCCCAGGATAACAGTCAACTTGACATCAAAGACATTGAAGATATGAGAATAATGATCAAGATTCAAGATAAATATATCAATTACCATTTGTGCAATTCTCTTGTAACACCAGTGTCCATGGACTACCAGAAGCCGCTCCAAAAACCGGAATTGGGCAATAGAAAAGTCACTAGCCATCACTGCCTGAAAAGAATTTGAAAGCTTGAGTTCCACAACTTCAACAAATGGTATATGCTTCCATACAGACAAAGAACACACATCTGTTTCTCCTTTATCTTAAGTATGAATGTTCTAGGCCAATTGTAGATTTTAACCAAATTAATCTTCACAGTTGATGATGTAATATTGTAAATATGAAAAGTAGTCAGAAAGGTGAGATTTTGCATTATTTCACATCAACGGAAGCACACAAATTTGCTAAATTCAAAAAGTGCTCGGCCAACAGTTTCCATGAAGTCCATATTCATATTTCATGGCAAAAACTATAAGTTAGACCAAAGAATCTAGTAGAAATTTTACTAAAAAAATATTAATTACTGTAAAAAAAATAACATTAACTTGTACGCTGAAAGCATTGTTAACATTCATGGAATGAAGCTGATAGGTTGGAAAATAGTGTTGAGCACAATGAAAATATTTGCTCTTCGATAAATTCAGACTGAATGTTCCTCATATGGTAGTTTAAGATAAAACAAGGAAGCTCAATATATTCCATCCAAAGCAAAAAGCTTTGCTCTCGGTCATCGATAACAACAATAAAGTTATTGAAAAGGCTTGACAAAAGATTAACCCGAGTCCAACATGAAGAACAAAGTCTAAAACACAAACATGACAGGCTCCCAATATTCCTAACCTCAGTCATTTTTTAAAATACCAAAGGTATACAAAACCAAAATTTGATTTATATTGTGAAAATTAATCAAATAGTGTTGCAACATGAAAAAGTATGTTAGAATACATCATGTACAGATATAATTTAGCACGCATAATCATGCATAAAAGAGCTGGACACTGACCTGCATACCTTCAACCCCACTGATTCCAACACCAATGTCAGCTTCTTGAATCATGCCAACATCATTTGCACCATCACCAATGGCCAAAGTGGTCTTCCCAGTTCCTTCTTTCACTAGCCTTGTAACCTGACTCCAAAGGAATAAGGGATTAAAACACAACAAAGCAATAGACATTTTATAATTATAATCGTACACTTGATAAAGAGATTGAGATTAAATTAGATTAGATAAATCTACCTACAGAAGCATTTAAGTAACAATATTTCTCAACAGAACTCCATACAGGATCTTTCCCACATAACATCAACACAGAGCTATGCATGCAGTTGTCAATGTTTTTCACTCCAATTATTGCGAGTAGCATCATTTATAGTGATCCATTATTGAGATGCCGTATAAACTGTTAGAGTAGATCTCACAAAGGAATCGATCAAAAAGGAAAAAGTTCTTACCAGTGCTTTTTGCTTTGGAGACACACGACAACAAATAACAGACGCACAGCCAACAGCCAGTCCCAAAAATTGGAGTTTGACATCATCTTCTAAAGCATACGTTAGAGTTTTCCCATCAATAATTAATGCAAATGCAGCATGTGGATCCTTTTCTAGCTTTATCATTTGCGAGGCATTGGTGATTTGATTCAAAATGTTTCCTTTGATGACCTGAGGGTTAGAAAAGCCAGGCCTAATATCAGATGAAACTCATGTCTATTAGTGAATTTGTCTACTATCTCAATAAAAAAGCTACCTCTTTCGCATCATTGGTTGCTGAATCTGAATTCATTGTGATACAGATTTGCCTCATGCCCTGTCGAAGTAAACTACAAGCAAATCTGCAGAGAACAGAAACAGAAGTTTCACAAATTCAATTACACAAGCATTTTCAAGTAACTTGACAAATAAATTTAGAACAAAAATGAAATGGTGTTATGTGGTTAAATAATTTGCAGAAGACAGACCCAATGTTGATTGCAGTTTCCATCTTATCCCCAGTCAATACCCAGATCTTTAGACCAGCTTGAGCAAGTTTGTCAATGCATTGTGGCACCTGAGGAGAACAAAATGTTGAGGCAAAGAGCGAAGCAAGAAGATATTTTGACTGTATAAATAATGGTACAACCTACCCCTTTCTGTAGTTTATCTTCCACAGCAGTAGCGCCAACAAGTATCAACTCTCTTTCCATAACATCTGAAACCTGATCAAGCATTGCCTCTCTGTCAGGCCCAATAGCTGTTTTGGCCTTCTGAAACTTGCTATTCCAAACAGAGTACTCTAGGTCGTCAAGCTCTCTATAGGCCAAGGCTAGTGTTCTCAAGCCAGCTTCTCCATATTCATTCAAATGTCTAGTAGTAGCGTCCAAATACATTTTTCCATTCTTAGACAGTCGATCAAATATGATACTGCACAATCAAGCAAGAAAATAATGGATGTGAAGCTTACATAGGGAAATTGAAAGTGTCTATACTAAGACAGCATATGCATATTTTCACAACAAACTTTTTCTGGAAGCAGAGTCGCTGTGATTACATGGTATGCTCGTAGAATATAAAACTCCAATCATGAAAAGAATTTTAAATTATTCCATTGTGGAAACTGATAGAAGGTCATACTTGATCATTAACATCATCCATTCAGCTGAGCTGACAATATTACAGACAAAAACACATGAATATGCTAACCTGTCAGCTCCTTTGCAAAAAAGAATGATGTTTCCCTCCTCGTCACGCACTATCACTGACATGCGCTTTCTTTTGCTAGTAAAATCCAGCAGATTCAAAATTTTATATTCTCTGTATAACTCAAACAAAGCACCAAAATAAATAAGCATACAAATAAAAAGTAAGAATTATGACATCACGAAGGAAATAATTTAAAAGCAAATGTCAGAACACCACCCTTCTCACAAAAAAATAGGAAAAGGGTAAGCCTGGTAGTGTTTGTTGTGAACGACCACCTCACCTTTGAACCACTTGTCCTGAGGCAGAAAATCTTTCGCGGATGACAACACTTGATTGAGTTCTCCTATAAAATTCAAAACCAAATTCTCTGGCTGCTACTAGAAAAGCCCCTTCATCAGGTGACTCGGCCTCATATGTACAATTGTCGGTCTCCTCATTTAGTTCAGGGATGGCAGTATGGCAAATTGCTAATATCCGGAAAAACAGTAAAAGGAAATCGGCATTGGGTTCTTTCATCCAGTTACCATTCATGAGGCGATCATCTTCAAAACCAAATCCCTTTATGGAAGTCCTTTGATCTTCATCATTCTTGGAATTAGCAACATTCCCCAGTTCAGATTCTTCATCTACAGTGATATTTTCCCATGGCACTTTACTCTCCTCGGGAATGGAAAAATTAGACATATCCATGTCCGGCTCCTCAAGATCAGAAGCCATCTGCTTTGCTGCAGCAAGTTCAACCTCACTGGAACGAACACCATATGCAGTACCGGCAATGGAGCACTTCAAAAAGTCCATCTGGTTGCAAGTTAAAGTGCCAGTTTTATCAGAGAGGATGGTGTCTACCTGACCCAACTCTTCATTCAAATTTGATGTCCGTGCTTCAGCTGGAGTTCCAGTTTCATCATCATACATTTGAATGTCTTGGTCAATGAAGGTAGCCTGTAATACCTTCACAACCTCAATTGAAACATAAAGCGAGATAGGAATCAAATATCCATAGAGAATGAGTGCAGTAATCAGATGGCTCATTCCAGCCAATCCAATTTTCTCGGGATCAAACTGGTATTCAATATTGTCAGGCCGTAAATACCACCAAGTTGGGGCTTGGTATTTGGTCTTTGCAACAAATCCTATTGAACTAATAAAAGATATCAATATAAGGACAGTGAAAAGTGTATATATGATATAATCCATCTTTTTTTCTATTGTGCTTCTCTTTGAAGGGGATTTTGTAGAATTCTGCATGACTTTGCTGTCATGTCCAGTGAAAATGACCACTCCATAAACATGATCAGTATTCCTAAGCTTCGAATCTCTGAGAAGAATTTGACTAGGATCAAGAGGATAAACCTGATTTTCATGCTCAAAGTTCCCAATAAAAGTGTAAAGATTGGGATTTGGATCTTCACAATATATTGTTCCAGAGAAGTCCTTAAAAGCCTCGTCGTTATCCAGAGACAAGGTAGCCTCCAAGGATCTCTTCACCTTCAAGTTGGTCTCTCCATCTAAATTCATTGTTTCCACATAGCATATTCCATCCTCATAACTTGACGCCAAGAGAAGCAAGTCGGCTGGAAAAAATTGATCTTTTTCTACTTTGACCACATCCCCAACGACAATCTTCTGCCACGATCTTAGGCCGAAAGTGCCATTGCCTATATGGAGACAGACTTTCCGTCGATTAACTTTGACATCCTGAAAGAACCTGCGAGAATCCTCCAATGCCTCCTTCACCATACTAAGTCCCACAACAAACGCCAGAGGTGCAACCATGCTTAGTGCGCTAAAAGGCGAAATTGGAGAAGCCGAAAGGCAAGCAGCCAAAAGAAAGTATATGTTAGCAACCCTTCGAAACTGCTCAAACAATGCCTTAGGCAGAAACGTTATGACATTGTACTTGGTGGTTGATATATCATTCTTGCAGTAAAATAAGGAATTCTTTTCATGAAGTTGAGGCTGGTTGCAGAAGACTGTTCGCGAGTAGCCAGGACCTTGAAGTGAATAGGGCAACTCCTCAGTGGTGGTTGGCTTCAGGCAACCAAACGTGTAAAGATGGCTCCTCCTACGGAGTCTTGCCCTGATCCTCCCCCGCGTCATTCCACCAAGATTTCAGCTCAAAGGTAGTTTATAGCTGACACATAACCACTAACAGCAAAACCTAAATTTTCTTCTAGCCTCCAGGGACCAATTAAACCTCCCCCCTTATCCCCAATTTTGTTTTTCTGAAACCTGACAAAATATACACACAAACAAAACTATTAACCACTGCAAATAAACGTGATGATAACTTCATTGATTCACATCAAGGAACATAAAGACAGCTACCAATTGAGCAAAACAGCCCAAAAAAAAAAAAAACCTAAATCCAGGCGTGAAACCTAAAACCACTAAATCGAAACAAAAGAGAAAACATTAAAATCCCTCACGCATCCATACATCAGAAATTTCAAAAGAAAAAAAAAAACAATCCGACAGTTAAGAGGAAACAAAATAAACCAAAGCTGAAGAGAGATCTTGTGACGGCTCAGTGAGGTCTGAGAAATTAGTCGAAACAAAATTGAGAAGCTAATGCAAAGGCGGCCATCTCAAGAATTCACAAGAACTGAAAGGAACGGCCGAAGCGAAGGAAGGTCTTACCAGAACTACTACTATTCGTTTGAAATTTTGGCTTGGCGAAATAAAAAGAGGAGCGGAGAAAGAAATATTTAGCTAGAAATAAAGATCACTTAGGAACAAAAACCTCGAAATTGAAAAAGGAATAATGAATTGACATGAGAACAAATAGACGAAGATTTCGAAGAAACTGCATTCCGCACAAAAAAAAAAAAAAAAAAAAAACGCACCACACGGCAGTAGCTTCTCCATTCAGCGGAAGACGGCAGAGGCTGTAACAGAAGTAAACAAAAGAAAACAATGACAGCAACAGATAGATACATAGATAGATAGAAGCTGGCTATTGTGATTGTGTGTGTTGAAGGTTCTGACAAGAGTAATTGCATCGGTATTTTTTTACCCCATGAGAGAGATAAAGAGAGAAGAAAAGTGCTTCTCTTCAAATTCAATGAAAATAAAACTTTAGGATAAAATAAATACAGTGAACACAGCCATAAAGAGAACTACTACTATACTACTGTTATAAATCATAAAAATAAAAATAATAATAATAATTATTATTATTATTTTATTCTTTCAGAGGAAGAAACTGGGGAGTGAGAGAGAAAGAGCGTGTCACTCCCTCTGTCACTTTCCTTCCTCACAAGTCCAAACAAATTTCTGGTTTTTTCTTTTTTTTTTCTTTTTTTCATAATTTCATACCTTCCACTTTCTTCTTCTTGACTTTCACAAATTAAAACAAAATTCTCCTTATTTGACAGAATCGACACGGTTTCTTGCGTGGAACATGGGTTTCTTGGTGAAGTGCCAAATGGCCTAACAAAATAAACCGGTAGAAAAAATTAAACAGTAAAATTAAGAAAATACAAGGTGGACCCCACTTTCCGACGTGGCAGGTACTAATATCGGATTCAGAAGCACCTAATAATGGGTTTGTCAGTAACAGGCATAGGATTTTTTAGTTTCTATTTGTGGGCCCACACATGCCACGTGGAGGAAGTTGTTTGGGTTTGGAAAAGTAGGTAGGGCTACTACACTATAGCATAAATTTATTTACTTTTACATAACATAGGACAAACCACACGTTGAAACTGTCAATTGTAATGAAACTCCCTAGAAGATTAGGCATAGGTTTCAATCCTAATTCCTTTATATTATTATAAAATAAATTATTCCAAATATAAATAAATATTAAGAATATATCCAGTTTTTTCTTTTAGAAAATGTGTCAAACACTTTTTATAGAAAATAAAGTTCTTTTTTTTTTTTCAAAAGCTTATTGACGAAGTCTTCTTTTCTTAATCCTTCCCAACCTAAAATTCTACTTTAAAAAGGAAAAAAACATACATCAGTTTTCCATGGCGATTTTCTTTTATAACAAAATTCACAACATTAAGTTTGTGTTAAATTACATTTGTTTAAATTACTCGTTTTACGAGTACTTAATATTTAATAAAAAAATATATCTAATATTGTAAAACAAATATGTACTTTTTTTTACATTAAATATTTGATGATGTTTTACATTTATTTAAATCAAATTTATTCAATTCAATTAACCAAATTTACATTTATTTTATTCAGATAAAACAATAAGTTTAATGTGTTTTCTTTACTTTTAAAAATGTGATAAAACATTGCTGCGAAAAACCGCACTTAAAATTCAATTATTCAAATCTCAACCCACTTGCCTTTAAATAACACTCTTACACATTTTTTTAGGCATTCGCTTTATCGACCTTTTACTATGTTACCTTCGTCATCAACTTTCACTAATTTTAATGTAAAAGTTTCTCTGTACATATGATTGCTCAATTGTTGACTTTTCTTCTTTCAAGTCAACTATCCCTTTTAGAATCAACTTAATTAGCCAATAAAAATATCATCTTCAAAATAATATTCTCTTATGCTAGAAAGTTTTAATACTAGCTAATTGGGTTTGTTCACATAATTTTGTTTTGATAATATAGGAAAATTTTTGTCACGTTTATCAGTCTTATATATAGTTTAAGAGTTATTATTAAAAGTAATTTAAATATATATTACTTTTTAAATATTTTGAAACATATTTTAAAAATAAAATTATGACGAAGTTTTGAGTTCTAAAATAAATAATATTTCAATTAACTCTAATGATATTATGTTGATAACTTTATTTTTAATTAGTTCAATAAACATATTAAATAACGTAGTTTATTAAGATTTCATAAATAATTTTATTATAGAACAATCAAAATTTATATTTATTTTGATCATATTTGTATGTTATAATTAAATATAAATAATTTGATGTGTTAGTTATTATTTATTATTTTATTGAAATATAAATATATTATTTATGTTAATTTTATAAATATATTTAATATTTTTTGAAAAATATTTACTGTCATAATCTCTCCTAAACACTTATACACTATTATACAAAAATCCTAATTCTTTTCAGACAAAAAATAATAATCAACCCACTATTAAAATTTATCATCTTTTACAAATCCAAACTCCATGTAAACTTGAAATTAAAAATGAAAACATAATAAAAACAAACCAAAGTAAAAAATAATTTAAATATATTTTATTTCAATTTTCATAATTCTTTTAAAGATAAAATTATGATGACATTTTAAACTCTAAAACAGGTAATTCTCAAGTGTGAAGATTAATTTATAAATATACAAAATAAAATATTTTATTATGAATATAAAATTGAAAAGGTTATATAAGAAATACAAATATGTAGAGAAGTTATTTATATGCAGAATTTGACTACCAAAATCGAAATGTTGAGTGATTCGTAGGTGGTGGCACTGCACGACAGAAGATGCAGTACATTAATTACGGTCATAGGATCATGTGGTTGAAGATTGATCTACTAAATCTATTCGTCAACCAATTTGTTATGGCAAATAAATGGCTTCAGAAACACAGGAAATTCACAAGTCCATCACATTACCATGTGATCGTGCTTTAAACATTCCGACACCAATTTTGACCTTTATTTGCAAAAAAGCCAACCAATCATGCATTCGGTGCATCTTTATGAATTTTGAATTTTACTAAAACGAGTTTTTCATCATATGTATTTGTTGATATGAATGATTTTCTAACATTTCTATTGTTAAATACATTGAAGTAATTATGACGTACTAAAATAAACAGATTTATTTTTACTCTTCCCATCTCCAAAAGGTCAAAAACACCTTTCGGATCAAGTTTTACTTTACACACAATCATTTTATTAACAGGATATTTTGTATTAATTTAATATAACTATATTTATCTTAACCGAATTAACATAATCAGAATAATTAAATATTTAACCAAAGCGACAAAATAGAAAGAAAAAAAGCCGGCAGAATTTATAAATTGGTTTATCTTTGCTAATTTTCCTTTCACACTTATATATCATCACTTTTCTTTAAAATAGATTTTTTTTTTATTTATAAATAATCAGTTTTGGATGGCAACTATTATTCTACATAGTTTTTACACAAGAAAAGAAAATACAATTTTAGTACAAACATCTTTTATACTGATTCATTTTCATTTATATTTAATTAAAACAACGTTAATATGTAATTAATTTTAAAATAATATTTTATTATTTATTTTTTGTTTTGTAAATTTAAAGGCACTTCAACTCAAAGAAAATGTTAGACTCGATAAAAATCTAAAGCAATTTAAAAATCGTTAGTCATAGTTTTATGAAAACGACATACAAAATGAAAAAGGCACAAAATAAAACAGGAAAATATAAAAATAAAATGCTAAGGTTTGATAAATATCTAAAAAATAAAGATCAAAATCGTATGGAATACTCATCCAACATTAGGTTTATATATGCTAAATATGATTACCATGATTGTAGAGGGATCGTGAAAAAAAAAAAATATTTTTATTAATAATTACAAATTCGTAGATTATTCAGAGTCATCTGATAATACACATGAAAAACTGGAAATTCACCATTGGGCCAACTCACAGAAGCAAACTAGAAATTCTTTCTGCCCCTTCTTAATTCTAATTACACCTCCCTATCAATTTTCTCTGCCTAATGTACACGAGTTTGGATTTAATTCAGCATTCCAGAAATTAAACTTGGAAGTGTGTATTAAATCTAACCAATATTCGAAACATAAGATACACGACAAGATCGCATAAATTTATTATTTTATGAATATTATAATTGTCAAAATATGTTAATTTATTTTATAAATAACTTTCTCATTTAGTATGTAATAGAAAAAAATATTAATTTTACTCAGCCTATCCCAAGTTAATATAATAATTTTAATAGCAAATATAATAAAATGAACCAACTTCATTCCTCTAACATACATTTAAAAACTATTTCCCTAACCTATTGTCATCTGCTTAATCTTCAAATAAATAAATAAAAACATATATTTTTCAATATTTAAGTAAATATATAGAAACCTACTAACATTACTTTTTTATGAATATTGTATATCAAAAACAACTTTAATTTGTCAAGTATGTTTTATGTTTTAAGTCCTTATAAAATTTAGCTTTGATCACTCATTGTTCATGAGTAATATTAGCAATCACTTTTAAATAATATGCTAGCAAACATTTTATATTTATGTTATCACTAAATAATAATAATAATAATAATAATAATAATAATAATAATAACAATAATAATAAAATCTCTTTTTAAATCTCTTACAATTTACAAGAACCAAAATTAATATTTTTCAAAAGTAATGTGAACAATAGAGAGATTTATATAAACTAAAAAATATTGAACTCAATGCATTAATATGGTAATGTGAAAATGCAAATGAGTCATAAAAATATTTAGATATGAACTTTGATTCAAACATAAAATTGTAACCAAGTGGTATTTGTTTAAAAAAATACAACCACTTGGTGAAAGATATTACTGAAATATCTTTTGATCACAAATATCTCCCAATTACAGAAATAAAATAAACTTGGAGTGATTAAAAGCATTTATCACAAACATATTTATTACTTTTCAATTATTGACGATTAATAATAATTAATAATATAATTTCTGCCTTTTTTCTGCATTATCAATTTCCATTGATCCGTAAGCATTAGAATCGGTGAATCACCAGAAGCAAACCCTAATTTTCTTCCTTTTGGGAAACGTACATCACTCGCTCAGGATAAAGGAGAAGACTTTGAAGCTCCGCTTGCTGCCTTACCCAAATTGGGGCACTCAAATTCTCAATTTGAAGAACATTTTTCTTATAGAACAAAAGCAGAAGTACTTGCGAAAATGAAGGAAGAAAGGTTCTATTAGGAGTGAGGTTATTGCTTAACCTGCTTCACCACTTCATTCCTCATATCTGGGTCTTCATTGAACTTTTAAAGTTCTCACCTTTCTATTGTCTAACTATCTTCACTTTAGTTTGAGTGAAAATAATCATCTTGGGTATTGTCTTTGTTACATGTGTCAGTTAATGTAGTTCTCTCTTCGGGCTTGCCGGCTCTTATCATGGACCACCAGAAAGAGAGAATTAAGAATGGGTGCCAGAAGATTTTGGAAGGAATAAATTCGATGTCTTTGGCAAACTTAGATGATCAGCAAGTGCATTCTTTAGTGATGATGAGAGAAATAGCACGTGGGGTTGTTGATGACCGAGATAGAAAGGTACTTACATTGAGAAATTTAGCAGCTGCTATTACAAGTGTTTTTTTTACACGTTTATCTTTGTCCTGCTGAACATTACTCTCATAAATTCGGTCATATTTGCAGGTGACTAGGAGTGATGTCATCACTGCCTTGCGCTACAGCATTGAAAAAATGGTTCACAATGATTCCTTTTAGTTTGAGGGTTAATTCGCCATGGACTGTGTCAATGTTGATGTTTGTCTCTCTTAACTGACTTGATGCAGTTTGCAGGTCTGTGCATCCAGGGATATCATTCAGATATTAAGTAGAATGTCCTTTGAAGGTTTGGATGACCAAAGGATGCATTTAGTGACGAGGATGAAAGAAATTGCACATGGGGTTGTTGATAAACAACCTCGAGTTGCAATAGCTAGGCCTAACTTGCTTGCCGAAGAAGTAAGGGGTTAAGGGGTTAATTCTGCTTGCTGTCTTGTTATGTTTTAATCTGTTTCATTTTGTCCCGACTTAAGATTTCTCTTTAAGGTACATTGATCAGTTTTACAGGTTGGCTTTGTGGATGAAGGAATGCAAGATAGTCCCGTGGTTGAGTCAGCCAAGATTTGCAATGGGGATGCCCTAATTGATGGGGCACAGAGCATGACTAACGAAGATGAGATGTTGGATGTAGAACACGTTTTAAGGTTTGAGAATGAGATAGATGAAATACAGGAGTCTTTGTTACCATGCTTTGAGCAATTTCTTATGTGGCCGCCTAATGATTGTGTCACCATTGAGTGGGTTCAGGATGTGATGGTCATCCTTGAGCAGGCCTCACAGAAGATGTTGCCATCGGAATTCTGTCATGTTGTGCCCACCCTTTTGGTGGACAAATTGACAGGTGCTGCTTGCAGTATTTTGTGTAAAGAACCAAACTGTGTGGAGATCAATTGCCAAGGAGAAGAAGATTCAAGAGTAATCGTAGTTGGTGATATTCACGGGCAGTTTCATGATTTAATGTTTCTTTTCAAGCACGAGGGAGTGCCCTCTGAGAACCAGATTTACGTTTTTAATGGAAATTATGTAGATAAAGGAGCTTGGGGAATTGAAGTATTTTTGGTCTTACTGGCTTGGAAGGTAAGGTGGTGGCTGCAAAACTTATTATATGTTGAGATCCTTCATGATTTTGTTGGCGGTTGTTGCCTTGTTGGTGTATATTCACCAAGAGGAGAGAAAAGGTCACAGAAGATATTGTTTAGAAATATTTGTATGATCTAATAACTGTTATGATGGACAAATAGAATACTGACGTATATATTACCTATTGAGTATTTATTAGTATGTAAAGGCTGTTATTGTATATTCAGGTATTGATGCCTCACAGAGTATTTCTACTTCGTGGAAATCATGAATCAAGATATTGCACTGCGAGATATGGTTTTAAGAAGGAGGTGTGGGCCAAATATGGTGATCAAGGTGATGATGTGTACAATAAATTCCTAGAGTGTTTCAAGGAGCTTCCATTAGCTTCAGTTATTGCCAACTGTGTTTATACTACTCATGGAGGACTTTTCCGTAGCATACATGCAGCCCCTTCACAGAGACCAAAACGGAATAAAACACATAGAGTGGATCTTGGCTCTTTAGCCGAGTTATTTAAAGTTAAAAGATCCTGTGTAGATTGTCCTTATGAAGGTCCTAACATATTGTTGAGTGATGTTCTCTGGTCAAGACCATCAAACAGGTATGGTCTGAGGGATAATACAGGCCAAAAGTTAGGTTTATGGTGGGGTCCTGATTGCACCGAGGAATTTTTAAAGCACCACAATTTAAAGGTAATAACATTCAAAATGATAATTTGACTAATACTGAATGCTTATTTTCTTTATTGTTTGAAGTGAAGCACCATTTTTCTCTTTTACGTACTCTGGTTAAGCATAGTCTGCCTTCTTTTCTTATTTCTTGTATATTCCTATGTTCAGGAAATTTATTTGTTAACTGAAAAGAAAAACATTATAATCATTTGTTCCAGCAAGGAAATTGAATTATTCATATTTTTTGGTGTGCTAGTTCCCCATTATTGTTTTCAAGAATTCCCTTATACTGTTTATACTTGATTCTTTTCACTTTAATTGTCGGGAATGCAATCACTAAAATACCACGCTCGAGCTTAGTGTTATATTTTTGGAACTATTATAGCTTATTGTCATCAATGAGACCTGTCATCGCACAAAATGGGTTGCATTGCATGCTTAGATCTGTAAAAAAGAATCAGTGTAAACTATTATTTGACTTATTACTAAATAAGATTACTCTTAGTAAATATTATTTTTTCTGCATAGCTGATTATCAGATCACATGACGGACCCGATTCAAGGGCTGGTAAAGATAACGATCTTGGGAATATGCTGAGAGGATACAGCATAGATCATGATGGAGAATCGGGAAAACTTTGTACACTTTTTAGTGCTTCAGACTATCCACAGGTTCAAATTTGCATTTTTTTTTATCAACATTATTAATTTATCACTGGTTGTAATTTTCATTTATAACCTATGAATCTAGCATGATGGAATACCTGTTTACAATGAACTTATCCTTGAATTGATGGAAATTTCGTACATAATTAGCATGTGGTGTACCTTTCTGATTTTACTAGCAACTCTGCAAACAGGAATTGTTATACAGACATGGTGGTTTTAACACTTCAGACAGTTCTAACCCTATGAAATCCGCAGCATCTGAAATATTATATCTCCTAAAAGCTATTTTGTGCTGCAGTTTGGTAAAAGGAGATGTAACAATAAGGGGGCATATGCCGTATTGAAGTTTCCTGATTTTGCAAGTCCTTCCTTTCACTCATTCAAAGGGACAGAAAGACCAATGGTACTGTTTACTTATCAAATTAACATACAAAATCTGAATGACATGTTTTCTTTTCTACTGTAGGGATAGTGAATCAAATACAAAGTGGGGATAGCTTCACGAAAATGAGATTTGTATTGAATTTGGAGAAGATTTGAAAAACAAAATCAAGTAATTAATCAGGAAAATTGTGGTTATAAGGAGAATTTATACACTAAAATATTCTAATTTATGTGAGAATTGTCACTTGAAAAGTTTTTTTGCTTAGAATATATTCATGTCATGCTAATTATATAGATCAGACAATTATTGAAGTGTTTTTCTTATCGTCTAACTTTTTTATTACTTGGTTCTCAGGTGGATCCCTATGTTGATTTTGGTGCTAATAACATTGATTCGAGTAAACTAGACTCTTCTCAAAGTGTATGTTAGCAATTAGCTTTTCCAAGAAGTGCTCCTCGGCTTTCCTTTTCATGTGATAACTATAGGATGAATGAGTATAATTGCATGTAAGAACAACGGAAATTCTAATAGATGTAGACAATGTTGTGCTTCACATATTTCAGATCATTTTACCTTTGGGCGGTTATTGTCAAGCTTTATATTCTAAATTGTACATTGTGTTAGCAAGAGACATCTATTCAATTTAGTCTCAGGATTGTTGACATTTAAAGTGGTATTATGTATTATGCTTTGTATTTTCTTCATGTATCACTGGATAAAATGGATTCTTCCCAC
Source organism: Vigna radiata var. radiata (assembly GCF_000741045.1). Classification (NCBI taxonomy): domain Eukaryota; kingdom Viridiplantae; phylum Streptophyta; class Magnoliopsida; order Fabales; family Fabaceae; genus Vigna; species Vigna radiata. The sequence continues at coordinate 32,292,057 of NC_028355.1, read as the reverse complement.
ATGATTTACAATGCTTGCCCACTAAACCTTTATATGTTTGAAAGGTGGGATTGAATGTGAATTTTATCTGTGCCCATATCAGCCTGAATTAATGACTTTTGTGTGAATATGGATCAGTAATATTCTGGTGTTGGAGTTAAAAAAAATATGGGAAGTAAGGCTCAAGGCCCTTGACCATGCCTATGATATATAACATGTGCAGCCAACCATGCTAATTTATACCACTTAAAGCTCCATCTATTATGTGTCTCTATAACTATTTCATGTGTGAAGACTTGAGATGCCCATAACATTTTCTCATAATCATTATGTCATATTGCTGGCTAGAGATGGAAACACTGAATCAGCTTACTTCTGTGCTGACATGAATGCACAGGCTTCAACCTCTACCCTTTCTGCTTCTGAAAGATTTTATCCAGAAGGGAGGAGACCTGAGTTTGACTTTGGGGCATTGGGCATATACAATGCCCCATGTTGGAGTGTTGAGCTTCCTGATGGATCAGGTGGAACTCAAGTTGTGGAGGTTCCAAGGGCATCACTGGTTGAAGGGTTACCTCTGCCTCCAAACATACAGGTAGAGTGTGTCATTTATGATATACCAACAACAACATATGTGTTAACATTGCTAGGCCAAAACTAAAGTTTCCTTTTGCAGGAGCCACACAAGGCTGCTTATGAGTATTTGTTTGAGCTGGTTGCTGGACTGAAACATATGATTGTAACAAGGGTGAGTTATTATGATGCATGCCATTTTTTGTTGTTTCTCAAATGTCTCTTTTTGGATACTGAGTTGGTTTTTTTCATTCCAGGAGACTGAGAACAGGGCCCGTGTGTCAGCTTTGAAAAGTAGAGCTAGAAAAAGAAAGGGTCAGGCATAGCTAGCTCAGACATGGGGCACTGCACTGCAGACAGCACCATGTGACAATGCTTAAATTATCTCTGTAACATGTTTAATTGTCCTTTTATGTAAGTATTATTTAAGTTGGTAATTCATGCTTCAATGAAACAAGTTTTAGCTTAGGCTCTCTGGTTTATGTGTCACTAAGTTTATGCATTGATGTTGAAAGCTAAAGTAAACTTCTCTTTGGTATATTACTGCATCTTGAAATTACAATATCCCTTTTGAACTCTATACATGTCACACCAGTTACCAACCAGTATCAAGATCTTTAGGTCTATTTAATAAATTGACGATAGGTGATTTTACTTACTGTTATAAGTTTGTTCTGTAACCATTGTAATAAATTCATCGTACTGTTTTGTTATCTTTTGCTCTGTCATATCAACAATAGTGTCAGAGTATTAAAAATCTGTCATGTTAGCTGTAAGAGGATTTTTAATGGTTTATTACTGAAGAAATTTTATGTGGTATACTGATTTTTTGTAACTATTTATTACCGAAGTAGATATGATGTGTTTAAAAAACTATTTATTAAATAATATGATTAAAAAAACAGATTTTACTCTTATATTAAAAACAAGTAAAAATTTTCTAATAATAGGAATGTACAAATGGAGTTATTGCATTATGGATTCAAGGTTTCGGATAAGATTCATGTATTATACAATGAATGTTTTGAAAGTGATTTTTGAATTTTAAAATAATTTTCGAAATATCGTGTTTCAAAGATTGTTTTTTATATTTTAGAATGATGGTTTCAGAAAATATTTTTAAATTCACAAATATATTTTGGATTCAAAAATATATTCTGGAATAAAAAAATAAAAAATTCTGAAATGAGTATTTCAAAAATCATTTCTGGATCCAAAAATATATTCTGGAACACGTGTTCTGAAATTGTTAATATTTCGGATTGATTGTTTCTTACTGTATTTATGGATGTGGAAGCATTTTTCGAAAGAGTGATTCCCGAATAAATAAATAAATAAAATTTGGAAGTAACTTCGTTCTAACAATTTTTTTTTTTGATTAAGTTTTCCAAAATGTATTTTGAAATCTGAAAATAATTTCCAAAACACTTCATTCGAAATGTATTTTTTATATTTTCCGAAATCGGTATTTTTTGAATTGAGTTCGGAATACTCGATCCTAAAAATCTTAAAAATAAAAATAGCTGTTAAAATTTTTATTATAATTTTAATAAAAGGTATTTTGGGATTACACTTTTACAATGGTGCACAAGGAAAAAAAAGGAGGTGCAAGAAGATAATTTCTTAAACCCTGTACTTGCAAGCCCACACGAATGGCGGCGAATCGCATATTTGAAATTAAGTGTTAATGAAATAAATAATTAAAAAAAAATACTTGTTAAAGAAATAGATAGGATGTGTTCAAAACTATTTATAAAAAAATTAAAAAAGCAGAGATTTGTTTATTTTAATAAAATTTGTAGAGAAATAAACCCTATGAAAGATTTGATTATTAACATGTTTTGAAAGTATTGTTTAACATATTTTTTGTCCTGGAAATCTGACATGATCTACACGTCGGTAGTACAAGCATACCATGAAGAATATTTATTATTCTCTGAGCAATTGGATTTAATTATGTTTGGTAAAGAAAGTTTTAATGAGCACAAAAAAGAAATTAGAAGATATTGAGATTGAGATCGGATAAGCACTAATTAAAAATTTTGGTTGCATCTGCCTGTCATTATACTGATGATTGTTGGCTACACGACATAGACGCTAAATTCTTATTAATAAAACATGTTTTTGCATTTTAGTGAATGACATGTATCTAGACCTTCCATTTTAATTTTTATCAACTTAAATTTACATTTATAATTCTAATACTCTTTTGCTCCTAAAGATATTTTATTTATAGATTTGTATATTGACACAAAAATACTGTATAATTATAATATTTTAAATTTAATTTAGATCTGGGGAGTAAAAGAATAGAATATCTTAATAAAAATATATATAAATGAATATTTTTTTAGTTTGCTACTAGAGCTTGAGTTTTTTTTTTTAATAAATTCTTAAACATTTGAACTCGAAAAATGGTAAAGAAATAAATTTAAATGGTATTTATTAATGTGGACAATATGTATGTTTGATGAGATTTATTGAATTGAGAGATTATTTCAAGTTTAGTTTATTCGGTTTAAGCTTTCTGAATTCGATCACTCCACGTCAAATTCCTTTAGATCGAGTTTTTTCAAAATAAATTTCAAGTTTATGGCTAACCATGATAATCGAACGAGATGACTAAATGTTTACATAATGATAAAAAATGTTAGTGATGAGTAGCTCATTACTATGACCAAATAATATGATCAATCAGTTACAGAATGATGAGATTAACCATGATAATAACAAATCAACCCGTTAATACGGATTAAGATATAATTGAATTGTGATTAGGCTAACAGAAAAAATAAAAGTCCATCACAACTACTATACATAAAAGTATAAGGTATGACTTACATATGCATGGATATAACATGCATTACAACATTGATCACTAATTGAACAAACACTTATTGATTTTAACATTGGGGTACCTTCTGCAAGTATCATCCGAGAAGATTTTGCACAACCTTGGAAATCAAGCAATTGACGATCCAACACCCATTTAGCCACAAAACACAACAAGGTCACTCGAAGGGTAAGGAAAAACACGTCAAAAATCAACAATACTCGACGTTGGAGACCAAATACAAGCTTGACTTAGGACCTCCCAGAACATTTTAAAGCCTATTGTGGGACCGAGTGATCAACGTTATAACCCTAAGGTGACCATAAGAAACCAAATGAGCAATATAGTGAAAAAAGACAATCACCTAGTCATTCCTAACTTCTTGGCTTTGTTCAACCTTAATTGCACGACCATCTCTCGCCCTAACTTGGCTTTGTTTAGCCTCAACTACACTGCCACCGTTGGCCTCAAGCTCTTGACTTTGATAAGCCTCAACTGCATGACTACCTTCGATCTCCTCTGTGTTGTTTCAATCCACCTCAACATTCTAGCCTCATTTTCTTCTTCTTAGTCTCTTTTGGCCTTACGACTTGGATTCTTTGCTGATAGTCTTTGTATGCAGCTAGTAGAGGACATGGACTAGTTGAGATAAAGAGTCACTCAGTTCATGTAGGTGAAAGAAATGCGAGACTTTTGACAACATACGAGACAAGAAGCCTCATCAAGTGATAAGAAGGTAGATAAAAAATTATAGAGAAAAATGACTGAAGCTCGCTCTAAGGACTTGTCCAAAGGGTCACAATTTTTATCCGTATACTCCACTCAGTGTATTCTCGAAGAAGCTTTTAGTGTCGAGTTGTTGTACCTTTCGAAAAGAAACTCACTCGTGAAAATGCTTACGTTATTAAGTATTGTTTGTTTTATAAAAACATAAAATACACAATAAAGGAGTTTTATGATTGGACAAAACAAATCCAAAAAAGATCAACTTTAAAACCAATTAACTTAAAATTAAAATATGATTACTCACTTTTCGACATAATTAGATGAACTTTAATAAAAAAAACTACTACAAAATTTATAAAATTGAACTACATCATACGTTTATGTTTTAGCTTTCTTGATATTTGTTACCTATATTTTAGGAATAAAGTTATGAGTGCATATGTGTGTTGGTATTTTTTTAGCAAAGCAGTTGTAAGGCCAAGTCTATAAGCTTGGCCATTTCTTTTCTGAAATAAAAGGTTACAGGATTACTTCTTATCACAAAACAGTTTCTTTAATCTTTCTTCCTAATCAACAGAACTACTCATTTATATGCATCATAACACGTCTACAGTCAAATTAATTTTCATGAATAATGAAAAAACTCATAACTAAATTTTTATACAAGTTGTTTCTCTTCTCAAACTCAAGTGAATGTAAAACTTATACAGTTCTATATTATTTTGATATAATTTTAAAATCTCATCTTTTTGTCTGATCGCCCCACCATTCAAAACTTTGAAGTGGCATGAGCCATTTGGGATCATTCCAAAGAAAAAGTGTAACGCATTGAAAGCTTGTAAAGTCTGTTACCCAGGGCAGTAGCTTGTAATTGTGGACTTTCCCAAATTAATTTCATAAGTTCAATCAAAAGTTACAAACGCGTTTTTTCAATAAAAAAGCAATTAAAAAACGGATAATGATATTTAGCGACATTTTTTTCTATAACATTTCAACATTGATTACGTATCAATATGTGATTGATTCTAAATTAGTTCATAATCAATAATAATAATCATAAATATTATTATGGACTAATTTAGGATCAATGACATATTGATACATAATCAATTGTTTAAATATTATTAAGAAAATGTTGTCCAGATACTTTATCCTTAAAAATAGAACAAGCTTTTCTTAACTTTAATAGATTCATTAATCAAATAAAAAAAAACACAAGAAATATTCACTATAATTCTTGATTCTGAATATATTTAATTTTCAAACAAGTTTACATTATTAAAGTAGAAGATTGACGTCATGAAATTGATTTTTTGTGAATGTAATTATTCCATTTTGAATTTATCCAGGGAAGAAACAAAAAAAAGAAGAGACATAAATAACTAATCAGATCTCTCCACATCAATAATTGAAATTAAAATTGAAATTTTAAGGAGCTGTTATTTTAAAAAGGGCGTTAGAAGCGGTCTAATATCATTCATCACTTATCAATCCAATTTCACGCACTTTTCTTTCTTCATTTTCAGCGCTTTGTTGCTCCGCCTTTTTCTCCTTCTCTTTTCTTTTTTATTCTTCTTCTTCTTGTTAGGGTTTTTCTTTTTCAATCTTCTTTTTCTCTGCGACCGTTCGCAACGACGTCGTTGCAAGATGATGCCACCGGGGCTTGTTTCCAATCTCCAAGAAGTGCTTCTCAGCCGCAAAGGCGAATCCAATTCCAACGCCAATGCGGAGCAGGAACAATCCCTGGAGGCCTTGGAGCCCGTTGAATTCGACGAGTCCAAGCCTATTGTCTTGGTCACCAACAGCGATGGCGTCGATTCGCCTGGCCTCACGCACCTCGTTCAGGCTCTCGTTCAACAAGGCCTCTACAATGTCCACGTCTGCGTTCCTCAATCGTGAGTCTGTAACGTAATTCAATGCAGTTTTCTACAACGCTTTTTAGTTCTCTCTTTGTAATTTGGTAGTTTGTCAAACCGTTGCGTAGGGACAAATCGGCTTCGGGGCACTCCGTAACCCTCCGAGAAACCGTTGAAGCCGCTTCTGCCAAAGTTTGTGGCGCCACCGCCTTTGAGATTTCTGGTATATAGTTGATGATAATAGTTATAATAACAATATCGATGCAGTTATACGGTTAATAGAATTTAATTGTTTATATAATTTAGGAACTCCCGTGGATTGTGTTTCGCTGGCGTTATCAGGAGCTTTGTTTTCGTGGTCAAAGCCTACGCTGGTTAGTGATTATCAATTGTGTGTGTCATTCATAGTTCTCATAATGAAGGACTGAGGATTTGTCGATGATAATGTGGTTTGAATTTTCAGGTTGTCAGTGGGATTAACCGGGGATCGAACTGTGGTCATCACATGTAAGTTGTTGTTTGATGGTTTGAGATGAACATGTAGATCTAAGTCTGTACACGATCTAGGAACTTTAAAGTCTTTATGTTTCAACCCGTGTTTATCTCGTGCTATAAAATTCCCAGGTTATACTCAGGGGTTGTTGCTGGAGCCAGGGAGGCGTTGTTGTGGGGTGTACCGGCGTTATCCATATCGTTAAATTGGTAATTTCATGATTCTGTACATTTGGTGCTTTTGTGCTGGGCATTATGAATTGATATTGTGTCTGGTTGTAGGAAGAAGGACGAAAGCCAAGAAGACGATTTCAAGGATGCTGTATCAGTCTGTTTACCATTAGTAAATGCGGCCATCAAGGATGTTGAAAAGGGAACTTTTCCCAAAAGCTGTTTTTTGAATATTGAAATTCCAACATCTCCTTTGAGTAACAAGGTAAGCAAATTTTATTATGTATTGGTCAATTTTTCTGAATGTTTTGCTCCGTTATGCAAATGCGGGCTCTTTGGCCTTATGTTGTGCAAAGTTTAGTGTGCTTGATAATATCCCTGGCTGATTAGATTCTAATGATTTGAAATGTTACATAGTTATATCTTTCTTTTTGTTTACATGGATGTAATTTAATCATTCTTTTGATAGGGCTTCAAATTGACCAAGCAAAGTATGCGGAAATCCACTCTGAACTGGCTAGCGGTTTCCAGCAGCCGCTATCCACCCGGTCATTTCATGGCCAATCAAGGTGGCCTTGGTCTTCAGTTTGCACAGCTTGGTCGAGATGCCTCAGCAGCTGTAGGTGTCCTACGTACTTATCATATCATGCCTTTACGTTATCGGTAGTTCAAAGTAATTTTAATGCTTCTATTCAAATGGCGATGGTTCTCCAATCTTGCTCTTTTATCAACCTCAGGGTGCAGCTCGTCGATTGGCCACGCAAAAAAAGAATTTGGAGATTGTTGAATCAACTGGAGCTGCAGGAAAATCTGATCCCAACAGGGTGAAGAAGTACTTCAGACTAGAGGTAAATACGAGGAAAAAACAACTCTTTTATTACAGTTTTTTCTTTCACCCGCTAATACGTCTGTGTCATGACATGATTATGATTTTTAAGATAGCAATATGTGGAGGAGATTATCATAAAGTAACGTTTTCGTGTCGCGTGTAGTTTTAATAGGTTTATTTTAATCACGGGTTCATCCCTTCATATTTCTAGTCACACCCTGCAGTTTGGTGACATAATTCGGGTTTCTAATTTCCCTTGCATTTGTTTATATTTATGGATATTATTCCAATTGAATATTTTTTAATTTTTCGTAGAAGAGAACTTAGCTATACTCATGTTGTATCTTCAGTTTTTGGACAAGGAGCAGGAAGAAGGAGACGAAGATCTTGATTACAGAGCACTTGAAAATGGATATGTAAGTTGGAGCAATGAATTATTGCATTTTCAATTAACATTAGTTTCTTTTATTTAGTGTACTCATTTCCCTTATCGGTGCATGCCACTATGCTGGTATCTTCGGGGGCGACCGATTTCCCCTCCTTTTGACTGACTATTGCATTGTGATCTGCATGAACAGGTTGCAGTGACTCCGCAGTTTCTTTCTCCTCTTATTGAATCTGATATTCAAATGGCATGTTCTGATTGGGTTTCTACCGTGCTTCCTGATGGACAATAAATTTAGTATGATTGTGTAAATTTGAGATTTATGATGATTCTTTTTTTTTTTTTCTTAATCAACGCAAAGATGGAGCAGAGGCAGTCACACCAATTCAATAGTGGATTTCCACCTGTACTATTTTTTTTTTCTTTTTACACTTTTGTTTCAGTTCCTTTGGTCACTAAGTTATTTCTGATTTGAAGCAAATGCTTCTTGTAATTTCTTGGGCATATTTTAGAAAAATGCCCTTTCGTCTGTTTGTAACGTCCATTGCGAGCAAAAACACTGAAGCAGCTGTAATTTTCCGATTGTTTTTGTTTGAAGATAGTTAAAATTTTCTCTGATGAAAATACACCTACAAGTTAGTTTGCACTATCGTGTTTGTGTGCTATTGTGAAGAATGCCGTTTGAAAGAGTTAGTTTTATAATCTTTAGAAAATGTAACACTTTCAAACATGTGTGATTGTTTTTGGAAAAAGAATACAGCTCCATTTGTTGTGAAGAAGCTTTATTTATGGCGTTAATTATGGTATGCTATTACTATAGAAAAAAGGTATCGTGGGTTGATAGCAATAAGTGAAACGTGAAAGCACGGTGAGGTTTGGTGGAAGGTTGGGCTCCCTAATGCATTGTAACACCGACAGAGGCGTCATGGAAATTAATGTCCGCTCACTGCATTTAACCATTCAAGGTAATTTCAAAGTACAAAAAGTCAATAATACAAACTCTTAAAAAATAAAAATAAAAGATAAAACTACACATTTTTTTTTTCTTGTTTGGTCCAAAACTATTGAAACCGAACTAACCACCATTACTGCTTTTGGTTAAGTTCTCACAAGAATATTAGAATCCATGATGTGATCTTAGATACAATATTAAATCCCTCTCACCGCTATCTAATCACCATAATTACTCAATTATATCCTAATTTTATTTTATTACTTCACATATTATTTGCTCGAACTGTTTTTTTCTTCTTACTTTTAATAAAAAATATTTTTAGTTTTGTCTATTTAGTTTATTTATATTTGTTAAGTGATACTTCGTTAAGTAGGACAGATACGATGCTTTTTTTTCCTCTTTTGGTGTCAATGGCTTTACACTGATTCTCAATTTTTTTTTTCTTATTTTTGTCTGCCATCAAAACTTTATTCTGTTTTAGTTTTTATTGTTTATTGACCTCTTTTAAGGGGGAGTTATTCATTAATGAAGTATGTAAGAGGTTCAGTATGAGGACATGAGTATTTTTTAAAGAAAAAAATTATTCAATGTGATAGAATCAAATACCATTTTATTTTAATTAGAATTTGTATTTCCTATTTCTTTTAGCTTCCTTTTTTTAAAGGTTAAATCCAAAAAGATGAAAATTAAAAGATATAATTTCTTTTTGGACTTTTTCCTTTTAGTTTCACCAACAAGTAGGACGTATGAAAAGAAAAAAATGGCAACAACTTTAAATGAAAGGAAACATCATTCTTTGCATCATATTGATTATTATTTTTTTTCAAATTAAACAATTTAGAAGATCTCTTAATTTATCATTTAAAAAACGTCAATATATAATACGGACGAAAATAGCAATACTTTTTGAGAGACTAAAATGAGAAAGGATTTATTGAGGATAAAAAACAAAGTATCAAAATTTATTGGGAGAAAAAAATGCAAAATAAAATACAGAATATCAGCTTTACTTAATCACTGACGAGTTGTTTAACGAACAAGTCTTCCCTTAACGAATATCAACAAACGATAAACAGAAAACAATTTTTTTAATTGATAATCAGAGAAAAATAATTGTCGGAAATAATGTGCAAATTTATAAAAAAAACTAAAAAGTATTTATTTTTTTAATAAAATAAGAAATATTTCAACCCAACCCAATTTATCAAGTAGTAGATCAATAGATAATCTGGGCTTTAGACTCGCTACATGTCCAACGATTGGGTGCAGGAAGAAATTAATGGGGTGCAGGGAGCAGTTTCCTCACCTTGATTTTCTCGGAAGATGTATCAATTGAACCATGTAATTCTTAATTTAATTGTGAAAAATATTCTTTTGACAAACTTAAATTTTTTACATTCATTTGATATTATCTTTACTTACTTTTTTCTTTTTTTTTTCTTGAAAATCTACAAAACTTTCTACTTTTTAGACTATTTTATCCTTATATTATGTATCAAATGAATGTAAAAGTATGTCATGGTATTATTACTCTTTCATGGTTAATTCGATTTTTTTTCTCTCTCTTCTTTATATATTAAAACTGAATCAATTGTCGAGGATCTTAAGCAAGTTTCAGGGCAAATGAATAAAATATTTGATCACTAAACATTTAGGAATACATTTTAATTCATTATTTTGATAATTGAAAAGGGAAAATGAAGCATGATAAGAAAAGAAAATTGAAAAAAAATTTGTTGGGAATGACCTTAAATTTCAGTGGAATAAAACTGAAAAAATAAAATATTATATAAAAATGAAAAATTCATTAATCTTACAGTTTTGGACGAATAGTTGTAAAGATTGAAGTGTTTAGCAAAGATTGACGTGGGAAAAGGATATGAAATTATTTTTTAATTTTAAATTTTTTTTGTGAGCTGAGTTTGTTGCTGAATTGCTGCGAAGAAAAAGGGTAGGAAATTAATAAAAAAGAAATGATGGTGAAGACAGTTGGGCCATAAGAAAGAAGAGTTTGTAAGATTCTGAAGTGATTAGAGTGAAAAAGAAGGCCCACCCTTTGTGCAAAAATAGAGGAACGAGTCGACTTCCATGGATATGGGACCTTGAAATTATTGAAGAAACGCGGTGCCGACGACTGTGATGAAGAAGAGAAAGGAAGTTTGTGAGTGTTGTTGTTTTTGTATTGCAATTTGCAATATGAGAAGATTATTAATTATGAAGGCAGAGAAGAAGAAAAAGGCAAACGGGTAGGTATGCCACAATCATTCCATGATTGAAACCACCTTTGTCCCCTTAACTTAGATTCTTTCAGAAGATTCCATATCTCTCACCAGAAAAGAAAAAGCAGAGCTAGATATTTGGGTTGTTACCGTCGACACAAAACATATTTTACTATAATTCACTGTGCTTAGGTAACGGCAAACACAAGAAAAGGAAGAGGAAACAGGGACAACATGTAAGAGAAACACATCAAATGGTATATGAACCAACAACACGACCAATGGAATCTTACAACCTTTTTCATTTCTCTCTCCCAACCTTTCTTTTAATTTTACTGCTGCTTTTATAATGTTAACAACTCCAGTTTTTCTTACTAAATTTCTTTATGCATTGTCTTTTTGTCATTCTTTCCAACAATTATGTGTGAATACTGTTCTCAACTTTTCATTATTGTTTCGGAACACAAAACTCCACATCGAAAAATCATTCTATAACGTATGACAGTTTCATCAATCTTAGATTGGATTGATTTCATTTACAATTTTTTGGCGTGTGATGAAATGAACGTTTTGTATGTTAGATGTTAAGAAGCTCGGACATGTCTGATTAATGGAGTGTTGTGTATCTCTACATCCTACATTTTGAAGATTACGTGTATTGAAGTATTTGTGTCCAGTTTTCGTGTGAGAATCCGTGCTAATAGGTTAGACGTCTTAAACATAAATTGCTATATAAATTATACAAATTATAAGTCAAAAGTCCCTTTTTGTCTCTCTACAGTGCCTTCTATACTTTAAACTGTCTTAACATGATTGTCTTAATATTTAAGTGATGAAAGCAAACGTTAAGGAACGTGACAGAAAAAATTGACAACGAGTTCAATAGCAATTTTGAGAGAGAGAAGAAACATTACTTTTAGGGCAAGATACTGATAATTAACTAGTTTGTGTTTGAATGCAAGTGATATTAGTAGCATTATATAATTTACACTTCCATTTTGGTTTTGTATTTCTGCAAACTCAAAATTCGTTTTGGTTTTTTAATATCAGAAAATCAATTCAAATAAGATTAATAGAACATAGATTGATCAACTTAGAATGAAATATTCTTTTTTGCTTCTTCAAAACATGATGATGATTCAAGTCATCTATCATGAATTCTAATGATAAGTATAAAACTTTGTTTTTTACACAGTAATCAGTTCGAAAGGTGGAAAGAATGAGAAGAAGTAGAACAAAATGAAACAAATAAATGGAAAGTTGGAGTTGGGGGAAGAAGAAATTGTACAGTTCCTGGAGAAATCTAATTAATTCATATACATAATTTACACCAACAACAATTTCTTAATGTTGCTTTACATGCAATCATGAGCTGTAATATATTAAAGATCTTATCACTTCAAAAACATGTGTTTCATACGACATGGAGGAAAAACAAGTTTTTCTTTTTTGTATAATATTTGATAATGGAAAATGGGACATGATGTAACAATCTCCTGATGTACTGTTCTTAATAATGTATACATGATAAAGTTAGAAAGATATTGAATCATGATATCCTTTAACGTGATTACTTAATCTTTAAATAAGTTTTTTTTTTCATTTAAATAAAATTGAATAGCCCTTATATTAACTATTAAATTAACTTGGGTTAACAACAAACCTAAATTTGTTACATGTAAATGAATTTTCCAAATAATCGTGATCACTAATTACTTTTACCTTAATTTCGTCATCAACCACGTATTCATTAACATATAATTTACTTTTATAATTCTTACTATTTCTTATTATGGTAGTGGGAGTTTAATTTTTACCTTATTAAATTCTTCTTTCTCTGTGTATGTATATACTAGATGTAGATATAAACGTTCACTTAATCAATCTTCTATTTTTCTCGTCACCCTTCTTTCGTTTTTCAAAGGACTGGAAGTGACGTTTTGTTCTTTATATTATTTTTTCTAAAACTTTAACCAAAGTATAAGCAAGATCAAAGTTTCTCCGGGTAATGAACATGTCAAGACTCAAGATAGGATGGTCCCTTAAATATATCCACGGCACCATGCAAAAGCAAAAAGGACTCTTTTTTGTTCTTTAATTTTGATAATAGAGTTTGTTTCTATAGCTAAAGTTAAAGAAAACTTGTGGAAGATGCAAAAAGAAGTCTATGTCGATATGATCTGGAGTTATGAAATTGTTCTCTTCCATCACAATTAGATCGTATTGTTCTGATATTTATCAGTTCATATTGGTTGTTGCTCGTTTAAGCGATCACATCAGAACATGGTATGTCATATAGCAGCCAGAACATCCTAACCTAGCTAGGTCACATGTAAGGGCACTTTGGCCTCAAGTGCCAACAAGTTGACTATGGTGTTTGTACGGTTTTTGTCTTTGTTACGTTGTCACAGAGAGAGAGAGAGAAAGAGAGAGGAAAACAAAGGGCAACGAGTCAACTTAATGTATATGATTGTTATACAACATCCAGCAGTTCACAAGAGAAATAAAAATCATACATGGACACGTACTTTTAGTGGACAAACATGTGAAAGAACCTACATATATTTATGGAACCTCAGCAAACATCGTTTAATGGAAGAGAGTCAGAACTAGCATGGCTCAGAGGTTTGCCAATAGGAGATCTACTTACCCTCTTATTCCAAAATTCAAGAGAAAATTAAATGCATGGAATTAATTCAGCTCATCACAACACTCCCACTACTCAATTATATATACATAAAATTAACCTATTATATATAGTAGTGCTTTGATTAATTAATGCTTATGATGATGACAGCAACTTGAAGGTTTTTTTCTGTGGCTATTTGTCTGCCTGATAGAGTGATGCTGATGAAGATGATGTTGTTGAGGATGGCAACGATGACATGATGATGGCATCAATGTACTCCACTTGATTGGGTACTGCAATTTGATCTTGTGGACAAATACCTGGTGTGTAACACGCGACAGCATCCTCATGTTGATGTTGTGAATTGGCAGAAGAAGAAAATGGGATGCTGCAGACATAATCCTCGATGCTCTCACAGACTTTTGGAACAAGATCAATGGTCGGTTCCACTACCTGGTGCTGCCATGTACTTGGATTGATGAATTTCTCAAGAATTAAGTGTGGGGTGGTGTCGCTTTTGGTGATCATTGTTTGACTTTGTTGATTTGGATTAAGATGAATGGGTACACACCCCAACGAAGACCATGTATCTAATTCAAACAAAGATGGAATAATGTTGTTGGATGGTGGCACTGTTTCTGGCACTGGATTCTGAAAATGTAGGAAATTGGGATTATTATTATTGTTGTTATTATGATAATTGTTTATGTCAATCTTGATATCATTGTTGAGATGATCAAAGGCTTGTAGGATTGGGGTAGGGATGATGGGAAGGTATAGCTGGTCTAAGTGATGATGGGAGTTTAGGATAGTGTTGTCAGTTAAAGGGAAGAAACTTTCCATGGAACCATTGGCAAGACCGTGAATATCAGAAAATGTGGCTAAAGAAGGAACAACATCATGAGAAAGCAGCTTCTTCTTTATGCTTGAATTCCAAAAGTTCTTCACCTCATTATCTGTTCTTCCAGGTAGGTGCTTCGCTATCTGAGCCCACCTGTCAAAAACAATGCCCTCTTGCTAAGAAAAGTGAACAAACAAAACTTTTTCATATAATAATGCTTCCTTTGATCATCATCAAAAAGAGCAATTAACGGAGAAATCATTATTAAGGAGAAGTTAAAACAAAACAAGAAAAACTAAAAAAATAAAAATAAAAAACCTGTTGCCAAGGATACTATGAAGTTCTATAATGAGTGCTGCTTCTTGAGGAGAAAAGCTTCCCCTTTTCAAATCAGGTCTTAGATAATTTATCCATCTCAATCTGCAGCTCTTTCCACACCTCTGTAGGCCTGCACTTGGAGAAAATATATGATTAACCATATAGAAGACTTATAAAGTAGTGAATGAATAAAATTACCTGCAAGTTTTGGGACGGAACTCCAGCAACCGTGGCCATAGGTTGTGATGTAGTTGATGAGTTTTTCATCTTCTTCAGGTGACCATAGTCCTCTTTTGACCTTCTGCTTGTTGCAGCAAGAGTGGTGCCCCATATCTTGAATTTTCTTTTTCTTTGTGTGAGTGTGGGTATGTTATTCCTCAGACTGGAATTAAACAGTGATAGACAGAGGCAATGGGGAAAGAAAGATCAGTTTTGGTAGTATGTTTGAAATTTGAATAATATATGAAAGATTAGGGAAGTAGTAGGTAGTAGGTTTAGCCCTAGGTTTGAAGAGATTATATGGAAATGTGAAAGGAATGGTGGTGAGAGAAGAGTGAACAGAAAATGGATGATATGGTGAAGGAGTGAGTACACTGAGGTGGTGAATTTAATGAGAGAAGCTGTACCATAGTGGCCCAGTTAGGGTTTGTAGCAAAGGGCTAAAATGTGCAGTGTTACACTGCAACAATTGTAGGCCTTATAATGGATCCTTGTTACCTCACTCTGAGATGGGCTGGATTGTACACGTGGCACACATGCAGGGTGGTGGGGCCCACAGTTTTATCAGATTCAGAAATTATTTTCAACCGCGTTGGTTGGTGACACTTGCATCTCAATTGCTTTATATTGTAGATTGATGCCTTACCAATTTCATTAGTTAATTACCTCTCTGGTTTTCCCTTTTTGTTCCTTTGAGAGCGGTAACTATGCATAATTGCAATGGTGAAATTCACTTCTTAGCTATCACTTTTTCAATCATTGGACTTCAACAACCACAAAGTGTAAAAAATAACTTTGCTAATTGTGTGACAAAAAAAATAATAACCGTTTCTTTTCTCATCATGTCAACTATTTCATATCAGATATATGTCAGTTTTATATTCTTCAATATATATTACTTCTGCATGCATGTATATAAAGTTCTCAAAGATTTTCAATGAAAAGCATCAAATTAAAGGTAGAGCTGGCCTATGTATCATCAAATCAATTGTTTAATCTCTGTGCAAAAGTTTGTGCATGCACTTCCAGCAACTTGGCCCTCCACAACACATTTTACAGATTATATATTATATATATAGCTATGCATAATTATTTCAGTCTAATTCGTAAAGCTTTTGTTTTTCAGTGCCATGTATTTTAAGAATCTAATCAACAACAGAGATGATTAAGGGCCACACCACAAGTGTTGCATATGATCAAAAGAGATTTTTACGTTCAAAAACCAGAAAGTAGAAGCAGGTATATGTGTAATTTCACGAACATGCTATATATATATATATCAGACCAAACTGTCAAAACTTCTACTATTATATAAACGTTGGTGTTTGGCTTTTTGTTTTCATGTATTTGCCAATTATAATTTAATAATGTATATCCATCCATGCATTACGAGGTTAGGTTGGATATAACTGTTTGACATTTTAACATTGTTATTAGTTTATGTAACATAGGAATATGTTCATTTAGAAACAGTCATGTTTCTTAGGAAAATGTTTGGGGGATCTGCTCAAAGGAGTGAAATAGTAGTGTCTGTGAATTTTGAAAAAGAATTATAATATTTTGATAATTTTTTTTAATAATATTTTAACAATAAAATATGTGTTATCATTTTATTAATCTATTTTAATTTATATTTAAAAAATATTTAAAATGAACCAATCACAAATTATATTATCACAAAATTTTCAAAAGAAATTATTAAAAGAAACTTTTGCTTGCAAAATTGCCACCAAATGCGGTCAAAGATAGTAATTATTTGCTGGATTACTTAATCATCACGTGTTCCTTTTTCACCGAAATATACTAAAATCTTATAACCAATTTTATAAATAGAGTAAGGTTTTTTCTTTTGAAGCAATACGATATATGTGTGTGTCTATATATATATAAAATAAAGTAATTAAGCTAATTATTTGAAAAATATATAACAGAGAATTTACATCCATATACAGTACAAATTAAGTGGTCCTATCGTGATGATGAATCCATCAAAGCTAATAAATATAAATACTACAAGAAATTAAAAAACACATACAATTAACCTGAGATGATTTTTAACTTATGTATGCCGACATCGTATTATAGAATTACTTCTTAAAATGAAGTTATTGGATTAAAAAAATATAAGTTTAACTTAATGAAAGATTAAAACATTCTAAAACTTAACCGATTTAACTTAAGTCCACTCAAAGTAAGCATCTATTACAATATTATGAAAGAGTAATTATTTATGTATTAAAGTATAAAAAAGAATAATATGAAATAAATATAAAAAAAATATTTGTGTATTAAAGTATATTTTTTGAGTGTGATAATAAGTTTAGTGACATTAAAATAAGAGATATTGTAGTTGTGCATGAAATATTAATTAATTATATAATTGATTTATGATGAGACTTGAAATGGTGTTTTCTTGAGTGATAGATGGGTGTACCCATTCAAACCCATATAAGGCATATGCTTGACTACTTGGGTGAATAAATGCTTAAGTAATGATGATTAATCATTCTTATTCATATTAAGACTAACCAAGTTTAATTGAAAAGTGACATTATAATGTACAAATCCTTCCAAATTTATGATATGGCTGCCAGGCTCATGTCTTTAACAACAAGATTCATTCAAGTGTTTAGTTTTACGAAACTTTCAAACTATATCAATTAATTACCATCTCAAAGGCCAAAAATATACATAAATAAAACCTTCTTTTCAATCAACATTTTCTATAAATAGAACAATCTTCAAAAATTCTTTTTCTTTTTTATCAATTAAAAATACTTTTTAGGAAAACTAATAATTAGTATAAAACTTTATCATTTTATAAATATTTATCAAAAAAAAAATCGTACAAAAAGTCAACAACTTTAATTGATTTTTTTTATTATTATTATAAATGATCCATGAAGCGTGTATATAATTAATTAGTTTGTCCAAAGAATAGCTTTTTCTGATCACAACGCAACCCTTTTGCTTGTTGACCACAACCATGATCATATATCAGAGAGCTAGATTCCCTCGCAATGAGCTTTCGTTTTTAGAATATATAAGTTTAAATATTCTAATAATTAAAAAATTAATTTTCTGCTAATTGTATTATCTTTTTTTAGAAAGAAATTTTTTATATAAATATATATTTATTGAAATTTCATCTTACAGATAATTGAATCTTTCCTTCTGCGCACATGATTTATTATGATGAAACAAAAAGAAAAAAAAAAGAGATGAAAAAAATTGAATTTTGTTTTAATCAAACAAAGAAATTTTCTCAATTCAAATAAAAAAACCAATAAATTTCAAGTTGCTCTATGTCATGTATGATTAAATAATCGAGTACGAATATATAGACATGTAAGTAATAGAGTTAAGGATAACATAAAAAAAATATTTTTATGATATAATAATAATAATAATAATAATAATAATACATTTCACATCCTAATGCAAAATAATTGTAATTTTTTAAATAAAACACTCAACATTTTTTAAAGATTTAGAATCTCTACCTAAAATTTGGATATGTAGTATCAAATCTTATGTAATATTAATCCTCCCTATTGAAAAAATAGAGAATTATAAAACTTATATAAGGAGTCACTAGTAAAAAGTATACTTTTTATATCAACTTTTTATACCTGTTGAAATCTACCAGATATAAAAAGTACTACGGTGACAATATTGTAAATATGAGAAACTTTTTTACACCAGATATATCAAAAATAGGTGTAAAAAGTGGTTCAATAACTTTTTACACCGATTGTATTCAAAACAGTATAAAAAGGCATTTTTCTATACCTATCAAAACTTCAAACCGGTATAAAATTACCATTTAATGGCAAATATGTAATATTGAAAACTTTTTAATTACACCACTGTATAGATTATTTTCGTTTCAGGCTTCATCTTTCTTTCTCACTCTCGCCGTAGTGGGGAAGACCATCGCAGATCTTCGACGCCTCGTCTCCTACGTTCTTGGCTTCTACAAAATCTCCGACGAGATCCTCGTCAACACCGTCGACAACAAACAGCGAGATCCTCCATGGCAATCCTCAAGGTCACCATCGATGCCAAGCGGAACACCATATCTGTCTTCAACAACGGCGATGCCATAGCCGTCGAGATCCCCAAACTCATTTGCGGCCACTTTCTCACTGACAGCAACGATGACGACAAGGTCAAGAAGACCACCGGTGGACGCAACGGCTACAGTGCGAATCTCACCAACATCTTCTCCACCAAGTTCATCATCAAAATCGCCGACGGAAAGCGTAAGAAGAAATATAAACAGGTAGTCTTTTCAGCACTTCAAGTTTTCTTTCATTTTCTGAGTCTCATCCTTCGTTGAACAGTCCTAGGGTTTTCCACCTACAGCTCCCTCCCACACGCCACCGCTTCCTTCCATCTCAGGGCTTTGTCTACCTCCGTCACCGATAAGCCCTCCGTTTGCACAGCCGACGAACTCCATTATGTCTCCCTCTCAAATTTCGATTAGAAACTCGCTCTCTGGAACTATAACCTTTCACTTCTCGTTAGTTTTCTCTCTTTACATCGCAAGTTTCTTTTATTCTCTCCTTGTTATTTTGCTGACATTTTTGAGGACACAATTTTGTTGAATCATACGAAACACTAAGTACTGGCCTGTTGTACAGGAACAGGAATCTCTATATTTAAATAATGTGGAAAAGAGGATCCACCAAATCTTAACATGATCATAATTTTGAGTCTTTGTTATGCAAAATTTCAATCTCTTTAAATATGAGAGAAAATAAAATCTAAGGTTAATCTGAAATCAAGTAAGGACATAAGAACGACTGCTCCTTCTTGAAATGTTCAGAGTTTACTTTTTCAATTAAGTTCTTCTTGAATTAATTAATTTTAATTATCTGACATATATCGAAAACTTCTCAGGGAGTCAATCAGGCAACAGTGGCAAAGCTAGGTTCACTGTGGACAACCCTGTCACCCTAGTGGCTGGAAAGAACACAAATGATCTCTTGAGTTTAACTGTGGAACTTCAGGTTAAATTTTCCACACCATACTATATAAACAAATTTACAAGATATGAAATTATTTTTTTATAGTATGCAATTATGCATTGGCTTGTTAGTTTCAGTTCCACATTATCATTCTTGCTCGTCCAGTGATTTATATCAGTGGTCACTAACATCAACTAATTAAATCTTATACACAACAGAACTATGGAGCATTTTTTGACTTATCAGGAGCGGGGATCACTCGTCCAGTGGTACTGAAAGGTTTGGAGAATGCCAATACACTTGATCTCTCCTCCCAGAAGTGGACATATCAAGTCAGTTTTCTCATTTGGTTAAACTCCATTCTTTCTCCTTTGTATATAACTTAATCAAATAAACATTGGTGAGATTCATGTATGCTTAAGTGTACTTGTATATGGGGCATGGGTTTAAGTTTCTATTTCATGATTGTAACTTTCGACTTTTAAGTTTTAATTGGAAAGATATGTAGCAGCATCATATTTTGGCTTTAGCTTATACTCTAAAAGTTTTTTCTTTTCTTTTGGCAGTAAATTTACTTGTATATGATTACAGGGTTGAGGATATATATATATATATTTATATTCTTTGTTGATAAAAAAAAAATAGATACAAAATTACTTCATCAATACTCTGAACTCATGCCAAATAAATTACTTCAAACAAAATTACCTCATCAATACTCAACTCTTTTTATCAATGCATCAATCGCTTTTCTTAGTGGATACACTCTTACTTTCTTTGACTAGCAAATTATATATGCTTTTGGCAGTAAAATATATGCATTCTAGGGTGAAATATCAATTGGTGAGTTAAAATATGTATTCCTTTTTTCTTTCATTAATGCATATAAATTTCTGCACTGAAGAGAGACAATAGATAATTTTCTGAGTTACGTGCAGTTTCTTAAGTGCTTTTACTGGTGCATTCTGATACAAATTATAATTTTACTTTGATAACTTATGCTATATCACTTTTAGTGAACATATCACTGATTGTTTATATTATATCTTGTGATAGGAAATGGTTATTGTGTATATTAATAAGGGTATATTGTTATGTTAAAGTAACTCCTAAAATTAAATGTTTAAGTATTGGTTAAGTGAGTTAATCACTGTTTAAATACAATTGCATGTTAAAACTGGTTTATATAAGAAGAAGTAAATAAAAATGTATATGTTCTTTTGTTTATGCATGATGAAGAAGTAAATAGACATTTGCACTAGTGACTAAGGACTAATGGGTGAGAGCATAAGGGTTAAATGGACTATGTATCAATGAACATGATAGGAACAGGACCATAATCAAAGTAATTGATAACAAATTATATGTTATGAAATTGCTAATTTAGTGGTAATGAATGCCTGTGAAGATTGTCACTATGAATTAGATGCAAATATAAGGTGATATTCTGTTTAGTGTGTTAAATAACAATGTTGTTGAAATAGTAATAGTAATTTTAGTGTGTTTACACTTAGAACTAGGTGTAAAATGCATATTGGTGTTGTGGAGGGTGGTTTAATATGCTAAAGTGGGGTGTTTTTAGAAATAATCCTCTATAGAAAAAAAAATCAACTTTTATACCGGTTGGAGTTTCTAACTGGTATAAAAGTGAGACTTTTTTACACCTGTTCCCATAACAACAGGTTTAAAAACGATACTTTTTTATACTTGTTCTAAAAAGAACTGGTGTAAAATCAAAACTTTTATACCGGTTTTAAAACACGTATAAAAAGTTGAAAACTTTCTATATCCCCTGCTTCTATACCGATCGACAAATAGGTATAAAAAGCCTTTTTTAACTGGTATAAAAAGTCTTTTTTGTATTAGTGAGTAATATAACGAAAATGGATAAAAATAGAAAAAAAACGTAAATGTTAAAAGAATAATAATAGTTTTAATAATAATAAGAGAGAAATACTGGAAAAATTAATAGTATAAATTGTTGTGTACATCATATTTTTTAAAAAATAATTGTGAATTTGTTAGTAAATTAATAGGAATAAACAAACTATGATGGTATTAGAAGGTAGATTAATGTTTAATTTTTAGAAATGATAGATATTTTAAAGCAGATCGAAATATAAAAAAGAAAGTATGATGGAAAAGGAAATGAAATGTGGAATTGGGTCCAGTTATATTCTTCTCTTTGTGCTTATGGTGATTTGAGCTTATCATAAACTTATTTTTTTCTTAAAGCAAATCTTCATATATAATTTAAGTAAATAACACAGACTTTTAACAATTTTTATAATTTAATTCAACTTTATATCTAAAGCATCACTATCTTTTTAAATTATTACTAACTTTTTAATCAATTTTCTAAATTAAGATTTTTTAATTCAATCCTTAATCTTTAATACCTTTTATAGTTCAATTCTTAGAATTGTGATTATTTTTCTAACAATTTCAAACCTGTCATATACTACTTCGAGCATTTAATTATGAAATTGTAAAAATTTAAGAACTGCATTATTATTACTATTATTATTATTATTATTTTGGAGTCCTTATGAAAAGTTATAAAAAAAGCGTGAATATGTACACGTAAATAAATAATGACACATATATATATAATTCATTGGAATTTAGTAAATTTTCGTTTAGAAATTACTCGTTACTGTCATTGTTCATTTTAACAAGACTAGAATTTCAAAATTTCTTCTTTTATATGATATTTTTATTTTTGAATTCCTTATAAATATTCAAAGTACACTCATTAAATATCAACTGAAAGGATAAAAAATATGGTATTTATTTTAACGAATATCTATATATTTTAATGAGGGTTTTATAATTTTTTTTTTATGTGAAACAATTTTATGCCTGGATATTTTTAGTCGATACAAGTTTACTGTAAATTTGGCGTAATTTGTTTTCTTCAATTTTTAATTTTAGTCAGTAATAAGTCAATAACCAAATCTTTTACCATATAAAAAAAAGTTGGACTTAAACTGGCATGAATAATAAAAATAAATAATTTTTAAAGAGTAAAATAAAAATGGTCATAATAATAATAATAATAATAATATTGATAATTACAATAGTAATTTTGTCCTGCACATTGAAATTATTTTTATTATTGTCATTTTTCCGTCTCTTTTATATATTTCTAAATACATCTGAGTAATAATTTTAATTTAAAAACCACAATAGATATTAGGATTGAGTAATTAATGTTACATTCAAATTCTATAAACCTAATATTTTCAACTTTTGTATTATCATTTATATTTATATTTATATTGTTACTGATTATGTTATTCTTACTGGATCTATGATGAGATTTTGTCTGTCTCTTTTTCTCCCTTCGCATTCCAATGCATTCTTTACCATTTCCTGAAAACCGTTTTACTTTTCTACCCAATATTTAGTTTTAAATCTCTAATTAACAAACATATTTAGAGATAACTCTTTAGCAATTTCTATGAATTTCTTTTACCAATTTTTTAAGTAAATAGATGTTTGTAATTTATAGCATTACAATTTCTTAGTTATTAAAAAAATCAATTTTTTTTTTTAATTTTACATTTTATCAAACATTATTTTACTAATAATCTAAAATTTTAAATAAATTTTAATTATAAAAAACTATTAGGATAATGATATTTAGACAATATTTTTTTGACAATATTTGAATATTGATTACGTGACAAAAAAAATTCTCCACAATAATGTTTATAATTATTATTATTGATTGTAAAGTAATTTTTGACCAATTACATATTGACACGTAATCAATATTAAAATGTTATAAAAGAAATGTTTTCTAACTATCATTATCCAAACCAAACTATTGTGAATGAGATATTTGTGTGCATACATATACATCTTAACGTTTCTTATTTACCAGTCATAAAATGCTAATAAGTTACTTAAAGAAAATAAAATATGTTTATTGTAATCAATATTTAAAAAATTAATACTTTTTTCTTTTGCAATTGGAAATATCTAATGTGACATGCCATATAATAATTTAAAAAATTAAAAATAAAAGAAAAAATTATAATAGATGATAACTTTTATTCCTAACAAAATACATTAAATAGTCTTCCAATTTCATGAAGAAAAAAACAGTTAAAAAGATGAAGCATTACCATTTTGGAAATGAAATATACTTTTATAATTTTTCTAGCAAAGATAAACATATTTATTTTCAGGGTGGAAAGGAAAAAGGATGAATCAAAGGAACAGAATATTCAATTATCTTTTGTATAAAAGTGTGATAGTTACTTTAACAAGTTAAAAATTAACATAGATTTTGATGTAAACAAGAATGGATAAAGAATAAAGAAAGAATGGTAAGAAAATGTATCCAGAAAATGGTAGCACTGGAAAGAAGGCAATGGGGACAAGTTGAAGAATATAATTGCCGGCCACTTTGTGTACGCATTTCATTTCATTTGGATCGATGGCCACCAAAAGCATCTGCCAAAAAAGTATGTTTTTTTTTTTTTTTTGCATCCTGTTGGGGGATTCCATGTAAAAATAATTGCCTCATCTTAATCTTTTCTGGATCGGATGCCCTAAATTATTAACTGCACCTTCTCATAATTCATATTATTTAATTTACTCCTCTGGGTTTTCTTTTTCATTTTCAAGCTTGTCTGTTGCATACATACATAAATACATACTTATTTTCGGATGATTTTGGTTAAAGGAACATGGGTGTTTCAAATTGTAATGTGGGTAGCAAAAACATGAAGCATAAACTAAAGGCAACCTTGTTTTCATGTGTTTGTTTGGCTATTATTGTTGCATACTCATTCTGTTTGACCATTTCACGTCCTTCCAGGTTTTGTTATTCTGATCTGCATATAAACCTCGTAATTAAGTTGTTCTTCAGTTCAGTTTGTGTTTGAGATGTTGGATACTGCATTAAAATTCCAATTAAAATTCCAAAAAACTAGATACTTTCTCAGGTTTTTCCCATAAATTCTGTTTGTGTTAGTTAGAAGTGGATGGAAATTGTTATGCAGGAATAGGAGGAGAAAGCAGTGTTTTTGAAGTTTGAACAGAAAAGACGATGAATTATGGGTTTAGGGTGATATTAATTACAAGTGAAGGGTAGCCCTTTGAAGAGTTCCATTTGTAGTAAAAGAAAAGCGAAGAACAAGTTTCTTTGTTGCTGTGAAACAGACAGCACGGAGTTCTTATAATTTGTTGCTTCTGGGAGAAAAAAGTAGGAGCTTGGCAAGCTTATGATGGAAGAAACAGCTAGTTAAAACAAGATTCCTAATTAATTGCTGCACATGCAACATTTAATACTACTGGGCTCTTTGCTTTATTTGTTGAGCCATCAAAGGACTCTTGCTGTCAGAGTCTTTTGTTTTTTTTCCTCATTCACAGAGATATCAAAACAAGTACATGAAAGAATGCCATGTAATTTTTTGTCCTCTATTGATTTCAGATTGGTTTTGGTAAGGGTCATTTTCAGTCAAATGCTGGTTTCCTCCTCTTTTTCTTGCTTTTCCCCCTCTCGAGAGGGTGGGGAATTTTCCTGATACAAGGAAAGAAATCAAGATGCATTGTCCCTTCAGATACAACGAGAATCTATATAAAGAAAAGTTGCATAGGCCTCACCTAAAGTTATCTTCAAATCTCTTTTGCCACCATGGTAAATAAATAACCACCACACTGTCTTTGTATAAACTCTAACAAAAACTAAAATTCTTTCATTAACTGTCATGCATCTGTATTATCAGAAAAACTAAACTGATATTGAACTCATATCTCTAACTGTGATTAAAATACTAGTGATGTAATGAAGACAGAAGATGCTTGAATTTGAATTTTGATGAGTCAATCAATAATTGAAAGTGATGCTTACAGCTGAAGGGCCACGTTAGTATTGATGAGTATGGCCAGTGCAAATAATGGGAAAAAAAAGAAAGAAAAAGAGAACAGAGGTTATATTCTTCATAAAGCAAGGAAACAAGACTAGAAATGCCCTACAGAAAAAGGGATATCCAAGAAAATAGGCCTCCTACAAGGCCCCACTGCCCCCACTTCGTCTTCCTTCTATTCATGGCAATCCCCCATGAAAGGAAGCTTGCACATTTACTCCAAATTGAAGAAAGCGTCACACACTTTTTCTTTCCCTCACTTGAGAATCCCATCAAATGACATTCAAATTTTTTTTACAACTTTTGGTGGCATCCTGATTTCTTGCCTTTGTTAGCGCATATTCTCACGTGGAAAGCCTATAACAGCCTCCTCGTCTTGTGCACGTACACCATGCAATATACACAAGTCAAACTAATACTCTCTGAATTCTCCTTTGAACCATTCCATTTGTTTGATCTCTTTGCCACTCAAAATGTTTCGTTAGTGTTTCTTGTGTCTGTTTTACCAATCTTTTTTAGCAGTTAAATTATGCAGAGATGCTTCAATTGTGACGGTAATAACTGTGGTCCTTGCATGATTGACTGGAACTGGACCATACTGCATGTTTCATCATTACATATTATGAATTGGACCACGTGATTTAACAAGCTATTATACTATTCTTGTTGCTTAAGTGGAGATAAGCTTTGTCAAATAAAGCTTACTTACACTGCTCTAATCTTGAATTGATGCTTTTTGCATCCTTCCCATCCTTTTGACAGTTACTGCTCTGCTGTTTTGGGTCGACCGTGGAGTTACTGGTGCAGAAGAAACAAACATGATTTTTATTTTGGTCCACAACTAATAAAAGAACTATTTATGATAGATTCAGTTGAGATATTAAATAGCAAAGTGAAATGATTAAGTGGTTTATAGGAAATTTATTACATAGTTTATGACTACCTACACCTTCAACATGGTCCCAGCTCTCAAATGAATCTTTATGTGACATTCACATTTTCCAATTTATAAAAAAATACTAGTACTTTATTAAATTTCATGTGAACAGAATATAATAACTTTAACTTTTGGTTAATCTTTATGTGACATTTAATATTTTTTACTTCTAAAAAGTTTAATGATTCTTATTAGATATCATATAAAATTGATCAGATGTCACTGTTATCAGACTACCAATGACACTGTTAAGTAAATGTTAATTTGTAGTAATGCAGAATGGGACACACTGACCAGCTGCATATTATTATTGCAAGATAGCAAACGTGTTTAAATTGGCTTATTTTGAAAAACAATAATAATATTAAGAGTATATTTTAATTAGTTAATAGTTTTTTTTTTCTTTCTATAGTTGCCTGTTTAATTCTTTTTCGAAAATAAGGTTCCCATTTGAAGCCCAGCAACGAAAACATGTAGTATGTTAAGATGGGTATTAACACCAATTGAAGCCCAGCAATCAAGCCTGCAACTGACAATGTTACAGACTGTAACATATTATTGTCCTTATTATTTGGAACAAAAAGACTCAAATTCATCTATTATTATTATTATTATTATTATTATTATTATTTTCTGTTACTGAAAAATCTGTTGAAGAGTAGTTCCATACATCCATTATATTAGATAAAGCCATAACACTAAAACTTCACTAAATTGTGGGGAAAAAAAAACAATGCATAGGTAGTTTCCAAAAAGTGAATAATACCGACTTCATATTAAGCAACTAGAGTTATCTAATTCACACAGAGAAGTCACTTGTGCATATATTAGTATGTAAACACCATACAGATTAAAATAGTGTACTAGTTTGCTGCTATTTCATTCTTCACACAAAAACAGAACCACCTATGTTATCTACACGGACGGTCAATTAGCCCTTTATCCTAACTTTCACGCATGTTGCCAAAGTGGCAATGGACAACAAGCTGTTGCCACTGTTACAGAAGCTCATATCCCAATTTGTCGTTTTTGATAACTTGCCCTCAGAGGTGTTGCACAAGAATCCTTCCATATGTTAACTGAAGGGTCAGAATTAGAACTGCTTCTAAAATCTCCATTTATCAAACCTGTCGTTGTGCTGTGAGACACACAATCCTCCATCACAAGACTCTTTGAATTCTGGGAAGAACTCCTGCAAGTTTTCAGTTTAGCCTTGGTTGATTCTGTCAAATTCATGTAGCTTGGTTGATGAACCTCTCTTTCCTCTGTTGCGTCCATTAAAACAGTATTGGTGGACGGAAAGGATGGAGATCCAGCTGTATAAGAAGTTGACACAGGACTATCATCACACATGTATTCAGAGCTTATGGCCGAAGATGATGGAGTGGATTGGCTAGTCATTAGAGGTTTAACTGCTGAAATCCTGGATGTCACACCATTCTTTCTTGATTGAAAAGCAGGAACAAGGTCTTCACTCTTCCTGTAGTTTGGACTCTCCCAAGGCTTGGCCTCCATCCAGCGTTCTAACAAGCTACATCCTAAGCTCTTGTTGCTTAGGTTGTGCTGCTTGAGAGGAGTCAATAGCTTATTGGCTTTAGGATTTGGACTGGCAACCAGTCTTGACTGCTACATGCAAGCAAAATTTAAATTCGAACCACAAGAATTTCTTAAGTTCTTAGCTAATAAAATCTTACCAAAGAGACAAGCTTATGTCAAAGAAAATCTTGCCAACTTCATTACCTGTGTGGACAGAGAGTATGCCATTGCTCTATCCCTCTTGATAGCTCCTTCTTGCCTCAGTCGTAGCTTTGCTTTAACTTCATCCACGGTTCCAGGAATGTCACACCATCCTTGCTGATAACAATAACACAAAAAATGCTACATGTTAGCATCTCCTAATATGTTAACTCAAAATCATGATTAGAGAATGTTACATAATCTTGAAGCAAATTATTAACCTCAATTTGCTTAAAAGGATCAGCCAGGTTGCGATACTCATCAAGTAATTTCTGCACTGCTTTCCCTTCAGGAGAATTCCTCACATTCCTTGCTCTCACATGAGCCTGAACTCTAACAAGAGCCTGCATACACCTCAGAGTGACGGCTGCTTGCTTTCTGACTAACCGGCCTCGAAAAATAGCTTGCAGCCTTACCACTGCCCTCAGGGCCCTCAAAGCTCGTCTAGCCTGCAAAACATATCAAAAGAGTTAAGGTCAATATGAAAAATAAAATAAAAAAGTTAAGAACAGAATGACTCAAGCAGAATAGACACATTCATAAGAGACACTTAAAAAGCTGACCAGGAATATGAAAATTCATTTTCACTTGAGTTGAGATTAGATTAGCTCTGAACTTATTTGAAATCATAAAAGCACAAGCATTCCTTTTCTTATTTATTTCGGTCTATTGGTGGATCGTGCACAAAATCATGCTAAGCTCCGGAGGTTCCAACTCCCAAATTCTAAATCTTAATTCTTCTTTATCCTAAATTGGAAATTCAAATTTCAGGGTCACATCTATGATAAACATGGGTCTAATTCAAGATATGTTATAAAACATGAACTCAGAATATAATTACCAAGCTCAAATTAAATTTAAAGTTAATGCATCCATGAGGGTGAAAGTTACCAAGAAGGCTCGAAACACAGCCTGAATACGGATGGCAGCCCATTCCTGCTTGATGAGCTTGAAATCTTTGGGAACCATCACAGCCACAGCATAAGTAAAGGAAGAATCAGGTACAGCAGCTTCACCAACTTTCTTCACGGTGGACCCTTCTGAAGAAGCCCTCCATAGCTTCCATTTCTTCTTGCTCTTGTTTTCACGACCCTTCTCCAGATTACACATCACATCACATTAAATTACCCATACTTACTCTGTAAACAGTGAACAACAGCAAAAACACCAGAAATAGAAGGTTGCTACTTCACTTACTTGATCAGTTGTTGAAGTTGAGGTCTTTCGAAAAGGAATGAATGACTTGAACCACTTTCCCGAAGCACCCATTGGAGAAAAGTAACGGTTTTTGCCGAACAAACTGAACGGGTAAGAGAAATTTGGTCTCTGTTGAGGAAAGAGAGAATTTTGGGGTTTAGTTGTGTGTAAGAGAGAGTACGTTGTTGGGTTAATTAAGGCAAGGTTGAGAGAGAAGAAAGTTTTGAAATTTGAATGTGTTGGTGGAAGAAAAAGATCATGAAATCAAATCATAACGGTAACTAGAGCCTCAAACTCAAAAAATCAAAACTCACTTTTTCTTCATTTCCCACGCACGCTCCGATTTGACCCTTGTCTCTAGCTATCCGCGGATTCTTGACATAGCCTTGCCCCTACACAGCCCATTATAATAAGGCCCAATATAACAAAGCCCAAACTCTTTTTTATAGATTTCTTCAATAATCAATTCTAGGAATGTTCCATTTAGTTCCGTTATTTTTAATGGCAAACCTGCTTAATCAATTATTTTTTATTGTTGATTATCGTAAAATAATTTTTAATTACTTATAATAAGACACTAGAACTAATCGTGTGTAAAAGAAGATAAAATCTTCAAAGTATAAAATTAGCATTTTTAGAACTTTTACTTTTGTGATAATCAACAATTTACAAGGTAAATTTCTTTTTTTCAAAAAAAAAAATATGAACTTGACACCTGTTACATATTGGGTATAAATAAAATTCCACATTAAATAAAAGAAAAAACAAATATTCCCCAACATTACAATGTGTATAAAAAGTGTTAAGAATCTTGAAAAGAAATTATTCATTAAATATTTATTATCCTTACTTCTTTTTTATTTTTTATTTTTTAATTGGCATTTGAGAAACTATATCAAACAACAATAGCCTTTTTATAATCGTCAAGTCAAAAAAAATATTTAATGATGCGAGGGGATAAAAAATCCTCCCAAATTATAATAACACTCACCATATTGTTAAAATAATCAAAAT
The DNA here is from genome assembly GCF_000741045.1 of Vigna radiata var. radiata. Lineage (NCBI taxonomy): Eukaryota > Viridiplantae > Streptophyta > Magnoliopsida > Fabales > Fabaceae > Vigna > Vigna radiata. The sequence goes on along the minus strand of NC_028355.1, from coordinate 32,261,292 downwards.
AGTAAATAGTGTTAGGAATAAATCGATCAAGTTAAATTAAAAAAAAGTAAGATTTTTTTTTTGACATCACTTATACCAGCTCACAACTAAAACATATATTAATAAAAATAGTAACCAAAAAATAAATCAAAACTAGAATGGTGTTACACAGTAGCTTTTATCATTTTTACGAGAATATAACTTAAACCCCCTCAGCATAGAAATAAAAATTAAAAAGATAAAAAAGTAAATGAAGTTTATAAAAATTTGGAGATGATTTTATTGATATAATAAATTACAATAAGAATAATTTGCAATACGATGTAGAGAAAGTTCTTTGAAAATAGTTTTCAGACCAGTATAGTATTGTGATATTGTGGAGTCACCTTGCTTGCAATTTTAACCATGAGAAAATAGTTGAAAAGAACATATCCACTATTACATAGATGAGTATGTTGAATATATATACAATGATCCAAGCAACACTCCTAACAAACATACTATAACAGTACAGCATCAGAAGATATAAAACAGAATGAAGCTAATACTCTAACAATGACCGAATCCACATCAGAAGACAGGCAAGAGAAGCTAATAAAAAATAGTTGTATTTGCAAATGTGATTTGACATACACAAGAATGAACTACTAACCTAACCCCTTACTACCAATAGATAAAAGGGAGCAGAGAAAAAAATAATTCTCTATGAACTGGCCAATGAAAACCCAAATGAAAACAAAAGAAAAATGTTGTTGGGTTAGCTCCTTTGTGACCTTTATAATACTGTAATATGTACCAATGCTAAAACTAAAGCAATGTCCAGCATGTACTTCAATGTCCTTGTAGCATAGGGCTAGGAAGTCCCATGTTCACAAGCTTAGGTGAAAGATGTTTGGTTCTTGGTCTGGGAGAAGGAATTGGTGCTTTGTCTGCAAATGTTCCCTGGTTGTCTCTAGGTGAAAGATTGAGCTGTTCAAGTGCTTGAACTTGGAATTTTGTTGGATATTCTCTCACACAACCAATCCGAGGACCTACTCCAGTACTCCATTTGCTTGACATTGGCTTGTTCTCATGTACTGAACCTTCTTCCGCTTTTTCTTTACCATTTTTATTAGCATTGCCATCCATGTATTCAAAGGCCAGCTTCTCATCATTGGCAGGTTGAGAAGGTGGAACATCTTCGTCCACTGCATCTTTCTGCAGCAGACAACCATGAAATTGCAAAATGTTTCAACAAATTTTCACCAAATTCATGCTTCTATTGAATGCAATTTCACAAAGCTATTATAGGGGAAGATGTTTTTATAGTGTTTCACCTTTACATTTGTCATATTCACACTGTGTTCCTCCAAGAAGCTAATGAATTCCTTGAAATTTTTCTCTGTTGGACGGTAGTGACCACTGTATGGCCATATAGCCTGCGTAAGATGTAAAACGAACATCAATTTAGAACTAACATTATTGTAAAAACTGTAAGATCAATTTAAACTTCTGATTTTCACATTCATATATAGCTGTAAGATTAAAACTTTTAGTTATCACATTCTTTAAATAAGAACCATTCTTCAATTTCCTTCTTTGGAATCTTGCATTTGTGAAAAAGGGGTATACGTATAAAATAGATTGCAGCATACTTGAAGAACTCCATGCTGAGCAACCAATCTTCCAGATGCAATGGTTGCACCACCAGCCAGAAAACTAGAGTGTTGAAAATGGCCTTTATTCTTTCGTCCAACATACAAAACTCTAGATAAGCTAAGAACAAAAATCCACTTGGATTCCTCGGTAGTGTGTACAAGGTTCTTGCTCTCTTTATAAACAAGCCTCCCTCCCTCTACAATCACTTCATATGCTTCCCTTTCTTTCTGCAAAATTCAAGGAACAACGTTGAAAAGCTTTTACTATCAAGTCAACATAGGCGAATTCAACAATTCACCAATATCAATGTCACGTAATAAGATGCCATTGTTGCATTATATATTTAGTACAAGTATTATCATACGTGAAATTGTATATGCTATTTAGTGAAACAACTTACAGGTCCAAGGTACTTTATGCACTGGTCCTGCAAGTCCTTTCTAGGACATGCTTTTAGCTCCACTTCTTTGCCATCCCCAACATCCAACCTTCATTCACCAAGATGCAATTAAGAAATTAGAAAATAAGGATTCAATTTTTTTCAGACCAAGACATTTTAGCATTGCACCATTAACAATATACCAGTAGAAAAAAGGCTGATAGCTCTGGCTACGAAACCAGACTTCATAGTAGAAATTAAGATTATGACCATAACGATGACGAGGATCAATCTGAAAAATATATGGAAATCATAGCCTTGATTAATTGGCTTCTTTGGATTCTAAGAGAATAAATGACCAAACAAAAGAAAATTTGTTATAGTTACAAAAATGAATTTATGTTAGTCAAGATGTAGACGGATGAGCTTACAGCTTCAAGCCAGTGTCTTAGTGCGAATTTCTGTGCCTTATCATCTTTGGACAAACCTTTTCCCACCTAACATCAGAGAAAGAAAAAAGTATAGTGGTTGTCATTCAACAAGATCCTAAAGGAAATTTTTTTAGAAAGGAGATGGTAAACTTTGAATACGTCTCTATGGTCCTAGTCAAATTATATTAAGTACATCATCTTTTGGGAAATGTAAATGGTTCAAAGAAGACTAATATGGGCCCAAATATTGAAGCAAACTACATAAAAAGATATTCCTTAGTCAAAGTAGATTAAAGTTTATGGCTTCTAATATTAAAAAATACCTTAGCAGCCATCATCCTAGCCCTTGCCCATTTTGAAATAGGTGTTTGTGATTTATCAGGGTCAAAATGGGATGTAGAACACCTGCAAGCAGTAATCACCGAATCCTTCCACCTGGACCAGAGAAAAAAAAACTTAAGACAGTAGTTTTTAAAGTTCACTGAGCACTAATAATTGAATTTGTAGGCTAATATAAGCTTCAAAAATGCTCAAATGTACTATTTTTAACTAAAAGTATTCTTTAATCCTTAGAAGAGGCTAAAACTACATAGTTTTTGCAAATTTTTAAGAGAAACAAATTAATGGAAAATTTTGGCTCCTAATTAATTGGCAAGAAGTAGTACTTTCTAGCACTAAATGAAAATATAAGCACAAAATGAGAAGACAATAATAGAGTTGGATATGAGCAAACCACAGCTCCTCGCAAACAACTGCACAATCAGCCAGAATTCTTCTGATCCTGTAACTCTTGTAGACTTTCTGAAGCTTAATTGCTGCTAACTCAAGCTGAGAATAGGGCTCTGGAGAAAACATTTGTTCTGGTTTTTGTTTGCTGAACAAACCCTCTAGTGAAAGCCTATATTTGAACGAGAATGCGGTTTGGAGCTTCAGATTTCCAACCTTCCTTCTCTTCAAACTTGTAGATTTTTCAGCAGTTGCATCCGCTATCTGATCAGGCTTAAAGAAATCATTCAAATTTATGTCGTTCTTGAAGCTCACTGTGACTTCTCCTTCCTTGTTTACCGCAAATATTCCCATTCCTATGCAAAAATCTGCAACACTGCTTTACATTTTCCAGTATTCATGTTACTTATCAGCACTGACACTGACACACTTAATGCAACAACTTGTTCAAGATACATATACGTGAAAGTTGCAATCAGGAAGAACACCGCTATTAAATGATTAGCATACACTTCTCAGAACAAAAACCAACACACCTATATCTTTCATTTCCTCAGGAGACGTAATAGTAAAGATCAAGGACTAAATCACTCTCCAAAAAATCATTATGCCAATCAAACCAATGTTCAAAATTGAAAAAAATTCACGATTTCAGCGTAATGTATTACATGATTCATGTTCTAGTGGAGGATACGTAATGAACAACATTTCAAAACTGAATATACATATGCATGGGATAGCTATAAATACACAGCAAAATCATATACAGAAAGCAACTAATATTAAGAGAGTTTAAATACAAGGAGGAGAAACGACTGACCTGGTATTAAAAATTGAGGTTGTTTATAGTTTCATGTATACAGCAGAGTGTAGCCTTTGAAATGGCGTTTCCCAGAGTCTTATATACTGCACAAGTTTGGAATACAATTTCGCAAAGTATGTCATAGAAAAATGTGGACAATTGAAAAATCGGTTCTGTTTTAATAGAAAATTGAGAGCAAACATTATGTGACTTTGGTTCCATAAAATTCAGTTATTTTGAATAGTAAATAAAAAATAGAAAAAAAAAAAAGGGATATTGCGACTTGCTGAACCCACGAGGTGTTTGAATGGGTTCATTCAAATATTCACACAGTATACTGATACGTATATATGATAGTGAAGAATAGTAGGTGTCTTACATGTGTATATTTATACCATATATGTAACAAAAAAATGGTATACCGTACCGTACGTGGTTTTGTACGTTTTGGAAGCAGAAGAAGTGAAAAGGAAAACTTTGGCTTCACGCGGAGAGTGGAAAGAAAGAGAATGAGTCCAAAGCTATAAATTTTGGCATTATATTTCAAAAACAAGAACGGGTCAAATTAAAATCATTTCTGCATGCTTTTAATCAATAAATATTTAGATATAGATAAAATGCCAGAAGAAAATGTCAAATGTTATTCTTCAATCCGTTGTTACAAGTTCTAACGATTTTCTTTTGTTCATATTGATTATAACCATGATATTTTAATAATTTTTTTACAATAGATTATATATTATTATTTTACGGATTTATATATTTAAAACAGATTAATTATAAACTTTTATATAAACAATTATAAAAAAATTATCAAAAAAATTGTTAAAATACATTTTTCTACTTATTAATACCATTACTAACACATGGGAGTTTAGTATAGAAGAAGAAGAAGAAGGTAAAAGGTACCTGAATTATGTTTATGGTGAGAAGAAGTAGAGTGACAGCACAGAGGATACACTGGTAACTGTTTCTATGAATGTCACCAAATGGAACACTCTGGCTGTGGCTCATGGTGTTCTAAGGTAGTTACATATATAGTAGCATGAACAGAATGGTTTGAATTTTTAATTTGATGTAATTAAGGTTATTAAATTGTTCCATCTATTTCATGTTGTTGATTGAGGTTTAAGAGAAGGGCTTTTGCATTTTACAACTGGTCATTAGTTGCAGTGATTGATGAAACAAAAATGGCTCTTGCTTCTTAAAAGTGGTCACACTGACATCAATGACCTTCTGCGTAATTGAATATCTGTGATTAACAACAACACGCAATCTACAAATCATAGGTTCTCTCTGTGCTCACAATTGATGTCACAAGTTTTCAAAAATGGATTAGCTGTGTTGCATTCAGATATGCTAAAAAATCATTTTTAAAATTATTACAAAAGATATTCCATCAATCATATAATTTTTAAAGCTTTCATGTTTTGCCAAGTGGAATGGGAGATCATACTGAAAACATTATTATTTTTCTTTTTAAATAAGTAATTTCATTCACTATTCTTTTATATCAAAAAAAGAGAAAATAATGTAAGATATATAGTTAATGTTTACTTTCGTATGATCAATGCTCTTTTTTATTAAACTCAATTGTTCATATTTTTATTTAAAGGTTTCATCCATGTTATTAATGAATGGTGTTTAATTAGATTTGAGATTAATTACAATTGTAAATTTTTTGAAAAATAAATAAAAATGTTAAAAATTTAGGCAAAATTATTTCAGTATCAATTAAAATATAAGAATAACAAATAATTAAAATTTTTAATTTAAAAATATTAATGACGATCTTTTAAAATATTATTTAAATTATAAAATGTAAGCATTTTGATTATACTTAATATTGATTTCAAAATGGATTTGGTAAAAATAATTAAGAAAATTATATTCTATTAAGTAACTAATAAAAAGGAAATAAAACTATATTATTTAGGAAGTCTTTATCTCACACATAACACTTCGATTTAATATAACGGAAATTGAGAAATAAAAAACTATATAAATATATTTCGTTTTCAAAAATAAAATCCAAAACTTACATTGTATCTTGTATGTGTTTGCTATTCTTTTTTGTCTTATGCTTTTCCTATTGTTTTTGAGATAGTTAAGTTTGGGTCAACTTTAATAAGATGTGGTTTAAAAATTATGAAATACAAAATTTTAAAATATAATTATTGAATAATCAAGGACCAATGATAATATAATTAAAAAATATTTATATATATTTTAGTTATAGAAAATAAGCATTTATAGTGTTAGTTAAACAATCTAAAATATAAATATTTTAAATCCAAATTCATCCACTTATTCTTCATACTGCTAAATTGAATCTGAATAAATTCTAGACTTTGCAAATGTTCCCTTTTTCAGATTCAAAACCAAAAGACATTCATAACCAAAAACATTCAAACTACAATCTGTTATGTGGAAAAATATGCAGCAGAAAATGAAGGACACCCAAATTTAATGTCTGGTCCAAATTTTGGATATTTATGAAGAGATTTGTCTCTTTCCCAACAACTAACTCCTACAAAGTTGACTCTAACAAGAGTAATAATATATTGATATATCCATTTAACTAAGTCAATAAATACTACTGCTACAGTGAACTATTATATTTGCTGCTGCAGAGACTGATGTTTATTTTTGTATATTTTTTTTCTGCTGCTCCAGCTTTATATGCATAATAACTGTCACCCTGCCATTGATTTCTTTCTTCCGTATATGGCAATGAAATTAAAGCATCACTAAAAGACAATGGCTCTGCAGTCTAGATATCAAAATCCTTATTTTAATATGAAATACCAGAAAAATTATGAGGGTGTTGCAGGTGTTTTCAGACCCAAAATGGGTGCTGTCATTCTGCACTGGTAGATCACCATATATTGTGTAATACTTTTAGATTGATTGTAAGAAAGATAGGCTTAGGCTTTGGTTTGGTTTAAAGGTGAAAGGAAGTGGAAAACAGACTACTTTAAGAGCACCCTAGTGAGGTGTCAAAAGAAGGAGAAACTTGTGCTAGTGAAGCAAAATCACTTGCTTCTCAAGCAAAATCTCTCAGCCCTCTGCAAGACTCATCTGATAAAACTTTGGAGTTTATTCTGATCTTTTTGGGAATTACAATTGTTAGCTACCCTTTCTCTCCTTATATTTCACAATACACACCAAATCAATAATCATGCCTTGCCTCTTGTTGTGAAGGGAGAAGCAAGATTCACATAATCATCATCATCATCATCACATTCATCATTTGCTGTTTTGCAAAATAGAAAAAATGAAAGTAACATTATGTTGTTTTCTTCTGCTAGCTCTGCAAATAACTAGTTGGGAATCTGCAGTTGTAGCCACAAGATCCTTTCCTCCTTCTGATACCATGTCCAATCCAGGTTATTACTTAAACTACACACTGTTTTTATGTTTGACTTGTTAACATCATGTGCTAGTTATAATCATCTTCATGATATTCAACTTTTCTCAGTCCATTGTATTTCCAAACATATATAATTTAGCTTGATCTTGTCAAATGTGAACATTGCTCTTTGACAACTAACTATTTCATTCTTTTTGTACTATGTTGTTGTCTATGCTTCATCAGGCCCCCAAGAGGCACCAGGACCAATGTCTTCACCACAGAATACTATAGAGTCAGAAAAGGTTTGTCACCCTTCTCCCATTTTAGAGTTTTATAGGTGGATGCTAATTTCTGGTATTGTAAATGATTAAGTAGTTGTATCAAATTTGTGTGGCAGTGGCATATGCTTATAAGCTTTTCAATTTCTGCAAAAGAATACTGTTTTGCATATAAAGATCAGTTAAAATCAATATGGTTTCAGACTTCCTAGTACTAATGTGTTTGTTTTCCTTTGTTAAAGGGTCTAATGAACAAGAAAGTTATGTCGGATTCTATGGAAAAAACATACAACATAGGAGTGAGGAAAATAGGATCAATTCCACCAAGTTGTGAGCACAAGTGTTATGGTTGCACTCCATGTGAAGCTATTCAAGTTCCCAGCACCAGCAGCAGCAGAAACAGTCATTTGGGTTTGCAGTACTCAAATTATGAGCCAGAGAGTTGGAAATGCAAGTGTGGTCCTTCCCTCTACAGCCCCTGATGAATATAATATATGTTTTTCCTGTTCATACCCATTCAATATGAATATATTAGTTCATATATAATCCATGATCTCCTACTTCTCTCTCACCTTCATATTTATTGTTTAATGTAGCCCAATCTTCCTTAGGCTTGGAGCCACCATTATAAACAGCACATCTTAATTATAATGTATAACTTATTCAACGTAGAACAATCTTTTTTATCAAATATTTTTAACAATCTTTTTTAATAAACTTAATTGTTAGTCTAAAAAATAAATCAATTTTTAAGTGAATTTTTTTTTAAGTTTTCGGCCTTTGTTTGTACAGTAATTTAAATTTAATATAAACACTATATCAACTTTATTAATTATCATAGATTATAATATTACCAATATTTTTATTTAGCGAGTTTCTATCTCAAATCAAATCTCACTTATATGTGTGTGTTATATATACATACACACAGTCCCGAATTTTGTAACCGACTCTGTTTCTCTGAAATGGCTTCCCAGGCAAGTTTTTCTGTTTTTCATTTCACACTGTTCTTAATCACAATGCAATTCCAGAAAATTACTGATACTTAACAGTATCAACTATTTCACATTATTTATTGTTATTGATTTGTGAAGGTTGAACCAATGTTCGATATTTTGTTTTTGTCGTTTTCCTTTAGTTATATGAATCCGAAAGAGATTTAGAAATTGAAAAGGATATATATGCGGATTCGAGGTTTTGTGCTTGTTTCAGTTTCAGATTCATATTATTCAGTGTAATTATGTCGTAAACTTTACCAACATAGCATCAATTGATGAATCTGTACCTGCAATAGTGGAAACAGTACTGACAGAATGGATTAAATAAGAATGAGATTCGTTTTTCTCTTGTTTAGTCACAATTGAATACTGCAAGGCTTAATTGGATTCTCCGGGATAATGAGTACTCTGTAAATAAATCATGGTTACCAGCATTCTTCCATTCATTCCACTCGACATGTTTTTTATTATACGGATATTGAGAACTAGTATCGGACAATGAACGAGAACGATTGTCAAACTGAAAGTAGAAAGACGCGATAAAAAAATGATGAAATCTGATTTGTGTAAATTATAGGCTGCACGTATTATATAACAGTGTTAACTCTCCTTTCATGAATTGTTGGTACATTTTATCTGTAGGCCTCATGTCCGTTGATAAAGAATATTCTTCTTCTTGATTCAGAGGGAAAGCGTGTGGCGGTCAGATATTTTTCAGAGGACTGGCCAACTAACATCTCAAAGATTGCTTTTGAGAAGTTTGTGTTCAGTAAGACAGTTAAGACAAATGCTCGAACAGAAGGTAAGCGTCAGAGTTTAACAAACACTCATCGCAAAACCAAGTCATGATTTTAAATGCGATGCTAGGATACTGGCATATCGTAGGTATTGCAGGCTATAATGTTACGCAGATAGGTCTTTTAAAGTCTGTTGTTGTTTATGTAATTTTTGGATCATAGTTAGTCTTTCTTACTTTCGGTTTCAAAAGTGATTTCTTAAGCATGGTGAGGTTATAAGTAGTAATCTTGGGGTTCAGTAATCAATTGAGAGCTTTCGGCTTCTTTTCTATATCTTTTACCCGGAACCAGACGTTATTATAGTAAGTTTTTATGAAACATTCTAAGTAGCCAGCATGTCTTATTTCGTCCTTTAGCTTATAATTCATCTGATGATGTCCTCCATTTCTATACCCGTGTGTCAAGTCTGCAAATTAATTCCAAGATATAACGGAAACATTTTCATCGTCTCTAGGCTTGATTTTTCCTCGTTTCCAGCATCAGTATTTTCTATAGACCAAACTATGTGTACTTGTATTTGTTGTTACCATTGAATAAAGAACGAACTTTGTCAGAATGTTGAACTGAACAATTGGTCACCGAAAGTTGAGATATATAAAGTATCGGTTATTGTTTCCAGTGTGGCTTTAAAGAGATTTCTTTTGATCATTATTTTATATTGTCATTTACCACCAAGTGGAAGTCTTTTATATTGTTTCACATTATCTTTAGCTGAGATCACATTGCTCGACAACAATGTCATTATTTACAAATTTGTACAAGATCTCCATTTCTTTGTCACTGGCGGCGATCAAGAAAATGAGATCATTTTAGCTTCAGTTCTTCAAGGTTTCTTTGATGCAGTCACGCTTCTCTTAAGGTATTAAGATTGGATTTTTTTTTTTAGATTTTATATGCAGATGCATTTTACTCATCATGCTTCTGTCTTCTCTTCTATTTTTTCTTGTGCCATTTACAGGAACAATGTTGACAAAAGAGAGGCGCTTGAAAACTTAGATCTTATTCTTTTATGCCTCGATGAGATTGTGGATGGAGGGTATGCATATGTTATTAGTCACATTTCTTTTTTGATATTGCAACTATTTTTATTTATTTTGTAAAGGTTTCCCTCCTTGAAGGATGATACTAGAAACAAATGGACCGCTTATTGCTGAAAAAGTGACCTCGCATAGCATGGATGGCGATTCCCCCCTGACTGAGCAGGTAATGCAACACTCTTTCTGTTTTGTTTCTTGCACTAATGTATGCATACTGCTTTTACATTACAGAGTCATATCACTTGCCATGTAGAGCGGAGGTTGCTTCATTTAGAAGGCTATTACGTAACACTTTTTCCTTAAAGTTGATTTTTTTGTGAAAACTGAAAAATCAATTTTGATGGACAAATTTTAGGTTAAGATCAGCATATTGCTTTGATCTTAAATCTGATGATTGTAAATTTCTGATACTGCAGACACTAAGTCAAGCCTGGACTACAGCCAGAGAACATTTGACGAGAACCCTTCTAAAATGATTTTGGCATGCGCTGGAGTTTCTTTCATATTCATACCAGAGCTTTTTACTATTTAGACAGTTATCATACTCCACACTGATTTTTTGTATTTCTTTATTTCTGTTGTTACTTTGAAAACACTGAAGAGGTTTCATTTATCCTAAATAACCACGCAACCATAAAAGTATACATTATAAAACTAATAAAATTTTCACATCAAATTATCTATTTCGTAATAAAAGTTTTAAATCTTTTCACTACAATATTTTAATTTTTTGGTCTGTGATGAAACAATTCACACATGTCTTTTCTTTTAGAACGCATTGGATGCTAGATGAGTGGAAAAATAAAAAAGTGGCTTAATAACATTATCAATCTTAGGACTATGATTCACTTGATATTTTCACTTTTAGACAATTTTTGTACTTAAGTAATAGAATTTAATTAAATACGCTGATAACATAAATCATGCCAATTTTTAATTTTTTGTACTCAGATGCTAAATATAATTAAATGTCGGTAGAGGTAAAGAACACAAGCTAAAAAAGCTTAGCAAAACGGCCCAAGGTGTGCATAAGAATTGAAAAGTACTTGTAGAGAAATTGTTTTTGTCTAGCTCCTATCTTATCACTATATATCACTGCGTTCGTTTATTATTTAACATAATATAATTTAACACTTCATTTGTGACATCTATAAATCGTGAAGTACTAAAGGACCGAAGAGTAAAGTAGAAGGGGCCCCGTTAACAAAATAAAATATGTATACGAATGTTACAAGAGATAATAAGTAAAGAACTGGTTGTTGATGTAAAAAAGTGCAAATATTTCAACCAGAATATTGAAAAAGTTCAAAAAGTATTTCAAACATGTACAAAAATATAAGTTTACTCCTAAATTTTGTCATATCAAACAAATTCCCTTAAACCTAGTTAGAACCAACGATGTTCAGCTAGTATACCCATTTCCACCGAGATGATTTTGAATAAACCTGATTCTTAACATATTTGTAGCGAGAAATCTAAGTGTTTGTGTGTGATTTTGGCTTCTGGTAGTTAATTTTTACCAGCATCTAGGGACCTTTCATATATGACGCTTCTACAAATCAGCCTAGTCCTTATCAAAGAAACTCCAAGAAAGTTTTGCAAAATCAATTAGATACAATAACATATATACCTTTTGTTTCCCAACTTCTCATCTGAATGAATTATATCTGCATCAAACCTGGAGGGTGCTATTGCTGTCGCAGCCATACCTTTTGGAGCATTGTACGGTCTGCAGACTCTGGATACCAAAATTCATTTCCAGTAAGGATGGTACCTTCCGGTTGTAGGACCATCGTCCTTCTCAGCCCCTTTCCCACCATCATAGCCACTGCTGCGGTTGAAACTACCGTTTCTTCCATATGCATTACCATCTCCATGGGAAATAGTGCCACCACCATAAACCCCAGGATTACCATAAGAATTCAGTCCATAGCCGCCATAGCAATACATCGGTCCACCATATCCAAAGCCATAACCATACCCACAATAACCACCATAAACAGTGGCAGCACTTCCGCCAAAGCTTCCCTCAAAGTAGCCATATGCTCCGTTCATTCCAGAATCTGTATACTGTCCACCTCTTTTTGCATGATTACGATTTCTAGAGCTATTCCCACCATATCCATCCATTCCATTGCTAAAACCACCATATGACTTTCGTGAGGTACTGCTGTGATCAACTCCAGATCTTTTGGGCTCAGCTCTCTTAATCTCAACCTATATTTACAGTCAGAAAAAGTTATCCAAAAGAAAAAAAATATCAGGTTATGTGCAGCACAATATGAATATCCTATTCTAACTTCAACAGTTTCACTAACCTGCTTGCCTCCAATTTCATGTATTTTTCCCGCCGAAAATACCTTTTCAACTGAATCTTCGTTGTCAAAAGTTACAAATCCAAAGCCTCTAGATCGCCCAGTATTGTGATCTAACATGATTTGGCACTCAACAACATCGCCATAAGGCGAAAAGTATCCCCTCAACTCATCTACAACGTACACACCATCCAGTAGTCAGAAGACAGAACACACAAATTCCAATATAACCTAGAAGAGTAAGGGCATCTGGTTCACTATACCGTCAGTGAAAAGTTGGGGTATTCCCCCTACAAATATCTTCTTTGTTTTTAGTACTCCAATTCCTTCCATGTCCTCCCTAGGGACTGTCCTCTTCACTTCAACCTGATCAAACAAAATTGAATTTGTCATCAGGAGCAAGAATGTGCACTGCTACAATGCTTGAGCCAACATTTTCGAAACAAGTTACCACTCTGCCATCAATGGTATGTTCCTGGGCCAAAACTTCATCTGCTACAGCTGAATCGGCAAATGTTACAAAGCCAAAGCCGCGTGGCCTTCCAGAAAGTTTATTTGTCATTATTACCGAATCCGTTACTTCTCCATATTTGCTGAAGTAATTAAAAAATGATTCTGACAAACAAAGAAACACATGCTAGAATGAGATAATATATACATAAAGAAATATAGGTTCCACCTTCCCATATCTTCAAACAGTATTCTTCAGTCCAATAAGGACACGTAAATAGTAAGTAAACAAAAAGTGAATGAATTAACATAATAATTATCAAACAAACTGCGCTTGAGTTGCATGCATGGCATAAATCAAGGATGAGGGGAAAAACTCTACAAAAACAGTCTGATCCACATTTTAATCGTAATGCTTAATAACACTTCGCATCAGATAACAACCTAAAAAATATACTCAATGAACAAGATAAATAATACGAGGGCCATATTCAGGTTCAACTAAGTACTCCTAATCAGTACTTCAGACTCTCTTCAAAAGTCGCAAAAAAATCACCATAGAACAATCAGCACCAGAAATTAATGTTCAAGAAAAACTGAGAAGGGCTGAAAACTACCAAACAGGCTACAAACAGTGTATGGACACAAATGGCCTTTTCTAATCATTGAACTAGTACCGATAGCACTCTTTAGGTCCGCTATAGCAGTCAAGCGGTGTGTGGCGCCTTACTGTCTTAGGCAGCTAAAAGATTTGCAAAGCAGAGCATTTTTCAATTGCAGCCACCGAAGCAGTAAATTCGGCCATTGTTGTGACAACTTCTGGCACTATAGCTGCACAACAGAAAGCCCCGTCGAAAACTCATTTCCCTCGAAGCTGTGCCATTTTCAGGGATTGACGGAGTAGCATTTTTCAACTGATAACCAGACCATGACTCGTGTATGTGTATGTTTTAATTGTCAAGGTAAATTTTTTTTTAATCAAGAATCATAATGTGTACCAAAAAGTAAGATTCAGAGGCAATAAAAATAACTTCAGAATATATCTTATACATAATAGATACTGTTCTCCGCGCAGTAATTTTAAACTAGGAATAGATAAACAATTTAACCATAAGTCTCATAAAACAAATTGTTAGTTGTGTTTGAGTTTGTGAAGTCTTTTTCTTGGTCCAGCCATGGGTCCCCACCAGCCCACTGGACCAGCGGCTGGCGGCTGGCCCAGACGGTTTTTGCACAAGACGGAGATGTAATTCAGGACATAGATAGGACCCAAAAAGTGTGAGCACGGTAGTTTTCGAAGCCTGTAGTTTCAAAGAACGAAAACTAGGCAACAAAACATCCATGCATGGAGCAGGAACTGAATGAACGAGTGACAGATAAAGTAGTAGATCAGAACTGCTCCTCCGGTTCTTTTCATTCAATAATTTAAGAACAGGCATACATGGTCGACAAAACAAAAATCCCTTCGTATAAGTTTTCTACTCCAACAAGAAAATATTAAATTTAATTTATGGAGAGGAAGTGAGAATACCTTGAGAAGTTTCCCATGAAATGCCCCCAACGAAAAGTTTCCTAACACAAAAGAAAAAGAAAATCGTCAAAATACCCACGAAAGAAGTGTAATTGGGAGAAATTGTGGCGCCAAGAACATGCAAGAAAAAACCTAACGCTGCAAAACCCCTTTCTCCACAAAACCCATGTACCACCACCCACTACAGAAGTAACTAACCCTGAAGACGAATCACGAGGATTGGGGGAGGGTTTTGCGAGCTCATCATTCGCATCACCATGGTAGGCGCCAGGTTCAGATTCGAATTGCAAGCCATGTTGAGAAGGAAAATGCTCCATTGAAAACCCTACTACTACACCCAGAAGAGTGCAATTTCAGAAGATAAATAATCTCACATGCTATATGGCACAACGCAAATTGTTGGAAAATGAAGAAAAGCAGAGTGAAAAACCCTAGAAGTTGAAATGTTCAGAAACCTCTTGCTTTCCCTTACCCACTATACCTGACACAAAATTCCACACTAAAAAGCCCTGTGTAACTAAAAAGGTGCAAAATTATATAAACAAAATTTATTTGGGTCAATTTATTTAAATTTTCAAACAAAAAAGACTTTAACATTTTTATTTATTTATTTATTTAGGAAATGTTGTCTGATCAGATAACTGCATGTAAGACAAGTGTTTTCTTATGCAACATAATAAATAAATGCAATAGTATACAACTATTAATCTACATATTTTCTTTTTATTTTTCACTTTTTTTTCCCCCTTTGAATCTTTATTTTTGTTAACCGATTTTTTACTTTACATTATTTTATAAAAAAATACTCATAATAAAATATTGGAACGTGTTTTTATTTATAATCATAATAATTAATAAAAAATATTTTTATATATGCTTTATTATATTTACTGTTTATTTTGATAGAAAATTATAAGTGTTTTTATATATAATTACTACATTACAGTAATTAATGAGAAATATGTAACTTTATTACACAACTTTTTTATAATATTAGTTCAATTTTTAGTAAGATTATTTTATCAGTTAACTTTTTAATTATATTTTATAGAATAAAATTCACTGTAAATAGGATAAAGACAAATAGTAAGAAACATGTACCTGTTATAAAGAATTAAAAACCCACTAAAAATATATAAAAACAACTAAGATGCAGTTCCAGAAGTATATATCCAAAAAGGTAAGAAGGATTAAGAACATTTGGATCACACAGAACAAACATATTCTCTTCAGTATTTCTTGGATTTTATTTCTGTTTTTCTTTCAATATATTGAAATTGTAGTGATAAAGGTAAAAACACAATTACTTAATTATATATTAAACAAAAGGTGGGATCTTTCATGGATCCATCCTCTTCATCAGACCAAGTTGTGTCCATAACATGAATCTGGTTCAGTCCTGCTTGCTCTTGGCTGGACCTAACATGGCACCATATATTATCTTCAGGACAGAGTTGGTGTTGAATTTGGCCATAATCAGTGGCTTCTATAAGGCTCCAATTGCAGTCCTTCATAGATCAGTGGGGTGGATCAGGTGCTATTTTATGGAACAGATCAAGCATGGCACAATGATGGGTATCATAACACAGCTTCATGTTTTGGTGTGGATTTAATCATCTAATTCATCATCATCATCCTCATCTTTAAACTCTTCCTCTTCTTCATCTTCATCTTCCTCCTCCTTATCATCATCATCATCTTCATCAGCAACAATGAATCCACTCAGTGTCTCATCATCATCATCTTCATCTCCGTCTTCTTCTTCTTCTTCATCTTCTTCATCAGTGGCTGTTTTCTTTCCTTTAGAAATTTTACTAGCTTTGGTATCTTTGTTACCTCCTTTGTCGTCTTTTGACCTTGTGGAGTACCTGGGCAGCTTCTTCTTCCGCATACTGACAACAACGCCCTTATCATCTTCACTTTCACCAGTCCACTCATCATCTTCGTTTACCTTACCCAGTTTTCGTTTCCCCCTCATTCTCTTCCTCTTCTTCTCACTATCATCTTCCTCATCTTCGCTATCCTTTCTAGGTTCCTCAAGGAACCACTCCCAATTCTTCGCGTTCCGAATCATCCCCTTAGGATAGTTGTCAAACTCGTGCCCCATCACAAGAAAACCATACTCTGCATATTCAAAATCACAACATAATAGAAGCTTAGTTTCCAATAAAAAAATGGTAGGTTTAACTTAGATGATTGTTACTGAAAAAGTCTACAAAAAAAAAAAAAATCCTACTCATGAAAACCACTCTCTCTACTACCCCCTTTTTTCTAACATGATTAAAATTTAGTGAAAATTAGAGATTCATTAAAAAAGATGTTTTCTTTATCAAATTTCTACCAACAAGACTCGATGTATTCAGAAGAATGCTTAGGAGTGGTACAGGACATTACACAACCTTCCTCCGAAAAAAAAGTATAAACTTTCAGCACAAGCAACAACCAAATTCAAATGGGAAATGGAGCCCAAAAGCAACAAAATTGAAAGAGGATGTTAAGAACAAGGAAAGGCAGTGATACCTTTAACGGGATCGATTTCCGAAATGTTAATTTCGTCAAGGTTAACCTGAGGAAGAGGTTGCTTGTTGGTGAGAGTGAAGGAGTACCAGAGAGGTGCGCTGGGAGAGAAACAGAAACGGTCTCCGGGTTGCAAGTGACCCTTCTCGAACTTTCTGAAGAACCGAAGCGTTTCTCCGTCGTACACCCAAAAGGGGTTCTTCCCCATCACTTCGAACGAAACCCTAGCATTAGCATCAGCAACCTCTGAGTCTGAATGATGGAGTTTGAAACACACGTGACGACGAGAAACTGTGCGGTCGTGAGTGCTGAATCCACAACCTCGTCCAAACACAGTTTCCTCATCATTTTCCAGTGCCAATTTGGAACCATCTTCACCCTCCACTTCCACCTCCATGCTTAGATTTTCTTCAGCCCAAAAAAATCCCTCCTTTTCTTTATGCTTTCAGTTAACAATACAAAATCAAACATAAAACAGCTACCATTCGAAATTCCATGTATACCCTCCATTTCCTTTGTCTCAATTAATCATTTTTCAACAAATCAAATGGAGATATATTTATCAAAATTAAATTGTAATGTGTAAGGATGAAATTAGTAATCTTTTATCTATAATTACAAGTTACAACATGGTATACACTTTCTCATTCCACAATGAATCAGTTTTAGGCATGTTCAAATATAAATTGGTTGATATTCGTTTATTTTTCAACAAAGTATTAATCTTTTCTTGTAATTTTCCTCAAAATAATATTTTTTTTCGACCAAAATCATGCATTTATTAAAGGATGAAATTATTTCAAAAAAGTTATTTTGAAAAATCATGTAAAAGAGTGAGGAGAAGAGAAGGGGTAAAAGGGAAAAAGGAACAATAACTTGGCCTCCCTCTTATCTATAGTTGTAGTGTTGAGAGTGAGCACAAGTGTCGGGTGTGGTGTGGGATAAAGTGCAGTCTGTGCTGATGTGTTCCACGTTTTGTTCTTCTATTCCCCGTCACTTGAACCTTACATCCATGATGATCATGAAGCCACGAGCTCAAGCTAGTAAGTGTTTTATTATCATCGTTTTCCCTTTCAATTTCTAGTGACCCTACTCATACTGTTTCAGTAACGGAGCCACCGTCGCGGGTTGGTTTTTTGGGCATCGGAATCATGGGCTCCCCAATGGCCCATAATCTCCTTAAAGCTGGGTATGTTACTTTCCCAATGCAGTTCTCGTGCTATATCTTTTTATTCCTGATTTGTTCTTCACCCTGCATCCATCCTGTTTTTTTTTTTTTTTTGCACTTTGAATTAATTGGCATTTCTTCTTGTTGTAGGATTGATGTCACTATTTGGAATAGGACCAAGAGCAAGTGTGACCCTTTAATCAGCCTTGGAGCAAAGTGAGTTCTTTCATGCTCAGATGCAGGATTGTAATGACGTACTTGTGTTTCTGTGGTCTGTGGGTGAAACTTGCCTTTTTGAAAAGACTCATAAAGAGAAGAACTAAATTTACAAATTCGATGTGTGTTTGAAAGCTTGTGTATTTGTTTTCTGCAGATATAAACCCTCTCCTGAGGAAGTAGCAGCATCTTGCGATGTCACCTTTGCCATGCTTGCTGATCCTCAAAGTGCAGTGCGTATAATTTGCTGTAGTTTTTTAAAGATTAGATTTTAGTGTCTAAGCTGGTTAACTCTGTTTCACATCAGTTGGATGTTGCTTGTGGGAAGCACGGAGCTGTGAATGGAATGGGTTCAGGGAAAGGGTGATATATTTAAACTCAATTTTAATTTTGTTTATTGTATATTGCTTCCATTTGACAGATAATGGCATTTGAAATCGATATTGACTCTTTTCTGCACTACATACAAACTGTTCCCCCCTCTTTGACCCCCTTCATTCCTTAATCTTTTCATTGAAAATTTCTATATCTGGTTTGATTATAGACTAACCATATTCCGTAGTTACAAAGACATTGCATATCTTGGTTCACCATATGCCTGCTTAGTTGTTTACTTACTTAAAATGACAAAATGAGAGATAGATCTTAGTATTGTGGTTAATGCCTTATCTATTTTCATTCAGATACGTGGATGTTTCAACAGTAGATGGGGACACTTCTAAATTGATTAGTGGGCACATAAAATCCACTGGAGCATTATTTTTGGAGGTGCAGTTTTTTTATAGTTTTTAATCCGTACCTATTCTTTATGGCACATTCAGGGTGCTATGTAATGGAGATATGTTTGAATTCCTTTCTTGCTTTAGTTGAATAGTTAGATAAAAGATGTTGTAAGTTGTACCGTAACACCTACAATGCCATTTGTTTGTACCCACAGGCTCCAGTTTCAGGTTCAAAAAAGCCAGCAGAAGATGGGCAATTGATATTTCTTACAGCAGGTGAATATTACTATTCAACTACTAATGAATTAATTCAATTTGGCATGGGAAAATTGTTGGTGAAGAGATATTTATTTTTTCAAAAGAAGAAATTTCGGGCTGAGATGTGACATGTCAGTTGTAACACCTATTGCAATACAAGGTAGCTGCAGATATTTAAAATTATAAATTTATAGACAGGTCACATTCTAAAGATTTTTTTTTCCCTTTATAGCTCTCATTTGCATAATTAACACTGCATACAATTGTGAATGCATTCAGATTCTATTCTCACCAGAATATTGAGCTCTTACAGAATCTGAGGCAATGTATATAATATGTTTCAGGGGACAAATATCTTTATGACACAGTTGCTTCTCTCTTGGACATCATGGGGAAAGTATACATATCTAATTTTTAATTTAAATCAAATTCTATAATCTTCCTGGCAAAACAAATTCAAGTATGTTTTACACTTCCATGCAGTCTAAATTTTATCTTGGCAATGTTGGAAATGGAGCTGCAATGAAACTCGTTGTCAACATGATCATGGGCAGGTCTTTTAGAATTTATTTGGTGCTTTTTCTGTTACTCATCCTTTTGCTCTAATGATTAAGTGACGCTATTTCTTTCTACATTTTCCAATGATCTATAGTATGATGGCATCCTTTTCTGAAGGCTTACTCCTCGGTGAGAAAGTTGGCCTTGATCCAGATGTACTAGTGCAGGTATTTGGCCATTTCTATGTCCATGAAATATAACCCACCTGATATGGTCAACAGAGTATTTTACTGGTTTTCCTATTGGGGGAGACTGTTCTATATAGATTACTACATAATTTTTCTTTTTCTCAAGACAAAGTAAGACTTTTGTTGATGACTACATGATTTTTTTCTACTAGGTTGTCCATGTTTACGTTCACTTTATTCCTAATCCTAGCAGAACTATTTGGCCAGAATCTTTCTTCCTTTGATGTTCAGATTCATCTTCGTTGTTGTTTATGTAGGGAGAGTCAACACACATAGATTTTCACAATAGTAAAATATTGTCTATTCTGCCTCAAGTTCTCACTGATTTACTTTTGATACCACTCCAAAAGGCCTTTCTTATAATTGGCATAAGAATGGATAATATCTTACCATTATAAATACCTATGTGTGTGTTGACCCTCTCTACAGTTTATAAGAAAGTATTGTCCTGATTACTTATAAAACTGTTGAGCCTCTACGAAATGGCAATTTTGCAGGTAGTTTCACAGGGTGCTATTAGTGCTCCAATGTACTCAATCAAAGGTCCATCCATGATACAGTCACTTTACCCAACTGCATTCCCCCTAAAGCATCAGCAGAAGGTGTGTGAATGTTGACATTCCTGTTTCATACCTTTCAGACTTGATGATTTATATTTTTGCTGTCTCACACAAAATTAATGGTGACAGGATCTAAGACTAGCCCTGGGGTTAGCAGAGTCTGTTTCCCAACCAACTCCTATTGCAGCAGCTGCTAATGAGTTATATAAAGTTGCAAAATCCCATGGCCTTAGTGATCAGGACTTTTCAGCTGTCATTGAAGCATTAAAATCCAAATTTCAGCACTCAGAGACCAAGTGACTTTCTTACAAACATGTTGAAGTTGAACAGTGTAGTAAGTTAGGCAAATTTAATCAAGTATAGACTTCCACTATGAGCCTTGCCCATTTAAATTCATTCCCCAAATGTATAATATATATATTTGAATATTCCAATGATCTAAAATTTTTGCTTAAAATTGTCTCAATAAACTTCTGTTAACACATAGCACTCCAACTTCTCACTGAGATTAAAATATACTGGCCAAGTAATATGTGTGGTAGTATATATATAGTAGTTTTTGTTATCTGTGTATAAAAGTAGGTTTCATTTACTGCAAAATGGTGCAAGACAAAGTTGAAAGAATATAAGAACCCTGTATAACATGCACTTTAAACTTCATGTACCTTAGTTTAATGATCTTTGATTGCACTGCAAAATGTGTCTTCAATAAATGCAGATATTTAGTTCCTTACTTCCTTCATATTGTAATTGTAATAGTAATAAAAAAAAAAAAAAAAACTGATTTGTAATGTTATTTGACTTCTCTTATTTTCTTAATATTGTTTATAAAATAATTAATTTCTTCATTCTCAGGTTACATTAATTAAGTGAGCGTGGAGAGAAGACGAGGGAAGGAAGAAATAAACACCACCTTATCATAATTAATGGAATACTTCAATATTATTTTTTCTATCTTCATTTTGAAGACCACGTGGTTGATATTATGAGAATTAAAAGGATAATTGAAATGAAGCATAGAGTATTTTAAGTTTATTCTTAGCAATAGTTCATATAATTATTTTAAAAATGATTTTTGTAATGCATAGCATGAAAGAAAAATCACATTCTTCTGATAAATGGACTAAGAAAAATCTATAGTTACTTAAAATCTTATATGTATATTTGTGAAATGTGTTATCCCAACCAAAATTATCTAAAGAGAGGATAATTTTATACTCTCTGGACAAAAATAGAGACTTTTATTCAAATTGAATCAAGATCCAAATTGTATAGATCTATGAATAATTTATATTATAATATGAAGTTATTTTAAACTATAAATATTGTTTAAAGTTATATTAAAATTTTATTTTAAATATAAAACATTTATTATAAAAAAACATGTTATTTTTATCACGATATGTTTATAAGCTGTTTTAACGAATAGGATTATTGAGGTTTTATAATTCAATGAATTGGTATAACAAAAATATTAGCTGTTATTACGAACTTCCAACTACCAACTAGTTTAACTGTTTTGTAACTGAATCTTCGAACTTAAACCAAAATCTAAGTCCTATATTTGACGGTCAACTTCCACAGCACGTTCTTTGAACTCATTGCAAGAGCCAAAAGACACTTTCTTTCCAACTGCTTAACCACTTGCAAACAAATGAAAAGGCTATATATACACAGAGATTTTAGAAAATATTCATTGTTTTGATTCGTTCTCTCTTCTTTCTTTGCAGTCTTCCCTAACACTCATTCCTTCACCATGTCCGATGGCTCCGACAATGTTTCTCCTGACTCCGGCGGTATCTTGAAACTCTTTCCACCCTCTTCTTTCTCTCACTTATAACTGTCTGATTATTCTACTCTCTTTTTTCTGTTGTTGGAACGTAAATTTATGAACTTTTGAATTTCTGTGCAGTTGTTACTCCTGACAGTACTGATGCAATGAAGGTAAGTTTTACCATGCAAGCATAAATGTATTCTTGCGGGATTCAATACCTACAGGAAATTGTACTATGGACTTTGGATGATGTATTCTTATATCTATAATACTGTGTGAAATGAGCAATGCATTTTAAAAATTTACCCACGTCAAGTTTTATTTAACTAATGTTTCTTAAAATCTTTTCTCTCACCCTTTTTCTTGATCTGTATGATATATATAAACCTTTATCAACTTTGGCTTTTTTGTGTTGTTCTTATTTCGTAGTTGATATATATATAAGAATCTTTAACTTTATACTAGCAAGTTTTGTCTATACATGAAAACTTTGCCTAATACATGACCAGTTTATAACTGTTTAAATATGTTGAATTGAATAAGTTACAAGAAACAAATCAGGGATTTAGCTATAACCCTGTTGACACTCTTTGTACAGGACGATTCCCAGATTTCAGTTGAGGAGAATGCGGACTTCGTGGACCAATTACCACCAAGAGTTAGGAATCGTGTGGAATATCTCATGGGAGTTCAGGTTTGATGTTGTTGTCATCTATTCAGTTGTTGTGATGTCAAGAATTGAAATGGTGGAAGTGTCTATGTCTTGTTCAATGTGTTGTGCCTTTGTCTTGAACAAGCAGAGGAGAGTGCTGAGATGTAGCAAGTATTTGGTTAAAGAATATCCTCAACTCTCAGAGAATTAATGTCATAGAATTGCACCAGTCGTTTTAGTTTTAGATAATGTACCTCTTTGGTTATATTCAATTTCAAAACTACGTATCACTAGTCAATATATTTATTTGTAAGAGAAAGTCTACTCCCATTCCTCTTCAAATTAGAAATTTCATTTTATGTTAGACAGAAGTGAAGTTCTGAATTCTGATTTTGTTCCAAATGCAGTTAGAATTTGATAGGGTGCAGGATAAGTTCTTTGAAGAGCTATCACGGTTGGAGGATAAATACGAGAAGCGAATTGCGCTGTTGTACAGACATGTATGTTGCTCATTGTTTGTAAGATATCTTACTGATTTATGGGATTTTGTGCTGAAAGAGGAGGATTTGATGGAATAATGATCACTCACCCTTAGAATAATAACATACTATCTTTTTGTATTTGATATGTTTTTGTTCATTACAGAGGTCTGAGGTTCTCATGGGCATCAAAGATGAAGAACTTACAGATGAAGATGAACCAGAAAAAGCCATGGACAAAGTGTTTGGAATACCTAACTTCTGGCTAACTGCTATGAAGCGTAAAGATATACTGGCTGAATTGGTAAGGGAATTTATGTTCAAATATATTCTACAGTTGAAAAGATTGTAGGATAATTAATTATGTACTTTTTCTTTTCCCTTTTTTCAGATCACTGAAGATGACGAGGGGGCCCTCCATTATCTTGAAGATATAAAGTCGTTTAGACTTTGCGATTCTGGTGGCTTCAAACTGGAGTTTACCTTTCCTTGTAATCCTTATTTCGAACCCTCTACGCTAAAAAAGAAATATATCATTGACAGGGATGGACCCGTGTTAATAAAAGCCAAAGGGTAAGAAATATTTGTCAATTATATCTATGTTTTCATTTTCTGCAGATATATGTTTTTAATACTTAAACATTGTAGGACGAAGATTAACTGGCTTCCAGGAATGTGCCTGACAAGAAAAGTTCTTCCGATGATGGCAAGGAGAACATCCAACGATGATGGGCCCCTCACAAACACAAAGAAAAGTTTCTTCAACTTTTTCAGTCCTCCCCTTGACCATGATGAGGATGATGAAGATATTGATGATGAAGATGATTTACCTGTACGTCTCTCATTTTAACTATATATCTATTATCTAATGGAAAGTTATCAAATGATGTTTATTAACCATTGCTTTTGATGCTTTCTTGGATAGATTGAATTGATCCGGAAGGATTACGACATTGGGTAAGTCACTTATTCTACTTTTGATCCATTGGTTTTGATGGAAAAGACCTTTTTGAATGATTTGTTCTGTGATTTTTGTGTTATTGAGATTGATTTTTGTTCATGTGTGGAAATGCAGGTGTGTAATTCGGGACGAACTCATTCCTTATGCTGTGTCATGGTTCACGGGGGAGTTTACAGACAAACAGCTTTTTGTGAAATATATGAAGATGAAGAAGTGATGGTATGAAAAGGGACATAGTTTAGGGACATTCTGACTTCATTCTTGAACCATGTTACTGTTCTTGGTAAACAGTGTTTTGTTGGTGTAAACTGCAGATTGGTGGCACTTCCTTAGTGCAAGTGTCAGTGATGTTTTGCTGTGTATAAATAGTGTAGATATGTGAGGGCTATTTCGGTCATTTTTGCTGCTTGGGTTTTCCTATGATTGCCTTCTGAGAACATCTAAGTAAACTCAAAAATCATAAGCAGTCTTATTCTACTTCTCACTTCTAATATTTTTTTCTGTAAGTATTAATTCTCTTCTTCTCTTTTTGATTTTATTCTAAATATTAATAAATAGTATTATTAACTAAATTATTTAGAAAAAATAGTCAAAAATGAAAATAATATATTTTATGACTTTTTAACGTTCAAAATACACACAAAGAGTGAATATTCATAATATATATTTTTATAATAACAAATTTCTTGTAAAGAAATGACATGGACTTACTTAGTTTCTCCATCTTTAAGAAAAAAACTGACATAAAATTACTTACTTCTCATTAAACTAATGCGAAGTGATTTTTAGTTGATTTATCTACATTTTATTGATAAGTTTCTTCTCTCACACCTTTTCCTAGTTAAGGAAATTGTCTTTTTTATTTGAGATATTTAGCTTATGAAATTTTTAGACACAAATACAGATATAATACCTGAATGACTGAAGTAATTTTTTCAGTGTTTCAAAAAAGAATACTATTTTAGCTGGCATAATTAAGAAAATATTCAGTTTAACTTAGTCATTTAGATTTGATTTCATATATTCTTAAATATTTTTAAAATTTTTGTTATTATAAATAATTGTATTACAAAAGGGTTTGTGCATATATAATTTTCTCTCCAACATTTTTTCTATTTTCAATTTTTTTTCTTTTACTAAAATTTCTAGTTCTGTAATTTTAAATTGTTAGTGAGATGAAGAAGTTTGATCCTTGGAAAATGTTCGCATATGCTAATAATCTTTCAGTGATTCATTTTAAATAAAAGATTAAAAAAAAAGTACTTAATAGCCATCTAGAACGTGTTTACATTATTCTTGTTAAATAATACTGTAAGAGAAGTACAGTAATGAAATCGCAAACACTGATAAAATGACAAACTATGATTCTGAATTTCCTACGGTTCCTCCTACAAATGAATTGACTTTTCAATGGAATATAGAATTGGTTTCAGTTGATTTTTGCTTTCTTCATGCTCCAAGCACTCAACTTTGTGATCTTGACAGAGGCAGTTCCATTGTTGAAAGCATATAACCGTGCCTTGTCGTTGATTGCTATCGTCGGATACACTCTTGCTGTGATGCACGCTCTTCCTTCGCCTTCAAAACTTTCTACCACCGAGTGATCAATCTGTGAATGTCAAAAATAAATCATTTGCTCTTATGATTGAAGAAAATCTAATCGACAAACATGCTTTTCGTAATAAACTTTGTGTGTATGGTTTCATGAATTACGTCATCAACTTACCAAAGTTCTCAGAGAGAGCTTCTCGCGAAGAGGGTCCACGTCCACAAAAGTTCCGTAGGTTGTCTTGTCGTTATCGTTATTCAAAGAAGACCTGTCAAAGTATTAAATTTGCATAAATAAGAGAGAGAGAGAGAGAGAGAGAGGTTTTGGAGTATATCTCAAGTTTGACTAGTAACAAAGTTTGATAAAAGAGAAGGACAAACCTGCTTTGGTCGCTGCACATGAGAACCAAATTTTTATTTTGGTATCTAAATATTCTAAAAAACACTGCTGTGTACTCTTGCAAGCCACGAGAAGCAAAAACTAACAAACCAAAGGGTCCCAAACCACCTTTTACGTTTGCACCCTTTCGACCACACAGAATTTGAGGATCTTCCCAATGCTCCAATACTTCCGCCTTTCCAAACCCATTTACTTCAAATGCAATTTCAACGTCAGCCTGCCGCAAATAACCACTTAGAACACCCACTTTCATACACAGGATAATGTTCTCTCTTCATCTATCTATATTATGAATATAATTTTCCCTTTATTCTTCCAGTCACCAGTCTAATTAATGATTGAAAACTTTTCACGAGAATCTGCTACCATAATTAATAACTTTGAAAACTGCCAAAATATCGCCTTATATGAAGTATGTATCTCTCAACCATAAATCAATATGAATGATAATTTTGTTTACTTTTACAGTAACTATTGTATATTATATATACTGAGTTTGATATTGAGTAATAGTATATTCAGATTGAATACATATAATCATTGAACTATTCCCTATGCAGATGCTTTAACTTAAAAAAAGTCCTTGTTGAGCTTATACATAATGCGGTTTATGTATTATATGCATAATGTTGCACCAATATAAATGCAAGATTTAACATGTTGCAGATATAGAGTAATAGTATGTATATTTCTCTGAAAAGATTGTTCTAACATGTAGTAAAAACTACCTGTGCCGCAGTAACACCGGTCACTTGAAGAGTTTCACCACCATTGACCACTTTGGAGTGCCAGTGGACAGGGTTCACACGCAAGCTTTCAATTTCAGCAACCGGCCAATGCACCAACTGTTTCCCCGATTTATGAAGCCAAATGGTCCTTGGAATAGTCTGCAAATATATATTCAAATATTTGGATCGACAAACCAATCCATAGAATTTCTTCTAAAAATATAATAACAAATGAAGAAACTAAGTTCAACTTACATGGATTCCGGACCATCCTTTCTTGATATCATCAGCAACGCTTGAGGATTCGTTAACCCAACCGAATAAGACCCTTCTGTTCTGTCCATCTTCAAAAATGGTTTTTGAGGCATAATATTTTCCATAGTCGTGTCTTAAAATGGGTTTACTATTCTCAAATCCGCTATCCGGAGTGAAGATATCCTTTTCAGAGTCATAAGTCCCAATCAGATAATGATCGTGTTTGGTATCATCCAAGCTAACCTTGAGCACATGCCTAACATGATCACCATTCACTGATGTGTCAAGGCCAGTAGTCAATGGAAATTTATTCAGAACTGGATAGAAATCAGGGCACTCCCACATCCCAGTGCCTTCTGCTGAATGAAGGGGGTGGTCTGCTTGAACCCAATTCACAAAGTTTTTGCTTTTGTACAAAATTGCCGTACCCCTTCTGTGTACTTTGCTTCCAATCAGCACCCTCCAGTACCCATCTTTGCCTTTCCAAGCAGTGGTGGGGTCCCTAAACGAGCTAGAATTTATCTGGTTAGCTTGAGTTGGGGCCATTAGAGGATTCTTGGGTGACTTAACCCATTCCCTTAGTAAAGGGTCAGAGAAATTTTTGGGTATGGCTAAGTTTTGAACCTGGTGATTGTTAGGGTCAATTCCTGTGTATAAAATGGCTGGTTTGCCCCCAGGAAGGGTAGTTGCTGAGCCTGACCAACAACCGTTGATATCAGACTGCTGAGAAGGATAGATGGCATGATCCAATGGAGTCCAATTAACTAAATCCTTTGATACTGAGTGGGCCCACACTATATTTCCCCAAACAGCACCTTTTGGATTGTATTGATAGAACAGATGATAAAGTCCTTTGTACCTCATTGGTGCTGCACAAAAACCCACGTACAACTTAGCCAACAAAAAACATAATATATTGTCTATAACATGCATGTTTTATACATATATAGAGCATAAACCAAGGTATATGACAGAGAATAAAACTAACCATTAGGATCTGCAGAATGTCCCCAGCATAGCATACAAAAAAAGAAGCAAAATGAAAAGTAGTTAGAGATATAAAATATTCACCACAGCAAATTGAGTACTTAAGACTGTCTTATGTTGTAGGATTATATTGTACCGTTTATCCAATTCTTGGGAGGTTGAAAATGATAAGCAGTTCTGTAAGGTTGATTATCAGAGGAGTGAGAAGAAAGAGTCTGAAGATTTCTGTAAACATGGTGGGTAGCTTCAATGGGAAGAACGCCATTGCCATAGATGAGAAAGAATACAGCAGACAAGAAAATTGCAGAGATAGCCATGGAGGTTTTCAATGGAATGCAGTGAATTGTGGGGAACTTATGTTTCGTGCATCTACTTATATAGATTCGGATCTTCCACAATTTGGTAAACAGTGTTGCAGTTTGACTTTTAAAACGTCAAACAAAACACTGACAGTTGTACAAAACCATGTATATCACAAATAAATAAAAAAACTGAAAACGAGTCAGAAAGACTTTTGGACTGAATTGCATCTGGATCCTATCTGCATGGAAAAATCTGCTGGCTATTGTTGAAATTTGCACATGGGATATGACACAAATCTGAGTCATTTGTAGGGTTCTTAACAAATATTTAGAAAGAAAATTCAAAGATCACGTCATAGAAGCAGCATTTCTAGGAAACAAATGTATTGATTTTTAGGTTTCTTGCTAATAAATTAATGTCGAAAGTCAAATAAAAGAAGGTGCAGTTTTTTATAGATCCATATTCATTTAAGAGCATGATTATTACTGTATCATTAGATTCAGAGAGTCAATAAAATACAATATATTGTTTTTTTTTTTCTTTTTCTTGACTTAGGAGAGTTGGTTCGCAACTTGCACACGTCTATCTTAATATTTTTAAAATGTTTAATATTATTATAATGATATTCAATTCAATTAATAAGTCAAAATTAACTAATAGTATGATATTACATGTTAGCAATAATAATATTATCATCATTAATTTGATAAACAAGAAGATAATTTTGAATGAAAGAGATAAAAGAGATGGAGAAAAGTTTTGGCAATGAGTGTTCTTTTAGGTATTTTTTTTTTCGTGATATTTAATGATAATCTTGCAAGTTGAAAGAAACAGTGGAAAACCAGTGAACTGAACTTATCCAGAAAACATGGTTTGCACATAACGAACACATGAAATTCAACAACGTTGTATATTTAAACCTGATGAGGATAATTTGAATCTTCTTTTTTTCATCAACTGCT
The DNA here is from genome assembly GCF_000741045.1 of Vigna radiata var. radiata. Classification (NCBI taxonomy): domain Eukaryota; kingdom Viridiplantae; phylum Streptophyta; class Magnoliopsida; order Fabales; family Fabaceae; genus Vigna; species Vigna radiata. The sequence continues at coordinate 32,231,340 of NC_028355.1, read as the reverse complement.
CGTGCTTAATCACTTTTGACATTACCTAAAACTCAGAATAATGCTGTGCTTATCTACAATAGCTAGACAAACTGATTTGGTTGCCAACTTTATGTTTGGACCATAACTTTCAAGATTTTCTTCTACCATTACTTCAATCCATCTATATCCATTTCAACATTCATATTTCATTTCTCGTGATTGCATTCAAATTCTTTCAAAAGTAAAGCCTTCAATCAAAATTTAAATCAAACTCACCTTCAGAAACTAGTGGAGTGGGTTACTTCATTTTTCTTTAAAGAATTATCATTTTATTTGTGGTTGGAGTTTAACGAAAAAAATTCTATTAAAATTGTTAATAATCTAAATGTGTATTAAATAGAAATGAGAAAATTACACAGTTTATAAAAAGAAAACTCTAATAAAATAAAATTAAAAACTCAAGAGAACTTATTATCTTATAATTTTAGATGGAGTTGGTATGAAGCATTTTATATATAGATAGTTTTAAAATTGTATATACACGGCTTAATGTTTGTTTATGTGTTTATTAAAAAAGAATTAGAAATATATAAAAAAATATTTTTAAGTTTATAATTAAGTTTTGAATAGAATCAATCTTACAAATAATTTATAAGTTTAAAAGTCAATATGTTTATAAAAATATAAATAGAATACTTTGTAAAAATATAAAGGATAAAGTATGTGTAAAAATCTAAAATTATAAAATATACAAGAAATAGAGTTGACTCGTTAAAAATATAAATTAGTGTTTGAATAGACTGATGTAATGTTAATTAATAAACTCATCTAATCAATGCATTGACAAACTCTTTCATATGTATTGTTAGACAAGTATGTATAATCAGTATTAAGACTCATTCATCTAATGTGTATTAATATTCATCTAGTATTTGTATGATTAGACTCATCTAATGTATATTGTTATACTAGTGTAATATAGACATATTCGTCGAATGTATATTTTTAGACTCATTTAATCAATATAAGAAATGATTTATCTAATATTTTTTTATATACTAATTTAATTAGTATATAAATAGATTTATCTCATGTATATTAATAGACCTGTGCAATATTTTTTGTTATATTCATCTAATTAATGTATGAATAGACTCATTTAATGTGTATTGTAATATTCATATATAAACAATGAATAAGCAGACTCTCTAATGTTTATTAATGAACTTGTTTGATTTGTATGTTAAAATATTTGTTTAACGTATATTGTTAGAATATATGTTGTTAGAGTCGTCTAATGAATATATAAATGATTCATCCAATATGTATTGTTAAACTCATTTAATAAATACATCGACAATCTTATCTAATTTTTTTACTTAGCTCATCTAATCAATATATTCTCATACTTGTTTAATAATTTTTATTATACTCGTCTAATCAGCGTAAGAAATGACTTGTCTAATATATATTTTTTGTTATACCCATTTTATTATTGCATGGACAATCTTGTGTAATTTTTTTTACTTTATTTTTCTAATCAGTGTATGAAAAGACTTATCTGTGTAATGCTAGATTTGCCTAATCAATAGACTGATAAACTCACTTAATATATATTGCTATGCTTGCTTAATTAGTATACAGATACACTCATGTAATTTGTATTACTAAACTCGCTTAATAAGTGTCTATTTAAACTCATATATATGTATTGCAATATTCATGTAATCAGGAAGTAGACAAACTCGTCTAATTAGTAACTATGAATTATTTTATTTTTTAATATCGATCATTTTAAAACTTGACTTTGGAATACATCCATACATTTAAGTCGAAATTAATTTATAGCATGTCAATAAAGTTACTCTTACCAAGCTAGTCATTAACTAATGTTAAATACAGGGGACCAAATTCATCATAAATTCCAAATTAATTTAGGTAATTGTCATTTTCATAATTTAATCTACCCTGTGGAAAAATTAGTGAGTACATTCATAATCTCTTTGTCCAAAAATACAAAACACAAACACACTTTCTTTTCTTCTTCTTGACTATAATCTGATTGGATATTGTTATTGTGAAATCAAAAATACTTTCCAAAATTTTTTTCTATTCACACTTTCCATTTTCTAAGTCTTCTTCATCTTTTCTATTGGATGATGAAATGTTTACAGATATTTTAATGTTTTAAATTAATATTTAGTTAAAAATTATAGTCAAATTTAAATTAATATAAAAATGTGAGATGAAACTGTAATTAAAATAATATTTATAGACGTATTTGATTAATCAAAGATCATATTTTTAGATTTATTGGTCTAAAGGTTTAGTGATCAATTTACCTGCGAGAAATTAAACCTATTCTTACTTAATTTATCTATTGCAAGAATGTTCTTAGTCAATTTTCTCTTTTCATTAGTCAATTTTCAAAAAACAGAATTTCAATTAAAGGTGAGAGAGTGTTACACGTTGTTAATTAAATTTCTGGAGACTAAACTCTCCACATAAAGTGAGAATAAATTTACTAAATAAATTTATTTTTGAAAAGGGTTTATTCAGAGAAAAAAAAAACACCATATGCTGTAAGTTTTCTTTCATTCTTTTGGATTCATTTTTAAATAAATTGTATATTAGGCTAACGAAGATCTACTCATCTTATTATTATTATTATTATTAAGATTATAACACGCTGGATCTTTATTTAGAAATACGACTAATTATGAACTCGGTCGATTCCAATTATATATACTTTGGATTGGGCCAATGTTTCGGACTCAAACCTCTCTATCCGAGGCTTTCTTCCTGCACCCTATTAATTAAAAATAAAAGTAAAAGACTAAGATACCCTTCTTCATTGCATCATGTCACTGCTGGCATTACTACTTCTGTATTACTGTCTCCGCCGCCATAGCTGCATTGCATTCTCCAACTATATAAACATAGCTCCATTTCTAACCCCAATAAAAAAAGTAACACATTTTTACACTTCAAATCCACGTTCCAAAATATTGGATTAACATTTTTTTTTTCAAATTATTAAGTTCCTCAAGTATCAATCTTTCCCTCAACAACTTTTTATAAACATTATTCAAAATCATAATTATAATACTAATTAAACACTTTAAAAATTATAATTTTAATATTATAACTCTTTTTATTAAAGAGTATGAAAATATAAATGTTACAATTTGATTATGATTTCACTCATTTCATTTCCATCATCTAACGTGACTCTGATCTAATATTTACATGTAATAATATAATCATGTGTGACAAGTTTAAAAATTCAATATGTTTGATTTGTAAAAAAAAAAAACATTTTCTTATAATAAAATTTATACATTTTTTTAATGAAATTTTCATTTAAAAAAATGCACGAAAGATTCGGAACGAAAAATAGTAACTTAATAAATAATCCAATAATGCCAGAAATGAAACTGTTTAAGACGAACGAAGAACAAAGATAGAGGAAACTCTATTTAAATATTCGGTTGGAAGTCTCATATTTCAGTACAATTCGATTTTATATGCAATTAATTTGACAAATAGATTTGTTTTTAGTCGTATTATATATATTTCAGTTTTATATGAAAGATACAACTCAATTATGAAATTTTGATGAAAAGATATAATTGATTTTTCATTGTAAAAAAATTACATATTATTAACTATCACTATTCATCAATAATGACATATATTCGTCAATAATGAAATATTTATTAATAATTATGATATTAAGTTATCAAAGATAAAATTTTATAACGGGTTTTAAATATTATAAAAAATATTAGAATTATTGATGAAATTTTAATAATTGAAATAATTTGTTGATAAATTTAAATTACGCATAGATTTTACTTGCAAATTTTTTAAATTTCTATTATTTTGATAAATTTAAGTTAAAACCATTTAAGCGTCCCTATTTTTGTAAGGTATTCTCAATTTGGTCCCCTACTTTAAAACATTCCCAATTGAGTCCTTATAAGTATTAGTTTGAAACAAATTAGCACCTCCTGTTAAAAATGGTTAAAGGTGAATATCCTCTGCACAATTTTAACACTTCAAAAGGAGAATTTTAACCATGTCATTTATCCACCTCTGCACAATTTTAACATCGTTAGCGATTTTTGACGGCAGGAGTTAATTTGTTTGAAATTAACAGTTATAAGGACTCAATTGGGAAGGTTTGAAAGAAGGGGACCAAATTGAAAATACCTTATGAAAATAGAGAAGCCTAAATGATTTTAACTATAAATTTATTTTGTTAGTAAATATTTTAATAATACATATTTAGTTTATGGATGATTGTGACTAGAGGCTACTTATCATGGCAAAAAACTATTTTGTCTCCACCACAGATGATAAATCTGATCGTGTGAGGAAGAGATCATTGCGAGCTCTAGATTGGTTAACCACTACTAGAAGAACACATTTGTTGCAGTAGCTCCGTGGCTTGGGAAGAAGAAGTCTCTATTGTTTTCGTTCCTAATGCATTCTAATTAAAATTCAAAATATGATTTTCATTTTCTCGTGGGTGTTCTCTTTTGTGTTGGATGAAAGTGAAGCTTTGGTTATATAGAATATTCAATTTGATTGAAAATGGATTGTTCTTTTTGTTTTTAATGTGTTGATTTTTTCTACACTAGAAAAACTAAAAAAGAATACATAGAGAAAAGAGGAAGAAGATAAACCAGAAATGTTACCAACTATCCTATTATCGACGTGTAAAAAATTTTAGAAGTGGATTTTAGACATAACTCAATCTCACATAAAATCGGCTTGTAAGGTGAGGTCTGCACCCCACTTATATATCATAAATTGGTTTTATCTCTAGTCGATGTGACACTTCCAACAAAAAAAATTCTTTAAACATAGTTTTTACTGACGAATTTGTGATATTTTTGACAAATTTTGACCATCTATAATATATGTTTTCTTGTAGTAAAATAATCATTTCATTCTATCTATAACATTTGTCAATATATTAAAGTTTATATACAGATTATTAGACATCAATAATATTTTGTTAGTAATAAACAAATTTTTGTAGTGTTTTAAATTTTTATGAGAAAGGAGAAAACAACTTAATATTTATAGCCTTTATATATATCGTGACATGTTCACTTAGGAAACAATTGATATCACTTAGAACAATTTTTTTTTCAATAATTATGTTATTGAGAATGAAACTCTTGGATTAGTGTGTCTGAAAATCTAAACTTTTAAAACATATTTTCGAATGTTTTTGTTGAAAACCTAACTTTCAAAGCTAAACATATTTATAAAGCAACCACCAGCACCTCCACTTTTCCAACCAACTTTCCTTTGTTTCCATAACTTGTGTGGTAACCTCACCTTCTTCGAAAGGCAAAATTAAGGAATCAGAATAAACAAATTTTGACTGCTTATTTTTCCTTTGACTGTCATGTTGAAAGATATAAAATGATTAAATCTTTTCATCTGTAATGTACTCAACAAGTTACAAGTAAGTTGATCCGTGCGCGTGATGATAAACTATATTTTATATCACTTTGAATGTTTTAGTTTATCTCCAAATATTTCCCGTTTTCAAACCAACCAATCAATAATATAACATCATTTTATATATTTTTTTGGTATTTTACTTGTACGTAAATAAAACCGCAATTACATTTCACCTAATTTAATAATTAAAATGATTTTTTCATGTAGGGCTTGAATGGTGTTACATTCACTTCTTCTTTTTTTTTATTGGGAAATATTATTTTAATGACACAGATGAGCTGGGAGTGCACATTGTGTCTTGGTCGTGCAAGATCCCATTTAATCATGGAACATTAAAACAATAAAACAAGATAATGACAAAAGAAAATGTTTTTCTATTGCTAATTTTTTAAAGTTAATACGTGGTGCACACAAGACAACCTCATTAAAAGCTGAACAAACATAATAAAACAATTTAGTTTTGCTGTACCCACATACACCGTAAGACTGTTTTTGAGAGAGAATTATCGCAAAAATACACATACACATGAGTTAGTTCAAGACTGTTTCAATATAAAATCTTAAAATAATATTTTTTTTTTTTTATGAATGATGTTAAACTTTTTTCACTTTTTACTGTAAAAATAACAATATTTAACGATATGTTTTTATATATAAATTAAATTGTAATATATTTATATACATTCATATTACATAAGCAGGAGAATCCAACGATCACCAAACATATGTCAACAAGACTCTCAAAGTTGAATATTTGAAAATTTTTCAATTTTATATATTTCCAGTGTTTGCCAAATGACAGATTATTTGTGAGACACATGTCATATTCCAAGCTAACTACTTCACCATAATTTATTTATTTTCATCTAAACCACAGGACGTCAAATTGAAAAGTGTAATATTCAATGATTGAAAATTCTTTTTCTATTGTAGGTAATAAAAAACTATCAGAACAAAATTAATTTCAGTCGCTGAGTCAATGAACACATGGAAGGAAGCAAGGAGTTTCAGATAGAGTGATGAATCGTTTTGTATTATTGATTTTGGAGTCAACTTGAGCATGAGGAGTATCAGCAAAGCAACGTTAGCAGAAGGATGAAACTCATAATGTTTGTATAAGAGAGAGGAGAAGAAAATGAAAGATGGTTAGTCTGAAAATTGAATGAGTGAAAATTGTGTTGTGGAAGAGTTACCTAAACAAGAGGGTGGGAGAGTTGTGAGTTGAGGTTGTGTGTGTACTGTTTGTTGCATCATTAATAGTTTATCTTAATTCTGATAAAGACCATTAGGAAATGAAAATGACAAGGCCGACAAAGGATTGTATAGGAACACAGATGAAGAAGATGCAGAGATTGAGATAAGGGGGGACGCTATGGATTTCGGTACGTTAGGCATCTTTGTCTTTCTGGGTGGATGGATCCATAACCTAAGAGATGTGTGTGTCTCTTAACCATGCAAAAAATGTCGGAAAGTTTGAGCATTTTTTGATGGGTAGCAATAGTTACATTGATGATGGGATGAACAGTGGAGAGAAGAATAGAAAAAGAATTAAGGGCAGAACTCAGAAGCTTTTAGCCATGCTGGTTGGAATTTAATCAATGAATCAATCATGTATGTCACTGTAAAATTTAGAAAGCAAGGAGGGTCCACTAACAATGATGTTAAGTAACACAAGGGAACTTCTTTCTCTCTCTTTCTGTCATTCTTTTTCTCTGTTCTTCTCTCTCTAAGTGCCCGTGGTATACAACTATATATCAACTATATCTATATCTATTTATCTATCTGCTTATACAAATGATATTCTCTTTTTACGTTGTTTGCTTTTCCACCCCCTTTTTTCTGCTTACTTTACGATACAAGGGAAAGGGGAGGGAGAGGGGACTGTGTATAAACAAAGCTTTATAGCAAAAATAATTGAGCTTGATTAAAGGCAACATATATTATAAACAATAAAGAAGGAAAAGATTTTTCTGGTGTTGAGAAAGAGAACAGAGGAAAAGACAGAAAAGCGCAACGTCAGAGTTAGCCATAGGGTTCTCCTTGGTATGTGGTTTCTGGTATTGTTTTTCACTGCCTCAGATATAGAGGGAAGATACTACTTCTTCTCATCTTCCTCTCTCTCTCTCTCTCTCTCTATATGTCTCTGATATGAAGCTTTGAGTAGCTGCTTCTATATTTTCTTTTGTTCATATTATTATAGTGTGGACATCACTGGATTTTGGTATGTATATATGAAAAAAACAAAAATTGTCTCTTGGGTTGGTGCCAAACAAGTTTGAGAAACCATGAATTAAGTTTATAGTATTTGCTTCACTTAGCAGATGTAGAGAAACTCTCTCAATTATCATTTTTCTCTCACTGATACTGTTTTTTTCTTTGTTGGGGGGTTTGAAAGACTATATATTCCCGAGTTGTGTGTCAATTTTGCCTCTTTGTTCTGTTCGTTTCTCGCTAGTCCAGTTCCAGCCTTTTCCTTTTTCTGTTTTAGGTGACGGTTGTCATTTGATCGATCCCAGAAGCTAGCAAGAGTAGTAACATAAGAAAAACTCAGATCTAGCTATGGCTCGTGAGAATTCAAAAAGGTCCAAATATGAGAAAAGACGATGAAGGATTTGATTTGATGTTCCAAAAACCATGTCTAATTTGACTTCTGCATCCGGTGAAGCTAGTGCTTCTTCAGGCAACAGAACCGAAATTGGTTCTGATTACTCGCAGCAATACTTTGCTAGCCCACCAACTCAAACGCAGGCTCCAACAAAGAAAAAGAGAAACCTTCCAGGCAACCCAGGTTTTTTATTTATTTTTATATATATATATATCTCTATAAACTTCCAAAGTTTGTTTTGATTTTGGTTTGTTTGTTGTATGTTGTTGTCTTGTTTATCTGAATTGGGTTTACCTTTTCCTTTTTGTTTGGATTGGCGTTTGTATTTTCTTAATTGTTTATTCAGACCCGGAGGCTGAAGTTGTGGCGTTGTCTCCAAAGACTCTCTTGGCCACAAACAGGTTCGTCTGTGAGATCTGCAACAAAGGGTTTCAAAGAGATCAGAATCTCCAGCTTCACAGAAGAGGGCACAACTTACCATGGAAGCTGAAGCAGAGAACCGGCAAGGAGATAAGGAAGAAGGTTTATGTGTGCCCAGAAGCAAGTTGCGTCCACCACGACCCTTCAAGGGCCCTGGGGGACCTAACTGGCATCAAGAAGCACTTCTGCAGAAAGCACGGCGAGAAGAAGTGGAAATGCGACAAGTGCTCCAAGAAGTATGCTGTTCAATCAGACTGGAAAGCTCACTCAAAGACCTGTGGCACAAGAGAGTACAGATGTGACTGTGGAACTCTCTTCTCAAGGTAACTAACCTAAACCCATCACCTATATATACATATATATTTATATAAATATATATATGTGTGTGTATAATATATGAATTACGGGTTCACTTTACATTATTCATTAATGAAGCATGCTATATGAATCCGAGGTTGACTAAAAATTCCACTATATTTCTTCGACTTTTTATAACATTAAAACCACGTTCCTTCTCCCTTCTTACAATGAAGAAGATGACACACTAAACAAAAGGTGTATACTATATATATAGTGTATGGTATATACCTAACTATAACTATATAGTTGTGAGAGAGAATATTTGAATGTGGCAGCCAGGTGCCTAGCAAACATGGAGTGTGAATGTATAACTGTCTTTTAGGCATTGGGAAAAGAGAAAGGTTGAAAAATTGTGGACTGTTACAGAACTTTAGTGACATGGGTTTGGTTTGGTTTTGTTTGTATTTGTTTATGAGAATCAGGAGGGACAGTTTCATAACCCACAGAGCCTTCTGTGATGCATTAGCAGAGGAGAGTGCAAGATCTGTGACAGGCATGGACATTGGCATAGGCATTCCCAGCAACTCAGCTACAACGCCAACGACACCTCACAAAGCACCTTCAGCAGGAGTAGTGATACCTTCATCCTCTCATCATCATCATCATCATCATCATCATCATGAAGACATCCATGGTAGCAATTTCCCATTGAAGAAAGAGCAACAAGGTTTCATACCCCCTTGGCTTGGACAACCACCCTCCACCATTGATCTCTCCTCCTCCTCCTCCTCATTCTTCTCTCAGCAGGATCATGTGAGCAATCTCCATGAAAACCCTAACCCTAGAGGTGGTGGTGGTGGAGGTGGTCCCACTCTCCCTCCCTACCCAACAGCACCTTCCCCTCCTCACATGTCAGCCACAGCGTTGCTGCAGAAAGCAGCCCAAATGGGAGCTACCATGAGCAAAACTGGCTCCATGATTAGGACCCACCAACAGGCTCACGTGTCTGCCGACCCTTTGAATTTGTCCTCACGTGACGACCAGATGACCCCCACTTCCAACACCACCACTCCCCATGGCTTGGTACCTTTCGGGAATAAAGCTGTTCCTGGTGTTGGTGTTGGTGTTTCTTCATCACTCCTTCACCATGTTATTAACTCTTTCTCTTCCCCTTTTGAAGGGACTTCTTTTGAGGACCCTTTCAATGGTGCTGTCACGAACACAACCGCCGCTGATGACCGTGCCGGTGGTGGCGGCGGCGGCGGCGGAGGAGGAGGAGGAGGAAATTATAATGAGGCCATGACTAGAGATTTCTTGGGTCTTAGACCCCTCTCTCACACTGATATTCTCAACATTGCTGGCATGGGAAACTGCATGAACTCCCAACATAACCAAACCCAAAACCCTTGGCAAGGTTAGCTCCATATGTTTTACAAATATATCAGCATTTTCCTTTTCTTTATTTCATTACAATATATAATATACATTTATTTTTGCTTTTCTTTATCATATATATTCTCAATCTTCCCAAAGGGACGGACCTTCCAGAATATCAATATTTTATGCAGTTATATTTTACAGATATATACATATGACTTTAGTATATTATTTAGTTTTAACGCAGTCAATTAATTTTAATAATGTCATTAATCTTGTTTGTAGATCGGTTTCGATTATTAATTATTGTTTGAACGTTAGTTTCTGACCACTAGCTACACACAAAAATAATCCTAGGCGAATCTAAATATATTTTTACTTTTGTCTCTATGTATAATACTATCTGTCGACCTTGTAAAAAATATTTTTTTTTTCAAATGGTCGTCGAAAAATTTACTTTTTTACTTTATCTTTTATTCTTTGTATATTTATTTCTTTTTATGTGTATAATGTTTTTATTCATTTCAAATTAGTCATTTAAAAAAATGATAGATACCGAAAACAAATTATTTAAATATCATATAGGGAAAACACAGAAAATGAAATATTACAATGACTGAAGTAAAATAACGAATCAAAGAAAGTAATTTTATAATGATAGTTTAAAATGAAAACTTTTATGAGGAATAAAACCAAATAATGATATACCATAGGAAAAATGCTTAGTTCATTTTAACTATTATGAAATAAAATAGAGTTATAAAATTGATTATAATATAAACTTTAAACAATAAATACAGCTAAATATGCAACAATGTTTAAGTCAATGATGCTATTATACAAGCAAAATTACTGTTATCACTGAGTACAATTTTTCAATTAAAAAACATAAAAATATTTAAAAGTAAATAAGAAATATACAAAGTGTGTATATTAGATACGTGAAGTGAATAAAAAATTGTTTTTATGTGTTTTATGAAGGGTTTGGTAATTTAAAAGTGAAAGAAACTATATTATAATCATTTACTAAAAGAATAATAATAACTAAACGATTGTGAAAATTATAGTTTGCTAGCTATTTAAATACTAGAGGTAAGGATTTAGCATATATATAGAGTATATATATTCATTTTTTTATCTTCTTTCTCTTTCTTAATTTTCAAAATTAAGTGAAACACGAGATTAGTAAATAGAATTTGTGATAGAGCTATTCGTCTTTTTAAAATTTCCACTTTTAGAATGAGGTGGTACTTTTTTATAATCATGTACTTAGATATAGCTTTATATTTTTTCTGACAAGTTTTTTGTCTTTTCTGCTTTCTTGGCATTGGATTCAAGCTGAAGTATGTTTGTTGTGATAAGAATAACACGTTCAGTCCTTATCACACTCTCTCTTTGCGTATATATATATTATTTTGTTGTTTACGCAGCTTTTACAGAACTAAAGAAACCAGACAAACATTAAGAATGATAAACGTTAATGGCCAAAATGTGTGTATGCCCATCCTTCTCGTGTTCACAGATAAAATTCGACAGTGTGGTTTTAAGAATAAAAAAAAGGTTGCTTTGATACATTTGAACCTGTTTCATCAGAAAATTTTCACTTTCTGCAATTGGTTAAACCATTTTTCAAACATGCACTCAAATAAAATCAGCAGAAACTATATATTCGTCATGGATCACTGTTACGCCATCTGATTTGGTAATTATGAAGTAATTAAATGTTTTCATGATGGCTTTGCATCTTTGCAATGTATCCTACCTACCACTTTGTGTTAAATCTTAATTATATTAACCTTTTTATCTTCACTGTTACCAAATCTTAATCATTATTACCCTTTTTCTTTCATCATTTTTGCTCCTAACTCATTTAGTGGAGAAAATAAAAATGAACAAGTAGAGTTTAAGCTAATTAAATTTATGCTTATTTCACGGTTAAAAAAAAACATAAAAATCTAATAAAAAGTGTAATTTAAGTCTAATTCAATCTCATAAAACAGGTTTGTACTTTATTTATATATTATAGATTTTCACACATGATAAGATATTGTTCGCTTCGGATCAAATGCTCGCAAATTTGTTTTAAATACTACTCCAAAATACCTCTTACTATTAGAGGTATTTATGTGTATATAAACCTTTAGAAGTATTTATATATATATAAAGCCTTTACCAGTCTTTATTTTACTCAACGTGAAACTTTGATTACACTTCAACTAATAACATTTATCGGTGTTGATATGAATTGTATGAAACGAAGAGTAAGTTATGTGTGATGGTAGTAAAGGAAGTTGAAAAGATTTAACAGAATAAAGAAAGTAAAGGAAGAAGAGATGGTGAGAGATTGTGATGGAAGCAAGATGGATATTTGGTCATAGGGACGTATGCATGTTTTGAGTATAAAGTGGCATTCGTGGATATACGATAGAGGGGATGGGTATAATAAGGTCGAATATTGGGATCTTAAAAAGCATTGGATTCTTCTTTTATGAACACGATATTCGTGACTATGATGTTTAGAATATATTTTGGTTTCATTTATCACTTTAAATATGTTTTTTTTTAGTTTTTAAATATAAAATTAAAATTTGTTTCTAATTCTTTAATTCAAGATTGCTTTTTTAATGCAAAATTTGACAGGTTCGAACTAAAATATAATCTTAAAATACAATTTAACACCTAAAAACTATTAATTTTGTTTAAAGTTTAAAAATTAAAATATAAAAAAATTTGAAATATGAATCAATTTCTAGGTTTTGTCTCTAAAATATTTATTTCATTGGTTTGGTATTTAATTAAAGTTTTATTCTTATTACGGTCTTTTAAAATTAAAACATCACATATTATAATGGTAGTGTTTTGGTTTGTAAGGTTGGGGTTACGAGTCTTCGATAAACTATCATCGTTTGTTTTATTCAGTTGCACTATAATCTTACATGTAGAAGGTACTCTATTTTAAAAGTTAGTAAATATTCAACAATAAATAATAGATGCATGTTGAATGTAATCAACTTATGTCATTATCTCAAATTTGTATTTATAAATTTTGGAATTAGTTTCGAATTAATATCCGCTTAATTACGATCAAACTAATAATGATTCTACTTTGACTTAAGTTAATCATCATCAATCTTAATTATTATTATTTAAGACGGATCGTTGTGTAAGTTGTCCAACCAACTGATCTATTGATTATTCTTGACTAATTGGTCATACATTTTAAGGTCTTTCTCCTACACCTCCCTAAGTTCATCCTGCACCTCTGATTTTAATGAAAATGGTCATTTTGGCCTTCTATACAATTTGACACCAATAAGAATCTTTGACTAAAAAGATTCTTATGAAAGTTACAAGACCCTCTACACCCCAACCCACGCTTCACTTTCACTTTCTCTTTCTAAGTTTCGAATTCACTCTCTCCTCCGCCTCCTTTCATTCATTTTTCACTCTTAGTGGTTTTCATTTTTGTCTCTCGTCCCTCTCCTTCCTCCTCCCTTTCTCCTCCTCGATCATCTCCCTGTCTACTTCTCGATCATCTCCCTTTCTCATTTCTTCTTCGTTGTTTTGTCCTCCATCATGATGTTTTTGTTGCATTGCGACAAGAGAACGTGGTGGTGATGTGCTGGTATTTTGGTGGATCTGTTGTTGTTGTCATCGTCTTCTTCTCTTCTCTGCGCGTCCTAAAGGTTTGGTATTTTGGTGGATCTGTTGTTGTTGTTGTCATCTGGATGGAATGAAATATATGAAGTAGGTTCAAATGTATGCATATGAATGTATTAGAATGTCTGAATTGAATAAAATGTATGAATTTAATGAGATCGTGTGAATGAGTGCATATTGTGGTTGAAAAATGGGACTCCAAGGCCTTAACCGCATTAAGGACTCGCCTATGTTCGAACGCTGATTGAAGGTTCATCATAGTTTGAAACTCGGTGAGACCTCAACCGACGTTCGAACATCGACAATACCTTGAGTGAACTTCGAAGTATGAATAAAAGTTTCAAACTTAATCTTACCTAGAATGCGAATTTCTCAACTGTAACACACCAAAATACAACACCACCACAAGGACCACCACCAATACCATGATCGAGTCCACCAAAGAGACCATCACCGGAATGCACACAAGCACAGAGAAAAAAAAACGAGAGAGTAACAAACTTGCAAAGTGAATTTCGAAAATGAAGAGATGCATGTATGTATACCCGAATTAATTGAATTAATTAATGAAAAAGAAACCATCATTAATATATCATTAACTCACATACACCTATACAAACTGAAAGGTAAGTATGGATATTGCTTCCTTTATTTATATATAGATAACACAATTTATTTCTCATGGAAACAGAATTTTAAAGTGTTATATTTTAGAAATATTTTTTTCCTATCAAAAGTTTATTTTTTTTAATGAAGAGAAAATAAAAATTTAGATCAACATTCAGTTATTTAAAAATCGAATTCCGATTAGTTTTTCGGTCGGTTTTCAATTAATCAAAGCTCAACATTCGACTTTCGAAAAAATGAATTATGGACTTACAGAATCGAATGCGGTAATTAAACGACGTATGTTATGTAAGATTTTGTTTTGTTTTTATGTTTTTAAACACTTTGACACATTTTACACACTTTTCCATTATAAAAAACATGTGAAATGAATTACCATTGTTCTTTTAAAAAATATTACAGTTGTATAAACATGCAACAGTGGTAGAAAATACCATTTCATGCATTAGAGCATTACTTAATATACAGGCACAACTTTAACATTAATCAAAATAGGAAAATATTTTATATTAAAAAGTTTAAATAATAAAAACATATAATATAGGAATTGTTTATATAGTCATTACACATTTATTTTTATCAAAAAATATTTATTATTTTGATGACATTTTTAAAACAATTCATTTATAACTTTTTATTTTATTAGGAACTTCAAACTGATTAAGGATTTTAATATTAGTTAAATTAACTTAATGTTTTTAATTTCATAATTCCTATGTAATCCTAAATGATAATTATTGAGAAAGGTGCTCAAATTATGAAGTGAGATGATGAATGAGGTTGAGAAGGTAAAAAGAATGTGTTAGAAGTGGACTTTGATTTTAATTCAATTTTACAAAATTAGTTTGTAAAATGAAATTTATATTCATTTATATACACTTAATTAGTTTTATTTTTAGTCGATGTGAGACTTCCAACAACATGATTTACGAGACAGATAAATAAGAATAGAAAAATTGCATTGCATGTTTGATGAAAGTGGTGAGATTTCATTGTTGGAGAGAGACAGAAAAGGTGGTGAAGAAGAACGTAAAGGGAAATGTAGGAGGTAACAGTAATAGGTATGTGTGGAGAATAAAGAATAATACTGTGTTGCATTGGTTTTAGGTGTTATTGGGGTTTCTTTTTGTCTGCAGTCTAAAATGGAATATGAAAAATTATAAGCAATATGTGTGGTTGGTTGGTTGGTAGGTTTAAAAGAGTTTTTGTTTGTTGTCTGTGTATTGTAATGGCGAGCATATATAGAACCCATCATTCTAGTTGACTTCTCGTTGTAAAGATGCTTTCCCCCACACTTACCCTTTCTCACCTTTTCTCTTTCACTCAATTCACTTTTCCTATTAATAATGCAACCTTCTATTTTCTATTTTATTTACAAATTCAAAATCATATTTTCAAACACATCAAATTTTTTATATTATTATTTAGGTTTAATTATTTGTTTTGTCCCTATTTTGGTTGAAATATGTCAAATTCGTTCCTTTTTTAAAAAAATATCAATTTCGTCTTTATATAGAAAAAATTTGTGTCAATCAAGTCATTTTCGTTAAAAACAAACTAATTGTGTTAAAAACTTAAAGTGGGTTTTGAATAATAACCACTTCATAGGTCCGATCCCTGATTTTACAGTGGATAAAGTGAGTTTTGAAAGCAATGATTTTTAACGGAGATGACTTGATTGACACAAATTTTTTCTATATGAAGACAAAATTAACATTTTTCTAAATAGGGGACGAATTTGACACACTTTAACCAAACTGGGGATAAAAGAAACAATTAAACCTATTATTTATTATATTTGATTGAAGAATAAGAAAAAATAAATAAATTGAAATAAAATAAAATTACAAGTAGAATTTAGTCTATTTTAAATCAAGTTTTATTCTACCAGATAATAAAAAATTTTCTTGCTGTTTCTTATATACTTGTTTGTGTTATTTCTATCTTACCAAACTAAATCATAAATGCCAATCGAGGTAATGGGCCCATGTATGGACTCGTTGGACCTTGGCCCAAAAAAAAAAAAAATCTCTGGACTTTTGTCCATATTTTGTAAACCAACTTCTAAAGAAGGTACGTTTGGATGCGGTTTTGAAAAATTAATTTTGAATTAACTTGATTTTATGGAATTAATTTTGATTTTTTTTATTGATATATCTTAAAGTTAACTACGTTTAAAATATATCCAGTTATTAAAAACGAGTGTCTTTTTTGATAAAAATTTAAACTTCCTTTCTCACGATACAAGGACTAACATTTTTTCAGCTTCTGTAACTCTTTAAAAACTTAATGTTTGGATAAATTTCATAAAAGGTGACGTAAACAACGCCGTTTTTTTTATAATATAAATTTTAAAAGATTTATTTTCACACGAAATGTTTTTTGAAATTTATTACTTTTTCTTCTCTTTATTTATGACAGATAAGATGAGTGCCAAACATGTTGGTCAATGAAATTATTCAATTTTCTTAGTGAACTCATCCTATCCTCATTCTTTGCTATTATTAAAAATGTTATTGGTGTTATTTTTTTTTTCTTAATTTAATTTAAAAAAAAAAGATTAGATCAAAATAATCTATACGTAAAATGAAAACATGTCATTGACTTGATTCGCTTAACAACAGAGAGTGAGTTTGAAGCCAGTGAGGTGAATGAGAATCCGATCGAAGGAGAGTAACGGTGCAGCATCGAAATTGATGGCCATGGCGAAGAAGGGAAGCTCCAAAGCTACCATTTTCTTCATCTTCGTCTCTTTCATGCTTTTTTGTGCTTTTCTCCCTGTTTTCGCTCCTCTTCCTTCTTTCCATTCTCACTCTCCTCACCGTTCTCATCGCAATACAGTAAGTTTCTTTACTCCTTCTCTCTCTTATATTACTTTTTTTTTTTGCAGCTCAATATTCTCAACTGGTTACACAATTGCATGAGCTAGCTCTTTGCCAGATAGTAAATACTAAGATTGATGTGTTAGTAGAGCCGGTGATATTCCGCTGTGCTGATAGTAACCTGTTAGTGAAAGAGTTTCTAATTTTAGCCTTTTTTTTTATTTATTTATTGAAAATAGGGAAAATGTTATGATATAAGTAATGTCTTCGATTCTTCAAGATAACTTGCACTATAATTTGTTTGTTATTTTCTGCCTTATTTACTAGCTGTGATTGGTGGTAATCAGGTTAACAGAAAGTTTGAGATCGCCAGTGATAGGTTCTGGAGAGACGGTGAACCGTTTCAGATCATTGGTGGTGATTTGCATTATTTTCGAGTGCATCCGGAGGTAGTACATTTCTTGTTGACATCTCTTAGTTTGGAGAGAGGGAGAGGGGTTTTCAGCAATTGCCTAGCTGCACACCCACTGCACATCACGATGGTGTTTCAGTCAATGGAAATATATTTGCTTCTTCCTCTTTAAAGTTGTTTTGGTTCTTTTATCTTGGTATTTTATGATCAGCGGAACAAGAACATGGAGTGAGCTATCTTGCTCTCTTGTTATCTTCATCATAAGGATAACACAGATTGATAAATGTATTTGCCTCATTATTCTGAGACGTGATAACTGATAGGCATTTTGTTTTGTTCAAGTTAAATGCTTTTATATGGTGATGTTGTTTTCTTTCTAACTGGCAGTACTGGGAAGATAGACTGTTAAAAGCCAAGGCATTGGGCTTGAACACAATTCAGACTTATGTTCCTTGGAATCTGCACGAGCCAGCTCCTGAAAAGTTTGTTTTTGAGGGTTTTGCCAACATTGAAGCATTCCTCAAACTTTGTCACAAACTTGGTCTCCTTGTGATGATTCGACCCGGACCATACATTTGTGCAGGTTGGATATTGTATTGTTGAAGATATGATTCATTTTTAAAGATATGATCTCATTAGGTTGAAAGTAAATGGGGATATAAGATGTATTTAATAGATACGCAGATATTTTATTATATTTTGTTACCTAAGTTATCTTGTACTTATAATTATAAATAGATCTCTGTGTATGCTCATAACGTACAATTCTTGTAATCCCACACAGTATTAGGTTAGTGTTCAATCCCCTCTTTTTTTTCTCGCTCAGGTTCTGTTCTTCATGATGAATAGTACCGCTAATGCTTCCTGCTGCCAAACAGTAACTCACAATCAAGACCAAAGGTCTGAGTATAACCATCAACCACCAAGAGTTTTGAAATGATCAATATTACCATCCGTCCAACCTTCACTATATACACTCAGTGATAACCAACAATAGCCATCTTTGGAGGTAAATTTAATCCAATGGAGGAGCAAGAAACATGATACAGTTGCAATATTTAGTATTGAAGTCAATAATTGTGCCATGGAAGCAGCTACAAGGGAAATTACATAGCTGCAACAACTCTTTTCAGCAGCTCCAATTTGGGGACATTTGTGACAATGAGCTTATTTACGATAATCAAGCTGCTCTTCATATTGTATTTAATTCAGTCTTCCATGAAAAGACTAAAAACAGATTTATCGTCATATTGTGAGAGAGAAAGTTTCTCAGGAAAAATCACTACTGAATTTGTCAACTCTAATGACTATGATAGGTTATAGGGTGATAGGGCATAATGGGTAATGGGTTTAGGTTAAAAGGTAGAAGAATGATATAAATAAGACTCTGTTATATTGTCAAAGGGAAGTTAGTCAATTGTATACTTTGTACATACCGGTTTCGAAACTGGTGAGGGGGGTTAGGCCCTCAAGTTACACTTTGTACTCAGTGATTGTTACTGTGAATAACATACCCATTGTTTGATTTTTTTTGTCTTGTGTAAGTGCATATCAGTGGTGAAGGTGACTGTTAGGTTCTTACACTAAAGGTACCTAACAGACTAGCTAGCAAATATGCTGACAAAATCTCTCAAGGGGTTTCATATTGCTCATATATGCAGCAAGCTTGACAGATTTTGCATATATGTTCTAGCTTGAGGGGAAATCTTGAAGATATGATCAAATTAGGTTGAATGTAAATCAGAATATAAGATATATTTAGAAGATACGTAGGGATTTTATTTATTACCTCATGTCCTGTACATATGATATGATTATAAATAGATCGATATGTGTATGACCATAAAACACACAAGTCCTGTAATCTTACCTACCGATATATTACAACTTAAATGCCTGTTAACTAAATTTATCAAGGAACTTCAAGTTTTTTTAGATTACCAAAACATAATATGCCGATTCTCATATATACCTTTTAGTGAAGAATGTAATTTTTGGGTTGTACTCACTTATATTATGTCTCTTTCAACAAAATAGCAGAATTGTAAAACCCACATCATGCAAGTTCCATGATAGTTTTAGATCTCCTCCCCGACTTAATCTATTCAGATGCCACATACAAGATTATATGGAATATTGTTATAACTATGTTAGATTCACTTACTAAAACTTTTATTAAGGCCAAGTTTCTCCACTCTAAAAGCCTTCCTTTGCTCTTCCTTTTCTAGTTGTAGTTTTTGATGTATGGTTTTGTTCTGTTGCTGACGTTTCGTTTAATAAATGTCTTGAATCACAGATCTGAAATTCATTTGACTGCTTTACTTCATCCTGCTTATCTGCAGGATCATGTGTCAATTATAAACTTTAATGATTTGCTGTTCTCATTTCCAAATCTGAGAGACCTGTCAACGTTATTATCCCAATTCACAGTGACAAATTTTCTTTTTTTTCCTTTGTAGTATGACAACAAGAGAAGGCAGTATGTGTTCTCTATTGCCAATCCAAAGTTTGTCTGGCTGGCCATTGTCATCTTTTGTCACAATTATTTCCATTTCTTATTCTTTACGATGATATAGAGAAGGAAAATAATGTTTAGCTTCTGTGTGCTCTGCGCTAACTTTGACATTGTTCTAGAATGCTATCTTATCTATAGATCTTATTTCCTCGTGTATTTAATCCCCCACCTGGAATCTTCATTGGTGTTAATATTTGTTTAAAATGGTGAACAAGAATTCCAGATGATGAGTTACTGTTGATTTGTTTCAGAGTGGGATTGGGGCGGTTTCCCAGGTTGGTTCCATTCCATAAACCCAACTCCCAAACCAAGATCATCTGATCCTACTTATCTTCAACTGGTATGTTTTTCTTTATATATTTTACTATAACATTGGTCTTCCATGCAACTAACTTCTTTGTACTCAGTAATCTTATGGTTGGAGTTGTATTTTTTATGTTTTTTATTCTATAATTCTATCTCTTATATGCCTTTCTGTTTTTCTGCTTTCCCATCATGTTTTTCAATTTTGGAAACAAAGCTCAATATGACTCTTGGTGTTTTATAATTTATTCATATTTTATAAGATATTCTCTCGCATGTTTCGATGTTCTTTCCTCTCCATTTAAACATTTAAGTTCTTTTAGTCTTGACAGTTTCTGTTTTGTCTGCTTGAGAATCCTGACTTTCGAAGAAGAATGTGAATGCAGTATCCTCTTATATACGTGGGAATCAATGTTACATGAATTGCAGTTATGTTGTCTTGATAATTTCAACATCATCCTTATGATTCTTGGGCTCAAAATCTCAATCATGTCTACTATAATGGGTTGTAACCCCTTGTTTGATACCATGAGTGTTTCAGTAAAGGAGCCTGGAGGTTGAGATTGTTGTTACCTCTTCTGAGATCTGGCTTCTTAGGTCTGCATGCCTAGCTTCTGTTGCATCATCTTAAAGTTAAATTAAGATTATGGTAACATGTAACCTCAAAATTTGAATTGAGCTCAATCCGCTTGTGACAATTGGAGAATGCTGGTATCATTTAGAAAGTTATTGAACAATAGTCAAGTGTAGATGTTGTAAGGCTATAACATTGCCTGTCTCTCTCATATTGATACCACAGAATCAACCTCGTTGAGAAATCCTTTAGTGCTTTGATGTCAGGCTATGCTCAATTAAACCATCAATTTGTTATTTTTAAAAGGGAAAAGGTGAACTTTTTTGTGGCTTCATTTTAACAATGTCTTATAGTGGTTTAAATGGAGTATGATAAACAAAGCATTATGATCATTGAACTCGTAGCATTTATGTAAACAACTCTAGATTGTGAATTAAGTAATGTGATTTTGGAAAGGATGTCTATGTGCATGAAAGCATTTGGTGTACGTTGTTGTCCAAGTTTATACATTACTTTCATTGAAGTTTGGACTTATTATAGTTTGAAATTTAAGGTTGAAAGATGGTGGGATAATCTGCTTCCAAAGTTTGTTCCTCTCCTATATGACAATGGAGGCCCTATAATAATGGTTCAGGTATGTTGTTTTGGGTAGTGTTTGTTGAGTGTATTTACCTGATTGGCATTATTATCCAGATGTTTATAAAACATAAAATATGTTGAAGTTCTACGTTCTGACTTCAAAAACAAGACACTTTATGTGCTTAAGGTGTTAAAATGGCATAATTTGCTTCTTCAAGTTATAGGAGTATGATGGAGAATGAAAAGAGATATTCTGAATTATTGATATGATATGTGTTGTAGGAAAATTACTGAAACCATATACTAATCATTTTAGGTCATTAGTATAATGATGTTACACAAAACTTGATTGATACAAGCCTGACCCTGACCCAATAATGTCAGTAATGTCTAAGATTAAAAAAGAAAAAAAGGAAACCTATTATTTTTACCATTTCTCTTCTTATTTGTTCTCTCTAAAACTTAAGCTATGTGGTTTGCTTACATTTAGTGGAAAGTAGTGTGTCTAAATATGCACGAATTCCTCTCTACTCATGTGAATCCCTGAATGCTTAACTTTATTTATTAAGATTGGACTTAATGTCACAACTATTGAATATTTTTCAAGATTTGTGCATTTCTTCTATTTTGATGTTAACCACTTATCTTATGAAAGGAGAATTATATTAACTTATGTGACATCATTTGACAGATTGAAAATGAGTTTGGTTCTTATGGAGATGACAAAGCATATCTCCATCACCTGGTCATCCTGGCTAGAGATCATCTTGGCCATGATGTTATTTTGTAAGGGTTATGTTTTTTAACCCTCTCAATTTATTGTTCTTAAGCTGGAGTATTTTCTGCAATATGATATATAGATGCTATAGTAAAAGATGTTGGTTTGTAGGACTAGGGTCATCTTAAGAGTTAGACCATGACTTTTAGTTCTCCTCTTTCTGTTTGTGTATCATTCAGTCTCAGTAATTTAAATGCCTAAGTTTCCATGTGAAGAAAAACGAAAACAAGATAGTGATACAGAAATGGACCAATTGGAAAAAGGAGAGAATGTACTGAAAGAGGAGGGTGAAGTGGAAGAAGCTAAGTCAGGACAAAAAGAAGTCAGGCAACCCCAAATAGTCCAATTTTTTTTAACTATTGAGGGTAAAAGATTAGTTAGTAACGGACATGACTACTAGTTTCCAGTCAAACAATTAAATTGATAATTTTAGACATTATGAATGTTGCTACTTATTATTTCGTTTTCTTCACTTAATCTCACTTTTGCAAACATAGCCTCCAAGATGGAATTCATAGGTGTCTTGCTCTTATTGTATCTCAGAAATATGCAATTTGTAATTTTATTGCATCTTCATAATTAACTTTACAAAATTTAGTTTACAGTCTCGTAGGAATTCCTGTCCAAACATAATATAATTTGTATAGGGAATGGAAAAAGATGGTAAACAGTTTTTTGTATAACCAATCATATGGTGACAGCTAAAGTTCTCTTTTCTATACACATTCTCGAGTGGTCTCTATACTGTTTCGAGGCAAGTAAGATAATTTGCTATAGTAGTATATTTTTCAGAAAAAAGTATTGATTTGTTTATCAACAAAGAAGGATTGGTTAAACGTGAAGTTGAGTTTCAACTTTTGAAGTTCTATTTATAATGTTCAAGTATAACCCTAGAAGTCCAAAATTTAAACCGATAATGGTACAAGTCAATGTCATGGTTAGTTTGAGTCCAATCTCCTTTTTTGTTAATCTTTTCCTTATATTCACTGTTTTCAGATACACTACAGATGGAGGCGTGAGGGAAAATCTTGAGAAAGGATCTATTCGTGGGGATGCTGTCTTTTCAGGTGAAAATTTCTCATTATTAATGTTAATTTAAGGTTTTACAAACGTGTTCACTGTCCTCTCTCTCCCTCCCTCACTGTGTAAAGATATGTGAATAAGGAATAGTCTCAAATTATCTGACATGCCACATCCATTACAGATTTGTGTGTGCCTGTGTGTTTGTGAACTCCAACCTTATTTTTTTATCCCTATTAATTTTTTATTGACTGATATATATCTGTGTGTACTTCTGTAGCTGTTGATTTCAGTACTGGCGATGATCCTTGGCCTATATTCAACTTACAAAAGGAGTTCAATGCCCCAGGAAAATCACCACCTTTGTCAGCGTAAGTGTAGTCCTATGAAATATAATTTTTGTTTATCAGATGCTAAATACTCAAAGTGCTTGTCATATCAGCGAATTTTACACTGGGTGGCTTACACACTGGGGAGAGAAGATTGCCACGACAGATGCTGATTTTACAGCAGCTGCTCTTGAAAACATTTTGCGAAAAAATGGTTCTGCAGTCCTCTATGTATGTCTCGATCTCTTCCTTTCTACCGTTTGAAAATCACATTCTAAAGAATCCTCTTCGTTTGGGTTTTCTAATTTTTAGATGGCACATGGTGGGACTAACTTTGGATTTTATAATGGAGCCAATACTGGTGTAGATGAGGCTGACTACAAACCTGATCTCACTTCTTATGATTACGTTAGAAATCTTCTAACCCTTATGTTGCACCTTCCATTGTGAACTGTCATATGCATATTGCAAACCGGACTGACTATCACATATCCAGGATGCACCAATTAGGGAATCTGGTGACGTTGACAATTCAAAATTCAATGGTATGGGTCTAATGATTTTCACTCATTTTTAAGCTATCAATATTCTGTTGTACTATTTTGCAAATCTTTAGCCTAGAGCACTTTGTCATGCTGTGGAAGCAATATTCAGAGTCAAATAGAAAGTGTGCCTAAATAACTGTCTGGTTATGCTAAATACATCCAAATTCTACCTTTAATATCTAATTATGTCTTTCTATCTTTTATAATTTCCATGTTTACTATATTGTTATGAACATAGTCGAGGTTTCAAAATCACACCCTTTGTAACTTGGGTTTCAGAATATAGAAATTACTCCTGTTTTATAGGTAAAAGAAATATGATGTTGTTACAGTTTCTGTTCGTATAGAGAAAGAAAACATTCTTCATAGAACACATTGGACAAAAGCAGGTTTTAAGAAAGTTATACTTTCTCACCAGTCACCCTCTCACATATTATGATAGAGGATTACAAGTATATGCCAGAAAGAATAAAGGCGGGAAGTAGAGAATTCAGTCAAGAGTTAGTTAGAAGAATAGGTGAGTATAAATAAAGAGTTACTTGAATACAATATTGTTAGACTTCTTTAATCAAGAATTTAATAACACGTATGATTCACAGAGAACAGACCTAAACCAATGAATAGACTCGTCTTATTCAATGAATTCAAGAATACAAATTTATCAAAAACACTCAAGGAAGCCAGATCTTCCACTGGACTAAGTTCCAGTAAACTCAACAAACAAAATATGAATTGAATAATCTCCGCCCTTTTCAACGAACTCTTTATTTATACTCTCCTATTCTTCTAACTAACTGAATTCTCTACTTTCCGTCTTTATTCTTTCTCACATATACTTTTAATCTTCTATCATAGTATGAATCAAAATTATGTGGAACTTTACAATCTACAATGTTTAATACTTTAATTACTTCCGTACTGGCATAAAATATCATATATTCAATTGAAGAATGTCTTCTCGTTTATTCAAACTATAATTCGTTCCCCTTCTCATTCTGTCATTATTTGTTAAACTTTGTTATTTTCAATATAATCATCCAAGCAAGATTTTAAATTTGTGCTTGCATATGTTTCAGCTATTCGAAGGGTTATAGCCAGATATAGCTCAGTACCTCTTCCATCTGTTCCCCCTAATAATGAAAAGGCAAGATATGGACCAATTCACTTACAAAGAAAGGCTTTTTTATTTGACACCTTTGATTTCACCAATTCCACTAATGTGTTTGAATCTGAAACTCCAATGCCAATGGAGTACGTGGGCCAGGTATGTCATTTCTTTTCATAACTGTGAAAGATTCCTAAATTCCTAAACTGTTCTATTTAATATTAACCTCTGGGTTCAGTTGTTTGGTTTTGTATTGTATATCACTGAATACAGAGCGAAGAGAGGTGGAAGAATTTTGTTCATACCAAAGGTGCTATTTTAATTCCTTCGTCGGTTCTCATTTTGTTTTGTAGCTACTTTCTTCTGACACTATCATCTTATTTCTATTACCCATAGCTACAAACTTTACAGAATGTCTCATCAATATAGCTTCTCTAATACAAGAAATGATAAATGTGCAGTTACATGACAGAGCTCAAGTATTTATTTCATGCCCTTCTGAAGAAGATGGTGCTACGCCAACTTATGTTGGAACTATCGAAAGGTGGTTAAATAACAAACTAAGTCTCCCTGATGTTAAATGCCATTCTAACATCAACTTGTTTATTCTGGTATGTAGCTGCTTTCTTATGTATTCTTAAATCATTTTGTAAAGAATTTAATTTTGGCCGATTTTTGAGCTTATGTCGTGGACTAAGCAAATATCAGTTTTGATTATTTTGCTTTGTGGGAATTCATTTGGTCTTCATCCTCCATTGTGGAGATAATGAGAGAGTACCGGAGAATTTAAATATTTATTGACGACTTGAACTTTTGGTTTCAGTAGGACTTAAAAGAGAACCATAAGTCCAATACACCTTTTGCTTTACGCTACTCAGAAGTTAGCGTAGATAGTCGTTAAAATTGTGTGTTTTTAGTATTTAAATTTTTTACACGTTAAGTAGAACATTTGTTTTTAGTTAGTCCTTAGAGAATAACTAAAACCACATCATTTTTGTTCAATGTGTTGAGACTGAAAACATTTAGAATATATTTTGTTAAAAAAATTACCATTTCAATTATTTCAAGGAACCAAAATATATTTACTTGATGAATAATATAAGCTTTAATTATGTTTTTAGTCTCTAAAATTTGGAGTGAATCATGTTTTGGTTCTCTAAATTAAAAAAATAATATATTTTAGTCTCAAATTTGTATAAAATGATTTTAGTTTTTAAACATTAAATTTGAGACTTAAAAACGTTTTTATAAAAAAAAATCGTTTTAGTTGTTCAAATTTAGTGTGTAGGGGTTAAGATAACATATTTATACTTCAAGTATCTAAAAAATGATTTTTTTTTTAATTTGATGGACCGTACTTATATTTACTCTAAATTTAGGGGGCTAAATACTTTATTAAGTAATTATGTTTTTCTTAATATTTGAATTAGCCTGATAAGTGTTAGAAGTTAGTTGCCGAATTGATACATTTCATTCGACTTTTACAACTTGACATTATTTATTGGTTAACTTCTTACTTTAGTTGTATAGTTTGTTATCCCTGATTGTGATAAATCAGATGCCTCAACTTCTGAGCGGTTTACTTCAGTTTATAATATGTTATGGGATTTAGCCGAATACTTTCTTCTGCATTTTGTAGGTTGAAAACATGGGTCGTGTAAATTATGGGGCTTACATCTTTGATAGAAAGGTATAGGTCATCTGAAGCTGATGCTCTAAATGTTTTATGATAATTGGTTGATGTTTGACACGACATCTACAGGGCATTCTGTCTTCAGTTTATCTGGACGGGGAAAAAGTAAAAGGGTGGAAAATGTTTCCTATTCCCTTGCACAACCTGAATGAAATGCCAACCTACAATCCTATCACGCAGGCTTCCTACTCTGCATTCAGTGAAATAAGATCATCCAGAAAAAAGTTGACTTATAAGCATGGTATGTACTAAAATACATTCTGGGTGTGTGGAGAGATGCCTTTTGCTATCATTAATGCTCATTTGTATCTCGTAACATTCTAAGTCATCATTTTTACGTATTCTAAATCGTTGATATCAAGTATTGATCAATGTGTTTCTTTTTCTGCAGAGAATACTTCCAAAGAACCTGCATTTTATTCAGGGCACTTCTCAATTGATAAATCAAGTCAGGTCATGGATACGTTTATATCATTCAGCAACTGGGGGAAAGGCATTGTGTTTGTTAATGACTTCAATATAGGAAGATATTGGCCGGTAAAGTAAAATAGTATTTTATTCCTCTTAAATAAATTACAATTGTGATTATGTTGCATAACATATGTTTTCCGTTCCAAAATCATAGTTGTTTTAAACTAGGGCACATCCATTAAAAAAAAGTTCACTATTATATGAAGCAGTTTTTTGAAATTTAATGCTTTAGTAGATAGATATAAATAGGGGTACAACAAAAAAAATATTACAAATGATATCCTGGATTTGTAAAACAACTTTAGTTTTGGAATAAAACGGAATTGATAAAACAACTATAACTTTACAAGATTTTAGAAGGGAAAAGTAAGTTCTCCAACAATGATGTTTTTGCTTTTGGTTCTTTGATAGTTGAGAGGACCACAATGCAATCTCTACGTTCCTGCACCAATCCTAAAGCAAGGAGACAACTTTTTGGTATGTTCCCGGAATAGCTTTAATTTGACTCTAACACCTATATTTGTTTTATATGATGCAAATTTGCTAATTGTAATTCTCAACTCATAAATATCTTCTATTGGAGATGTTACAAGACTCTAAGGACATGGTTCTTCCAACTATTATAATTGTGATTTATCTCAGAAAAGTTATATTCACTTGAGAGAATCACATCCAAATTTGATTACATTCTCTTCAACCAATAATGTGCAGGTAATACTTGAGCTGGAATCTCCAGATCCTGAACTTGTGGTACACACAGTCAGTGAGCCAGACTTCACATGTGGCTCTAGTGGGATGAGCCTTCATCAGCTTTAATAAGATCTCAGAAAAAATGTATGACAGTTGAAAATACTTTAAGAAGTTGAAGTTCAATACAATTTCTTACCTTCAATAGATTCTAAATTACTGCACATATAATATGGTAGATAATATAACTATTGAAACATTAACCATTGACTCTTAATTAATAGCTACGACTGAGTAACCAAAATAATCTTAGCACTACACTTTAAATCTCTTTACATTGAAGTAACTAAAACTTAGCATTTAATGTGTTTGAAACAATGTTGTATTCTCACATTGTCTCAGTAGTTTCCCTCTTTTTTGTTTGTGCAGAGTAAATTCAGTCAAGGGTAAAATATTAATAATCTCTTCTGAAGTGTACAAGTTATTGAAGAAGAAAACTTTATCAGTTTTCACTTTTATTCTTACATTATAAATTAATATTTATACTTTTTAGACATAAGCTTCCACTCCTTTATTTATATATTTTTAATAGTTTTATTTTAGAAATGCATTTACAGAGTAACTCAATTGCAAATACAAAGTTTTCTCTCAATGGTCTCAAAATACTTAGATATATCTTTAAGGTCTTGTTTACTTGAGTGAATTTGGAAGAGAGTAATTGAGAGGATTTGAAGATAAATTTTTTTTTGTTGTTTATTTGAATAGATTTGGAGATAAGTGAGAGTAGATTTGAAAATAAATTTTTTTTAATCTGTCACATAAATTAAATTCTACATTAATCTTCACAAACTTTACTTCCAAATCCACTCTCGTTTACCTTCAAATTCATTTAAATAAACAACAACAAAAATTATCTTCAAATCTATTCAATTACTCTCGTTCAAATTCAATCAAATGTGTAATTGTTACTTTTAATTGTTTACCTTTTTCAACAAACTTTTTTAACACTTTCTAAATTAAATTTCAATATTTTTATGAGGTTATTATTAGTTTACTAAATACTTAGTTTTTTTTTTATTAGTAAAATACCAAATATTTAGTTGAGTGGATAAAATTATACTTGATCGTTTTTTCAGATATTACATCACTTTCTGTATAAAGCTAATTTTATATAACTTTATGATGATAAAACTATTGAAAACTTAACATATATAATAAAATTATTATTATTATTATAATTATGAAATTAAATATAAATAATTTTATTATAAATAGGTTCTATTTATTTTATAGGTAGTTTTATAATTAAAAAGTTATTAAGTTTATAAAAACAAAAATATTTAAAGAATAAATTTGGAAAACAAATTTAGACAGACAAAATAATTTCTTTTATATATATATATATATATATATATATATATGTGTGTGTGTGTGTTTGTGTGTAGTTTATAGGTATAAATAAATAATGTTATAATTTCTTGTTATCATTGTAAATATCAAATTTCATTAAAATTAAACAATAACAACAACAAATTTGTCTTTATACTTTTTTAAAAGAAAAATACCATTAAGTTAGTTTCGAATATATTATTTCTCTTACCCAACTTTGTTTCTTTTTTTTTATTGTTTAGAACAACGTTAGTAGTTTTTTTTTTAATTTAATAAATAATAAATTTTCGTCCCACTTACCACATTCAATTAATAATTACATTTAGAACAGATTTTTCTAAACATATCAATACTTATTTTGTTATGATAGACATTATTAAAAGTTAAAATTGACTTTATGTAAATTATTCATCATAAATCTTAAACATAATTTATATAACTACAAAAATCTAATTATTGTAAAATTTAATTCTAATATTATTTATTTATTTATTAATCTTATGTAAAAATAACCATTAATTGTTTATACACAAATACCTGTTGAGATTTTTTTTAACAGTAAAACAAAATATATTAAATAGAATAATGGGTTAACCAAACCTGTACCTAATTTATATATGTATATTATTGTTATGTATTTAAGCTTTCTCTTATATTTAATCATATCTATCATAACTTATGCATATGTCAAAATAACATTTTTTTAGTATTATTACAAAAAACAAAGACAAACGTTATGCATATGTCTACACCCTTGTAATTTTTAATCATAAAAAGGGATTGAAACAGGAGGAAATTGAACTGGATATTATTGGGATGAGTAAAATACATAAATGGTTGAAGAATTAAACTAACACATTATAATTTGTTTAGGTGAACTGAATTAACCTGTCTAATATCTACATATAAACTGAATTGAACCATAACAAAATTATCTCAAAATCTAAATTATCATTATATATATTTTTATTTTCTAACTTACATTCCAATTTAAATATTTTAGTTAGGAATACTACACTTTCTAGAAATTAAACTAAAAAACAGCCCAGTTTCAGTTTTTATTTTCAAAATAATTCAGTTTTTTTAATATAACTAACTATCAATTTGATTCAATTAACTTTGAAAACCATAGGATATTAAAATCAAAGTGAATGTTATAGGTAGACAGTCACATTAAACAACATCTATGTATATATGTGTAGTTTACAACAATTTAACACAAAATATATCTTGGTCTATGTAGAATATATCTTTATAAGTTTCACTTTGATATAAAAATAGGTAATCTTTTAAAAGGTATAAAACTGAATTTTGAACATTTTTCATAAAAAAAAAACTACATTTCACTTTTAAAGTATAATTAAATTACTAATTACTAAATTATAACATATGATGAAGAAATATAATAAGAAGAAAAAAAAGAGAGTTATTAATTATGAAGAAGATTGATTTGGTATTACTTGATGATCTAAAAATATCTTTTGGCATAACAGAATCTGTTGAGATAAATGAGATATATAAAGAATAAGTAGTGAGAAATTAAAGGCTCTGTTTTCGGCTTAAAATTTGCAGAAAGCATGGAAGGTGGGACGAGTTCGTCGAGGAGCACCATACAGGCTTGTGCTGCTTGTAAGTACCAACGCAGGAAGTGCGGACCCAACTGCATTCTCGCACCTTTCTTTCCTCATTATCGCCAAAAACAGTTCCTTAATGCTCACAAGCTTTTCGGAGTTGGCAAAATCACCAGCATGATCAAGCCTCTTGACCCTGTTAACAGAAACTCAGCCATCAACTCCATTATCTTTGAGTCTGATATGAGAGCCAAAGACCCTGTTGGGGGCTGCTTTAGAACCATTCTTTACTTGCAATCTGTCATTGCTTCTGCAGAATCTGAACTCCAATTTCTCCTTCAACACCTTGCCTTCTTCAGAGCACAACCTCTTCATTCCATCGCCACACCACAACCACCTTCCTCCTCCCACCACCCTTATCATCAAGGAATGTCACTTCAAGAATCAAAACAAGAACTTGGAAAGGATCCCTCACAACTTCAACGACAACAACAACCAAAAGATCCCTGCTTTAATTACAATGCATTGCAAGAAGATATGAACGTGTCCGACATTGACAACTTAGTACCTTTCTCTCCGTGGCTATCGCCGCTCGATGATATCAGCCAATATCAACATCCCTGATGGCTGCGGGTATGATCAGTGCGTTCTTTCTTGGATGATGCAAGTCTAGCTGTTATGTATAACTGTTATTTATTTTAGATTCTTCTGAATCCATTTCCTCTTACAGGTATATTTTTCTTTCTTTCTTTCAACAAGAAAACAAATACTTTCTTGGCTCATTCAAAAGTTCTTCCAATCATCGAAATCAAATTCAAAAGTCCTTCCGATCACCATAATCGCTTCTCTATATCTGCTTGTGTTCTAAGGCTATTCAGTTTCTTGATATGAATGAACTATACTGCATAACACGTGTCTTGCAGCCAACAGAATGTTGCCGCTGCCACCATGGTGATTCTATTATTAATCTTTAAATGTTAATTATTACATACCCTAATTGTAATTTGTCAGCACTCGTTTGGGTTCATGATCAGAGAGGAATCGGAGTCGTTCCGAACCGGAGCCGATTCAAATCCGAAGGTGAATGGTGGGTGAGGTCATGGCCTCGGTCAAGGAGAAACACTGACCGATGTTACGAGAAGCTGCTGCTGAATTGGGAGGAAGGGGAAGTGGTCCATGACACCAGGGCGGCATGGTGGCGTGGCGGCGTTAGGGCTGCTGCTGCTAGCGTTGTTTTCATGGGTGTTAAGGTTAAGGGTGTTGGTGTCGGCGTGTAAAGGTTAGACGATGAACGGAGACTCGTGATAAAACGATGTGGTACTTTGTCACCACTCATATTTCTTGATCATGTAATTTTATTATTATGAAATCATGTCTCACTTGTTGTGAAGTACTGTCTGGTTCATTCAAAGTTGGAGAAGTAATGAGCAAAACAACACCAAAACATCACGGAGTTCATGCTGTTATTTCTTCAAAAAATATCTGAGTGAGTTTATGTCAAGTTAGACAAGATTTCCAATGAATATGGATGTTTGGATTCAAAATATATAAAAGTTGTGAGTCTTCCCTTTTTCTGTTCAAAGTAATTTTGGCATTAAAGAATAGAGAATAACTATTTTCCTTTTCTCAAGAAAAATATTGAACAACGAAAGAAAAGCCCAGTATATATTATCACAGTTATATGTTAAAAGAAGATTTTCATTAAAGCAATTTTAAGGCAGATTTTAGTGAACTAATATAAGTAAAGTATGATCTGCAAATTTCAACTTACTTGATCAGCCTTTAAATCTATCTATAGTTACACTTCATTTCTTAATATATTAATGTAGTAATTGAAATCCATTTGATGGGGTAGTATTGAAACAATTCACTTTGATTTATATTTGACTTAAATTTTGAGATATTACGTTTACAACTTTGTCACAATAACATGTTTTCAATTATTGATAATAAATTTTATCTTAATATTGAAGTCTAGAGTGATGATATTTTCACAACCACAGAAAATATAACCATAGGACAATTCAAAATATTAATATTTATACATTTCTTATTTTCTTAACTTAATATATAGTAAAAATGGTTATGATTCACTTGATATATTTTTTTATTCATATAATAAACAAGGTGATTGATTAAAAGAAAAATGAAATTCAAAGCTGTTTCAGGTGAGTGTGCAGAATTCTAGAACATAAGTTTACATATAAGCATGGAGAATGCAAGTGTTTGAGAGCTTTTAGTTGGAAATATTGAGAGAAGAAAGTTGAATCTTGCAGTTGTGGAGCTGCAACTCCAGCTGCAAGTTCTTCTTCCTCTCATTTTCTAGTGCAGCCTTGAGCTTAGAAATCTCCTTCTCCTCATTATGATCAGCAGAAGCAGCAGCAGCCACTTGATCACGATCACTCTCCTCCTCTCCTCTTATCATATTCACAAGAAACTTCACTTCCAACAGCTCTTGTTCCAAGCTTCCTTTCAGCACATTCAGAGTCGCCAACATCTTCTGCCTCTTCTTCACACCGCCACCACCACTTCCTGCTTCACTTCCACCAACATTAACAAGCTCCTCCATTTTTCTCATAACACTTTCCCCTCCAAGTTCAGCCTTTTTGGCCCCCGCATCATCGTTTGGAAACACAGGATCAAGCTCCAACCCGTCTTGGTTGAAGTTCCACCCACTTATCCTTCTTTCCTTCACCTGCATGGCGGGGTCTTCATCATCATCATCATCATCGTGGCCTCCCCCATCTGCATGTTCGTTAACCTTGCTCTCCTTGTACCTTTTCTCCACACTGGGCAACCCTAAAAGCACGTTCTTGACCAGAAAATCAGTTCCTTTGCAGTTTTTAAAAAAGGGGTGTTTCAGCAACTTATCAGCAGTGGGTCTTTTGGAAGGATCTTGGTCCAGACAAGAAGCCACCATGTCCTTGAACGCCTTGGAGAACTTATTCCCGTTTCCCTTTCTATATTTATCCAAATCGGAGAAACGAAACCGCTTGGTGATCTTGAGCATCATGGACTTTGAAGGTGGAAGATGGGAGAGAGGAGGCCTTCCATGCGCGAGCTCCAAAGCGGTTATCCCAAAGGACCATATATCAGCCTTGAAACTGTACCCCGTATGCGAGTGAATCACCTCCGGAGCCATCCAATACGGCGTGCCTGCAACATCGGTGAACTTGAGAGAGGAACACGTGGAGGACTCGTAGATGGAAGCCGACACGCCGAAATCCGCGAGCTTTACCTGTCCGTTTGTGTCAACGAGGATATTCCCGGCTTTTATGTCACGGTGGAGGTGGCCCTGGCCGTGGAGGTAGGAGAGGGCATTGAGGGTGTCTCTGAGAACCACCGCGATGCAGGGCTCGGTTAAGCCGTTGGGGTGGGAGTGAGAGATGATGGATTGGAGAGATCCTGCGGCCATGAAGGGCATGACCACCCAGAGGCGGCGGTCGACGGTGAAGGAGCAGTGTGCTTTGAGGATGTTAGGGTGTGAAAGGAGGGACAGGGTTTTGGCCTCGCGACGAACGTCGTCCAAGTCGGGGCGGGAACGGTCGAGGTCTATGGATTTGATTGCGACAGCGGCGGAGTTCATGGGGATGCAGATGGCTTTGTAGACGATGGCGCTGACGCCGGCGCCGATCTCGTTGAGGAGCTTGTAGGAGGAAGAGTCGAGTGGGTATTGGAGCCTTTTGGAAGGTTGGTTGGTTGCCATGGAGAATGAAAATGAATGAATGATGCATGGTTGCATGGAGTGGTGGAGGAATTAATGGAGAAGAAAGTGAGTGATTGAAAGCGCTTTTCCTGTGACTGTTGAAGAAAAAGGAAGTGTTGCGTTGAGTTCTCCGTGCATGCATGTGAATAATCACATAGCCTTCCACATATAGCCAATCGCCTTTTTCTATCACTTTTAATCACGTGAATGCAGGTTATATTTTCAATTCAATTTTTTACCTACGCAAAATCCGAAACATATATTATGACAATGGTTAATTTTTTTAAAAAAATTACCAAAATAAAGTCTTGCTAACTCCACATCATATAAAAAATAAGTATACCATTAGTTTTCCTCTTTTTAATATGAAAAGTGAAAGTCATTTCCTCCAACAATAAACAACTTTATTGTGATGTAATTGATTACATGATAATCCATTACTTAACACTGAAGTTGTTGAGAGTGCATGACAACTCTCAATTAAAAATTAAAAGTCATTTTTTGTTTAAGACGACTTTAAATTAGTGTAATTGATTACAAATATATAAATATATATATAAAATCGATTATCAGTGAATTATTAATTTTTATTATTTGGAACTATAATCGATTGCAAGTATCATAATCGTTTATCATCTTTATGAAATACAAAAGTGTAAGTAATTACACATTTATGTAGAAAGGTTTGGTTCTTACTATATAAACAACATCTTATATTTGACGAGAATTCTAATTAATTAAATATTTGTGGTGTATATGTATTAAGAATAGAAGATACAAGACTAAATTAATAATAGAAAACAATGAACAATATAAAAATGTAAAAGTTATTGATGAAATATATTTAGTAAAAATATATTTAGGGTTTATTCGAAATTGATTGATCTATTTCGTTATGAATTCAAGTAGTTGGCCTTTCTAATGTCTTATATCACATTTGAGAATTTGGTATGAAGTCATTGGACATGATAAGCCTTACTTATGGTGTCAAGACTGTAAACATAATCGATAAATTTCACTAGCAGTATATGACAATATGCTCAAACAACTATGACATGATGACAAGGCTATTTACTTGAAAGTGACCACAATTGCACCATCATTTTTTAATCTGACGTTATATGAAATTGATCGAGAGCGATATTGGTGGGGGGTTGGTATCTCTTTCATGTCAAAATATGAATTTTCTTGATTATATTGATAGACATGACAAAATGTTGATTGTTGTTGATTTTTGCTTCAATGGAAGATTTAAATACATTATTTAATAGTATTTCATGAATTGTTGAATCCTACTTGTCCTCGTTCACATAGACTTGGATCACCAATTCAAATAAAAGAATACTTAAATGGTTTATTTGATACCAAATCATCTTAAATCGTACTTGCCTAATTCATGTAGATGTTGACCATCAATTAAATAAGAACATCTTCATTGATGAAGTCTCCAACTCTACAAGACATGTCCCTTTTGCGTCATAAAAATAAGCATGTTGTGTTATCAAAACAAACCAACAAAACCCTAAATCACGAAATGTGTTTCACATTAGAGCTCTAAAGTTCTCCCATGTTACGCTTCACCGAGCACTTGCAAATTGAAACCCTAATTGCACCTCAATTGCAAACCTTGATGCGTCATCTTCATCATCATCAACACATGACGAACTGTGAGTCCTAAAACAACAACCATGTTACGCTCTACCATTAAACTTGCA
Source organism: Vigna radiata var. radiata (assembly GCF_000741045.1). Lineage (NCBI taxonomy): Eukaryota > Viridiplantae > Streptophyta > Magnoliopsida > Fabales > Fabaceae > Vigna > Vigna radiata. Next base: position 32,194,692 of record NC_028355.1, on the reverse strand, counting down.
AGAACGAACAACACCATGCCAATCAACCAAGCACACAAAAGGGACGAACCAACAAAACCCTAAATCGTGAAACATACCTCACATCGGAGTTCCAAAGTTCTCCCACTAAAAAAGCGAGCTACCGCACCACCAATGCCAATCGATGCTCGTAGTTCACCAAGAAAAATTAGGTTCAATAGCAAACTTCAAAGTCTTATTATGCTGGACAAGTCATATGAAAAAAATGGAACAAAATCATTTAAATATTGTTAACATGTACAATTTCTCATTAAATCTTTAAATGACACCATAAAAAATGTCCAAATTAAATATAAATTACTAAAATTGTAACCATGTTAAAAAAAAATCACAAATTAACAAAAATAAAAATCAATTTATCTTGGTTAATTTGTCAACTTCTAATTTTATTACACTTATATAAATACATCATTATATAAATGCATTTATTATTATTAAAAGAATAATAATTTTTTATAATTAAATTTATTTTCTAAAGAAGTAATCATTTTTCATATATAAATACAAGAAATATGTATGTTATTCTCTTTTCCACAATATTTATTAGAATAATATATATTTCTCATTAAAAATTTACGTACACTATTAGAATAGTGAATACATACACAAAATATATATATATATATATATATATATATATATATATATATATATATATTTTAAAGATAAATATGAATAAAAATATACACATTTTCAACTTTAGTTTATTTATTCATCACTGTAATTTAATATAAAAAAAACTGTGTTGTACACATTATATATTTTGATATTTTTAATCTATAGTTACTATATACAAATGACTTTTTTTAAAGAATTCTTTTTCTTTCTCAAATTTGATAAGAAATTTATTAAATTTGGTTAACATAATAGATGAATATTTTTTTTTAAAAAAAAAATCTTCAATAGCAGCAGTGGTGAGAATTAGAAGGAGAGTATGTGCAGTTTGTCTTAAGAAACGTAGAAGGTGGTGATGTAGTGTCTGAAAAATGGAATGGAAAGATAAAGAAGAAGGAGATACTGACACGTGTCACGGTGTTTAAAATCGGATGCGAACCTATTTATATTCTTCTCTTTATTCTCTCCTTCTAGTCCGCCACTTCTCTCTCTTCGCCATTCCACTCAGCTCTCACTCTTCACCCTCATCACAAACCCTAGACTACGATTTTCCATGGTTCCTCTCCATCTCCTCCACTGAACTTTCTCTCAAATCGCTTATCAAAGGAGAATTATAGGAGACTCTCTGGGATTCTACTCAAACTAACATTCATCATGGCAGCTTCCGCCACCAGCCAGGTTTATATCGATGTAATCGAGGATGTCATGGTCAAGGTTCGTGACGAGTTCGTCAACAACGGAGGGCCTGGGGAGGAAGTTCTCAAGGAGCTTCAAGCTGTAATTAAATTATCATCTCCGCCTCTTCTATTTTTATATGTCCATGATTTACTTTCAATTTCTATGTATGAATAAATAAATCTGATTATTTGATGTTTATACACCTATTTCGAACGTGTATTGATTTTGATTTAGTCTGGAAGAATTTTCTTCTTCTTTCTGGACTGGTTCCTTCATTTAGGGTTTGGATCCGATCGATTATTTTTTATGGGCTTTTTTTTTAATATTACTTTTATAGGCAGTCTTAAAGATGTTCATCATTCTTCTTTTGTTTGTAATTTGTGTAGATGTGGGAGTCAAAGATGATGCAGGCGGGGGCTGTGCTGGGTCCCATAGAAAGGTCAACTGCAGCTAAGCCAACTCCGGGTGTTACTCCGGTTCATGATCTTAACGTGCCGTACACCGAGGAGTATGAGACTCCTACTGCTGAAATGCTTTTCCCCCCTGTGAGTTTTGATCCATAGTTATGACTTCAACTAGTGACGTCTCCTTTTAATGTTCTGTTATGAGTTAAAATTATTGGATAGTTTATATGCACTTCTTAATGTGCAGACTCCCCTGCAAACTCCAATTCAAACCCCTTTGCCTGGAACTGGAGATAACTCAACCTATAACATTCCTACTGGACCAAGTGACTACCCCTCTTCCGGAAATGATACAGGAGGAAATGCTGATGTAAAAGGAGGAAGACCTGCTACATATATGGTAAAGCTCATTTTGCCGGCTGGTCTCATGATATATCATAAAAGTATTTTCAATATACATTGTCAAATTACTGATTCTTTCATTTGCTCCCAGTTATATATCCCAAACAATGGCACACACCTAAAAACACTATAGCATCGTAGCGCATGGCCACCATTCTAATAATCAAATTGAATAATTTATTTATTATACTATATACCTATAAATGGTTAAGAATTTGAAAATACATAAAAATTTATGGCATATTTGTAATTAACAATTAGAAATAATATGTTTTAAGCAAACTCAGTAAGTAACAATTGAAGTCAAGGAAATAAAACTGTTTAAAATACATCATATTTCAAATACAAGTCATGAAACATGGGTGAATGTTACACAGAAAATAACATTGGTAGAGAGTTCAGAGTACAGAAATGAGTGGAGGGTGTCACCAGAAATACCACCAGAGAGAGGTTGGTTTAGTCAAACAGTATGGGTGATGGACGGTAGAAGTTTGGGAAATCATAATAGTCAGTCATAAATTGCAGTGAGAAGTGGCTGGCCTTGAAAGTGCTATAACTGCTGTTTTGAAGTTTATAGATATTACATAAATTATGCTACAAAAACTCACGTTAACCTTTTTTTTAATAAAAAACTAAAATTAAAGAATATTCATGGGTGAAATCGTTACTGTTGATCAATGGGAAGACAACAATACCCAGTTAGAATAATAAAAAATTAAAAGGTAGATCTTAGAAGAACTAAAGACTAGGGAGCTCATGAACATTAAATAAAAGATACATTACAAACATTGGTAGTGGTGAAAGAAGAAAGGATAGACAATGTTGTGTGATACAGGAGTTCACTGGAATATCCTTTCAGGTAAGTGGCTGAAAAATGCTTTGTAATGTCAACAATCTTGATGAAGCGTCTTCTTGGAGAGATGTTTTAGGTTCCTAACTTATAATATGGGCTTATCCCACAAAACTGGCTGGACTTGTAAGTTAAGAAACTACCTAAGTCTTACATTGGCCATATCTCTTGTTGATATGGGATCTAAATAGTTCCCATCACACCCAAAACTGGACATTTTGAGTGTAGACAACTTCTGTAGCCCAATAACACCCTGTCATGTGTAGGAGTGGACATTAAAGGTTCACTTGTTATGATAGAAAGAGGGAGAGAGATGAAGGAGTAAGGAAAGATTAAGGAGGGAGGGAACTGGTTTGGTTGAGAAGAATGGAGATGAGAGTGCAATAATTGATGCAAAGAGTAAGGCTTGTCTTGCTCATGAAAAATGAGAAGAAAAGGGAGGAAAGTCCAATATGATTTATTATTAGTGTAACAATCAATTATGTTGGGTTTTTAACATTTTTTAGAGTTGAAAACATCCCCATAATCAATTATAGGAGGCTTGTAATCAATTACAAGGCTATTTTTATTTTTTTTGTTTCATTTTATTTTAATAGTTTTAATAATAAAAACAATATTTTTTCCTCCTATTTCTTTCCAACAAAACAACTCTTCTTTTCATTCGTTTGCAATGTCTTCTCTTCCACTCACTATTTCTTTCATCTCTACCAAACAGAGCAATAAAGTTGTTTAGGGTTGAATCAATGATGGGTGTCCTAATGATGAATCAATGATAAGTTGTAATCCAATCTTAAAATTTTGGCTTAGGGATTAACTTTACCCAACGAAAATGGCTTGCAAGCTGATGATTGCCCGAGCTTAATAAGGACTACATTAGCCATGTCTCTAGTTAGTGAGATTAAACACTCACTAAGTGAATGGGGTGTGCCCGGTAGGTGGAAATTGCGCTTCTGATATGATTAAATGAAAATGGGGGTGGAATTCTGATATTCTCCCGGTAAAACATCAAATGACACCAAATGACACCGTTCCATTATGAGGAGAATACTGGCAGAGATACTGTGATATCACCGCAAAATGTGTGCTGCTACAGCCACTATAATTAACTTCTCTGCAACAGGCTCCACAGCAGTGGCTAATGGGTGTGATGCAATGTAACTTTATATGGTGGTACTATGTGGGAAACAACATAAAAATAGGAGTTTTTTAAATTTGTATGGGGGGTATGTCAACTTTGCCTCTTTAAAAACACCAAAAGTTATTCTGTTGAGTGAAAAATAGGTTTTTAAAATAATGCTTCTTTTTGGACGCAATTGTAGCCATTATTTGAAAATGAACTACCATTTTGACTTCGTATTTGCCCTGGGTCGCCCTTCACTGCTATAGTGTTATTTATAACTTTGTTTAAGTTTCTCAAACGCCATTATCAATTTATGCTGTTCTTTTAATCTATAGCTATTATTCAGTGGCTTAACTATTCTGTTTAAATCATTTGCATGGACTTTTTTTAAGGTGTACATTAATGTATTCTTTGTAAACTTCTACAGCAACCTCCTTCTCCTTGGATGAACCCGAGGCCCTCACTTGATGTCAATGTTGGTGAGTGTCTTTTATATTCAGTGTCTTTTAATCTAATGGCTTTGCAGTAATAATGGTTTGTATTACTGTAGCTTATGTGGAAGGGCGGGATGAGGCAGACAGAGGAGCTTCTAATCAACCTCTGACACAGGTAAGCAAGTCAGTTAGGACTGATAGAAGAATGCTTTCTCTGTTGTCAAAATTCAAAAAGACCTCATCATGGTCGGGTTATTTTATAAAGCCAGCTATTTGTGTTACTATTGTTGCAAAACACGTTGTAGGTATTTTTGTCTGGATTGTCATTTTACTCATGCTTTAAAACGTTGTAGGACTTCTTTACAATGTCGTCAGGGAAGCGTAAGCGCAATGATTTGACTTCTCAATATAATGCTGGTGGATATATACCTCAACAAGATGGAGCTGGGGATGTTGCACTGGGAGTTTTTGAAATTGAGGTACTTGTTTCTGTATCGGTTGGCATCATTTATATCAGCAGGATATTTGTATGCAGTTTGTAAGCTGTGTTAGTGATCTTAATGGTTTAAGTTACTGTCTTTATTACTTTTGGTTTCATTGTAAACTATATTTTTTACTGAATGGGAGCGAGGATATACTAGCTTTATAATTAGTTTGTTGGCTTTTGCACTTCTCTTTCTTGTTCCCTTCTTTAGGGGGGAGGGATTGTGGTAGGATATGTAATGTATATGTTAGGAGGAAACATATAGAGAAGTAGTTGTTAGGTTGAGTGAGACTTCCTATATATAGTTTGGGGGTCTTTGTATGCAGGGACGTTTGTTGAAAGTTTGGAGAATTGTTGACAGGATCATTGGATCCTGTGTGAAGGGAACATTGTCCCTTGGATGCATTCCTGCTGTACTTGTTGCCTAGAATCAATAATACAAGATCTATTCAGTGAGTATAGGTGGTTGCAGTGGTTTTCCTGGTTTCCTCTATCTAGAAACCTAACAGGTTGAGACAAGATGGGACATGGGGGATGGTAAAAGTACATCTTGCAACCCCTGTTTTGAGGTACTTTCCTTTCCCCTTCTTTTCCCGAATGAGGGTTGCCAATAGTTGGCATAAGACTGAGTGATTACTGATGGAGAGGGCAACCCTTGCCTTAGCTACCTATGTTGCATCTGTCAATTTTGAAAAATGCATAGATTATGAGGAAATCTCTGAAGAGTTTTCAAACAAATTTCTGACAGGTTTCCATTAAAACAAATGAATAATGATTCAAATTACATCAAAACTATGAAGGCCCAACTCCCAAAGTTTTACCCCAAAATAAAATCCTTAGAATGACATTCCTTGTTTGTTCTTTTTATTTCTACCCAAGGATTGATTTTCCACAATGATAATGTTTCTCCTTGCTGGTTTTTACTGCTGTTTATTTTTAAGCAATCCTTCTCATTGTTTTTTTTGTTTCCCTTTTCTCTATTTATTTCCTGCTTCTACCTCTTTCTTGAGCATTGAACTATTGTACAAGCACTAGAGTATGGTCAGTCTAGTCTATAGAGTATTTATCTTTGTTAGGATCTTCAATTGTAGTTATAATTGATTTTCTTGCATCCTGTATCACTCTGGCTTGTAGAAAGAAATTTTCCTTTTTAGTAGTTTCTAAAGATAGCATAATGATTCAGGTAGTTTCTCTCTCTTGCATTAAAATTATTCATGAGATAGTATTTTTCTTGGAAATTTAATATCTTATTTTTGGTCAACAGTTTTATAACTTTTGGGGCTTTTTATTGTGAAACCAAATTATTCAGCTCTTCAAGAACGTGGGTTATGATTTCCGTGCAATTGTCTGATATTCTAGGTTAGTGGATTTTGTTACCACCTGTCCACCTGGGAGCTGCTATATAACATTGTAGTATTTACCAACTTTAAAAGTCTAACAAAAATTATCCTCAAATTTTTTATTTTTCAGACTTGTTTTACTGCCATCTCAAATCTCAGTATGAAAGTAATAATGGTGGACTGTCACAATGATCCACAGAATAGACATTTTCATCAGATAGCTTTATTGAGAATTTAAAATTCCTAGCTTCTTGCCTATTCCACTGTTGTACTGAATATATATTGTTCTGTTGGTTTTTAACCACGCACAAGGAAGTGAATTATCTGTCAGTTAATTTCATTTACTTGTTTGGTTGATGGAAAATTGTTCAGTTACTGAACTCTTGGATATCTATGAATTAGGTAAATGGAGGGGACATCTCCATTAATTCACATCACACTATTTCCAAAGGGAAAATGCAAGCGGATGTTGAGAGGTTGACTACTAGAATTCCTCAACTTGATGGACCAGCTCCTTACGATGATGAGCTTAGTACTCCAAATGTAAGTAGTGATATTTGTCCCCTCTCCTTCCTACACTCGTGATCTCATTTAAGTAAACACTTTTGTTCTTTCCCTCCACACCAAGAAATGCATTTACTTTGTTTACTTGTTGTAATATTTTGTTGTCCCTTATAATTTTGTGAAAAAGACATACCATCTCTCTTAGTTCTTGGTAGATAGATACCCGGGCTTTCTATTTTTGCAATTAATAACCACATTCAATGTTAAGGTTTCAATAGGCACTTTATTTATATTTGATGAGCTCTTATTAATTATTTGAATTATTCTATTGGTGCAAACTATTTCCGTAACTATTGCATTGTGCTAAACAACACAGTTTTAAGTTCTGCCATTTACATGAGTGTCTGTTAATGAGCTACATCTTCCCTTATTCAAAATTGGACAGAATAGTAAATCTAAGGAACTATATTGAAGTGGTTGATTTTAAATTCAAGATGGATTTTGTAATATACACTAACATGTTTGTAATTTGGAATATGAATTAGTTGCTTATTTAGTTACGGAGATTGATTTTTAGTTGCTAACTTAATGCTGCTTATGGAACTCGAAAACCTCAAATGATTGGATGGACTCGTGTATAGCCAAAGGAGAACAAAAGGGGACTAGAAAATTCTACCTAACTCTGCAGTTACTATTTTTTGTGTTTAAATTGCATTATGCTTCATTTGGCACTTCCCTCCTCCACGTCTCGCGATCCAATCTTGGTTTGTTTCATCCTTTGGCAGATATACAACTACGGAGAAGTGTTCAGTGATGACTACAATATTTCTAATACACCAGCTCCTCCTGGTAAGTCAATAATGTGGAAATTTTTTATGTCTTATCATTACATATATTTTAATACGTCACATCTGCTGATTCTTTTTCCTTTATTAATTATTAGAAGTGCCAGTTAGCACCCCTGCTCTCTTGGCTCAGAATGAGGTGGGAAATGATGAGGATGACGACGACGATGAGCCTCCACTAAATGAAGAAGATGATGACGAATTGGATGACATGGAACAAGGAGATGACCAAAATACACATCATCTTGTTTTGGCCCAGTTTGATAAGGTAACAACTTCCCTACACTCTGAACTGGATTTGTAGGTAGTATGGTTCAGGGTTGGATAAATTATTCTCTAAAATGGTCTATCTTGCTCAAAATTTAGGTGACACGTACCAAGAGCAGGTGGAAATGCACACTAAAGGATGGCATCATGCACATAAATAATAAGGACATTCTCTTCAACAAGGTTTGTCACTGTTGAAGGAGAACATGTAATGTTATTTTCTATTTTTCCAATGTAATCTATCGAATTGTCATACATCTGCAGGCGACAGGAGAGTTTGAATTCTGACTTGTTGGAGGTGGCGCTTTCGTGAAGCATGATTCAGAGATGACGTTTAGTGCTTCATCATCTTTCTTTAAATATACTTGTTAAGCGAATGTTTCAGGAAGAGGAAAATCCTTTTACCTTTTCGAGACTGTTGTTTTGATGTTGGCCTCTTGTACATAGAGAATGAGCAATTTTTGGCCTTTACCTGATTACAGACACGGGCATTTCCTTGAGCCCAGCAATTGTAGTATGTGGTTCCTTTAGTTCTGTATACTTCGTCATTTTGGTTAATTTAGCAATCCTTTGTATGATAATGATAGTTAATTTTGGCATAATCTTCATCCAGACCTCCCAGCTAAAATGTGGCTTGGTATTTTAAGAACTTTTGTCCTTGCCGACACTCTTACTCTTCCAGAGTCATCCTATCTTTCATCTGCATCATGAAGCTCTCTATTGTTTGTTTTTTGTTTTTTACTTTAGGTTAGAAATTGTCTTGTCTGTACATTCTACGAGTTTCAAAGAGCTACCAAACGTATTCGTTAGGTTCAATAGGCATGTTTTCCAACAATATCAGTTACTTTTTCAAAAGTCCAGCACGACCAAGGAGATCAACCATGCACGAATAATGATTTACATCGGTTCAATCCTAAGCTTTCTGACATTCTGACCATTTGGTCATTAGGTTGCCTAAAAGGTTCCACTGACTTCTCACTGAGCCCTTGGAAGCAAAGCGCCTAATCATAGCACTCTACAATTTTGAGTTGTAACTTGTGTTGGTCTTCTACTCATTCAAATTGCACTTGCTTTCACAGTCATACTGAAACCATTCCTTCGATTCTTTTTCAAATGCATTCTTTTCATGCCCTTGATCTTCTCTTTTTTATCTATATCCAATCTTCTACTTTTAATGGTCTTCCACAACTCTTATGAGGCTAACACTACGCTCTTGTTTCTGCAATTTGTGAGCTTCAATAACTCATTTACTTCAAGATTGTTTATTTTTTTTTTTCAGTTCTCCAAATAGTAATGAATTTAGTTTTTTATGAGCATAATGAACATATTAATATTTGAATTCTCTTCGAAAAGGTCAATCCTAATCCGATTAAGTTTTTACTGGTGCCTTCGTCCTTCCAACTTTATTAAGATATTTTCTCCTCTAATGAACATTCACTGTCAACTTATATGAAGTCTCAACAATAATTTGTTATTGACTTTCTTTTCTCTCTCCTTTTTCTTATTTCACTTTTTGTTATATGTAAGAATAAAATGTAAAGAGTCGACAAACTAATAGTGGTAACAGTTTTCTTTCAATGGGCACTTTCTTTTCTTTGAAACTCTTACGAAATTTACATATATTGAAAGGGCATTTTAATGCTCTTCATATTAATTTAAAGATTGCTATTCTTGAGTTTTGTAAAACGAATAGGGTTCGATTCAATTATAAAAGATAATTCCATTAAAATAGTTCTTTTTATCCTACAATAGCAACTCATAAGTTTCATTTCAAAAAGTTTTACATTTGAGAATTTCAATTATATTAATAACGTTGCGAAAACAATTATCAAACAATTTTTTAATGTGATTCTCATCCTTAAATATTTATCCATGTAAGCAAAGAAATATTTATCTCATGCTTCAATATTTTACATGTCAAAATCATTGAAAATGCAAAGTTTTTTTGCATTTACTAGTTTTTTTTTTTTCACAGGAATTTAAAACCACCAATAATAATTAAAAATTTAGAACATCAACAATTTTTCATACATACAAATTAAACACATGTTCACATAATTTAGAACTATGTCTTTGTCTCATCAATTCTGATTTAAATTTTATGTTACTTGCATTTTTTAAACCAAACAATGCGATTTCATAATAAAAGATAGGAACACTATCTTAATTTTCATCAAGCTCTCGTTACAACTAAAAGGGTTTGATTTAATTTTCACAATATAAATTCAACCCCACTATAATACTGTATCTTGATAACATTTTCATAAAAAGTTAACTTTTGTGGACTATAAATAAGTCGCCATTTAAAATATAATTAATTAATTTTAAAATTATGGAATCAAAGTCACTATCCAAAGATAATGAATTTTGAAAACATCGAATCTCAAGTTGATATATCATAATTAGAGACTTTGTATTTCAAAACACCATGTTATTAAATTTAATTTATTTCCACTCATTTTTTTAATCAAACCCTTAATTTCTACTTGAAGATATGTAAAGAATTCCGTGACTATTATTTGGACGACATTTGTAAAATTTGCAGGAAAGGGCACCTGAAGGCGAAGGTGGTCCCTACTTAGGAAAAGGAAGCAAAGCACAATAATTGACGAGAAGAGCAAATAGTAAATAGAAGAAAAATTTTTTGCAGAATTTAACGAAGTGGTCACTGCCACCATTGGTTGCTGCTTTTCAAAGAGATAAGCTTTAGGACAATGAAACTTGAAAAACATTTCAACATTATTTATACGTGTGTTATTATATGATTAATCCAAAATTATTTTCCAATTAATAATAATCATATACGTCGTCATGAATTAATCACAAAATAATTCACAGACAATATTTAAATATTGTAAAAAAATATTATCTATAAGCTTTATTACAACTTAACTTAATTGGAACATTACACATCCCTCCAACCACCACAACAACCAAACAAACTACCCCTTAATGCTTCTTCTGCTGCACTACACTCCAAATTCTAACAAATAAATATTTCAACTAATTAAAATACTTTACACTAAATACTAGTAAAAATATGGTTATTCAGTCCTTTTCTGTCAATACTTAGACCTATTTTGAATTAATCTTCTTTATTTTAGGTCACACTCTTCACAATTAAAATTATCTGTCTCTGTCGGTGGTGCAAGCCATGCAATTTGAAAATAAATAAATTTAAAAAGCAAAAAACCACTACAAATGCTGATCTTTTCCACTGGTGATTAGCCAGATTAAATGCGATTATCCTACAAATGTTTTATATTGCCACACCCCTACAAGAATAAATAATAATTGCAACCGGTGCCATATTATAAATAATAAATAATAATAATAGAAAAATGGAAATCTGTGTAGCAAAAAAATAGTGGTAGTATACATTCAACATGCTAACAACTGTCAGTCACCGACTGAAACACCGTTGCCATTTACAGGCATTCAAGTAATTTATGAATATGAACAAATTCTCCAAAAATATACCAAAATAAAATTAAAACCAAAGAAAAAAACAATTTTAAGACAATTAACACAGTACACACCTCTCTGTTGTTGTGTTTTGTGTACATGCAGATCAAACCGTCCACTTCCAGATCTTGAATCTAACATCCACGTTGCACTTCGCGTTCGAAGTGGACGCCGTCGCCGGTTTCTTGCCGGAGGGAAGATTCACTCTGATTCCGTCGCAGGAGACTCTGATTCTGACCTTCGGGGTTTTCAATTTTCCCATCTTGGCCTTCACTTTCGTTTCCAAATTCACCTTCAGTGGCAACCCGTTCTTGTTCTTCATGCTGGACTTCAATCGCGACGCGTCGTCGCTCTGGAGCGCGCTGCCGGTGCTCACAATGGAGGTTTTGATGAGCGTGGTGTTCTTCTTGCCGTGCAGGAAGGCAGGGACGGTGCCGTCGCCGACGTCGACGTCGCCGGAGAGGATGGAGATGGAGGTGGGGTCGTAGGCGAAAAGGATCTTCTTGTTGGGATTGGTGGCGGAGACTGTGACGTCGAACCGGGAGTTAAGGGTGGAGGAGGCGGTGAGGTTCAGGTACGAAAGTTTCAGCGACGTCACGGTGAAGGTAGGGCGGTGGGGGCGGTAGAGCAGGTAGAACACGGTGCCAGCGATGCCGATCAGGAGGAGTAGGACAAGCACGGTGAGGATCAGCCAGAAGCAGAAGGTGCAGCAGCACCCGCGCTTGCTACGTCTCCGGTGGTGAGGCTGCGGGCGGTAGGTGGGGCGGGTGGCGCCGTAGAGTTGTGCCTTGGTCGCCGGGAAAGCGGGGTTGGCGGCGGCTGCGGCAGGCTTTGCCGAAGGGTACACCCTGTCTGTCATGGCGATGGTGTTAGTGTTTTTCGTTTAACTAACGTTGTTGTCGGCGAAATGAAAAGAGAAAGATGTTTTAAGAAGAGAATGAGGAAAAAAAGATGTTTTTTTTTTTCTTTTTACTTTTGGGTTTGTTGACTAGAGAGAGAAACGCGAAGTCTGAGAAGGTGGTGGTATTGCACTATGAGAAGTGAGAGTGGGAGAGAGGGGTTTAATGTTTAATGGGTTATTAGGAGGTTGTTTAGTGATAAATAAGGATTAAACAGTGATTAGAAGTTGGAGAAGGTGGGGTTAGATGAGAGAGATGGTAACGTTCTAACAACACCCTTTAGCTGGATCCAGCTCTCTGACATTCGGCGCGTGTAAATGCAGCAACAAAATGCACATCACCTTCCTACTTAAGGTCAACTTGTTTTACTCCCACCTAATTAAAATTTCAATTGCGATTTGACCAAAGAAATTAAAGACATATTCAATGACATTTACGATTAAGTTCAAGACAAACTATTTTCTTTTTCATATTATTAATCAATTAAATCACTAATATGCATACTCGTTACTTTTTCTTTTAATTATTTGGCAATTCTTTAAGAACTTTAATCCTAATTATTAAATAGTATTAATTACAAGGAAAATAAAATGTTGGGTGTAGGGGAGTGAAATCAACGCGCCCGTAGTGAAAGTGGAGGTTTTAGCATTAGGGTATATGTGATGTGAGATGTTACTAATACATTCTAGACTCTCTTCCAACGTGCGAAAAACGATGTTCATTATGAAACTGATCATTGCTTTAATTCTCTGCTTGCCACCTTTGGGTTATCGTCTTCATGCAGTGATCAGACGGCCACGGTTTCCCTGATTTCACCAAATTATATGAATGGTAACTACCAATTATCGATCTCTAATCATAAATAAGGTATTTTATTTAATCATTCACACAATTAAAGTCAATAATAGAAGGTTATTTATTCTTTTGCACGTGTTATCATCCAACTAAGGATTATTAACACATAAATAAGGATACCAAACAAGTTATATTGTTTAATTTTTAACACTTTTTTACGTGTTATATATTACTCAAATCTCGCCATTTATACGTCATATGCTCTGTTAAGTGATACATTGTATTAAGTAAATATTTATGAGTCTTTATTTCATATTTAATCTAATTTATCTGGGTATTGGATCAATTGTCCCGATTATAATATAATGTATTGTTTATGGTCTAAATGTTTTATTAAATTATTTGTCCAAATTAATAGGAGGAAATTATGTTATTAGTTTAATGTTTGATAGTTAATAATAAATACATATAATTAACTTCTTTACTTAAAACATTTATTTATAAATTTTTAAATGATTTTTTAATTAATGTTAATTTAATTATAATAATTATATATCATTATACTTTTATTATTAAATTAATTAGCATTAAAATTAATATATTTGGTATGATTTATTTGGTAACATAAAATAAAGGTCAAAGGAGTAATGTCATTAAAAGATAACTTTTATTATTTTCCTATAAATTAAACTCTTTTTCATCTCATTACATGAGAATAAATATTATATAAATAGAAAGTATGATTTTTTTTATTTAAATAAAAGATATCTAGTGTTTTAATTATTTAATATCGAATAACTATCATTTTATTCTAATCTACTCTAAATATCGAGTATTTCCTTTTTTTATGAGTTTTTTTCAAATTAGTCGATATTTAATTTGAAAAAAATATTTTGACATTCAAATCAGATATGTTTTAAAAAAATATCTTAATAAATTAAATTATAAAAAAATATCTTAATAAATTAAATTATATTTATAGAATTTATAATAATTAATTGACTATCATTAGTTTTTAAGATACTCATTATTCATCTATTAATAATCATTATTGTATTAATTAACCTTTAATTATCGATTATTTGTACCAAACAACCATAATAAGTTTGTCTAAATGTGTCACATAATCCACACACCATATAGTAGATATAAATAAAATCCTCTTTAGTTTTATATTTTGAAAGCGAACAAATAATTGTGTAGTTTTTTTTTAAAAAAAAATTCTTTTAAAAACATTTTAACAATACATGATAATTTATAATTAATCTGTTTCAAATATTTTTTTAAATATAAATTTAATTAAATCTATAAAATAATAACACGTGTTCTATTCTTAAAAAAATTGTTAATTTTTTTTTTTAAATATCATAATCCTTCTTTTTTATGTGCGTGTTGTAACATTAAAAATGTTGTAAAAGAGAGCATTTAAACTTGGGGTAACTTGACCGACACAAGTGATCATTTATTAGTATTTTATTTTTGGGTAGCTGTGATAAATGGTAGAAGGTGGAACGCATTTCAAAGCAACTACCAAATACAAGTCTTGCACAATTCTTTTAATAAATAAAAAAAAATGTAATGTTTTTCATATTTTTATTATTTTTAAAGTAACTTGTCAAATGATTATTGAAGCATGGAGAACTATTTCTCTTTTTTTAAATATTTTTTTAGTACTTTATTTTTTAAATACTTTATTTTTCTTATTTGTTTTGCTAAGGAATTTGAACGTATATAAGTGGAAAAGAAGAGAGAAAGCAGTGTTTAACCATGTTATAATGGAATAAGAAATTTAATTTTATGAATACAAGAATAAAATTAAAAAGAAAGTGGAAGTTTATATCGAATGTATGTTAGTAAATTTTTAAATTTTCTTATAATACGAAGTTTGTATAAATTTTCTGACGGTAAAACAAGATCAAATACAACCTTAAAATTGTTTATTTGTAGATGAGAGGAAATTATTATGTTTTCTTTGTTGTATGTATGTGTATCAACAGCTATGTATCACCTAAATTACATTAAATTAATCGTACGAATTCGAGTAAAATCGATAGATGTTGTTGATCAAAACTAGCTGGCTATATAATTAAATTAAATAAGTTAGTAATTACCAAAAGAATTTATAAATATAAATAAGATATATAGTTGTTTGGATTTTTAATGTGTCATATTCTTAATTTATAATCTAATCGAATATTAAATTAACTTAATTAAGCATGAAAGTATCTTTAATTAATACAATCTATTGATTGAAAAATACTAAAAAAAGTTAAAAAGTGAAAAAAAAAAGTAACTTAAAGTGAATACTCGATTTTATATACTTTAAATATTTTATTTTTTTTATCTATTTCATATATTTATTTATAACATTATAAGAACATGTTTTTTTTTAACTAAAAGAAAAAATTTTCCTAGAGAAATACTTTCCAAGATATCACTAACTATAAGATCCCTTCAAATATTTTAGTTTAACAACTTATTTATTTATTAAGTTAGATTGAAAGTATATGAAATACCTATGGTTCTCTTGTTTATTATTTTACCTTTACTTTCAAGTCTAGAAATACCATTTATTTGTAATGTGTCAATGATGCACAAGCAAACATTGCAGAACTGAAATATTTAGTTCCAATCCACCTTTATAAACTTCAAATAAAATCAATAATACTATGTATTACATTTTTTTTAACATGTAATTAAGGATGGTAAAAAAATTTGTGTCTATATATATATCTACGAATGAAATCTGCAACGAATAGTTAGTACTCATGTATATTTATTATCCGCGAATTGCGGATAACAGGTATTTTAATACTCGCTTTTAAACGGGTCAGATATTGGTATTGTACTATATGTACATGCAGATATCCGTTATCTGCAAAAAATAAAAAAAAATATATTTTATTAAGTTAAATTTAATTAAAATTAACATTAATTTATATGTTATAAAATTAAATTTAATTAAAATTAAATTTTAATTTATATTTAATTTAATTTTTATTATATTTTATGTATTTTTTGTAATTTCATTTTAATAATTTATAAAAATATATTTTTAAAATATTTAAAATACCTGCAAGTATTTTTTAAATAAATATCTATATACATAATGAGTCGAGTAATAGGTAGATTTTTTTTTTTTTTCAGATCGAGTTGCAGGTAGATACTATCTATATTCGACCCGACCAGTTGTCATTCATTACTATCTTATAATTCGATACTTGATTTTAAAGAGGTCTAAATAAACCAGATTATTGATTAAATGGTTAACTAATAACGTTTTCTATATTAGTTTTTTAAAACTGTATTATTGATAGGAAAAATCTTTTAATTTTGTGAATATCATTAATGCCAGAGAACTTAATTAGCAATCACACCACTGTACTTAGCTTTAATATCATCAAATCAAATTAATAATACTTTTAGTATACAAATGTAAAATAATTTTGATTTGTGAATTAAATTCCTGTCTAACCTCATAACTCCACGCAATAGAACTGTTGGGTATTTTAAAGACATAAATCTTGACTAAATTGAGTCAAATCAGATCGTCCAATAAGAAAGTCAGTTATGCTTTATTTAAAAATTAAATATATTTTTCGTTCTTAAATCATTATAAGAAAAAGTTATAAAATATTTTTTCCGATATATGATAGACACAATATTTGTACAGTGAATTATAATATAATTTATCGTCTGTCCGAAAAGATGTTTTATATACACTACAGGTACTATTTATTGGAAAGGAGATTTTATATAATTTTCATAAAAGAAAATATTTTATAATTTAATTAAAAGTAAAATGCAATCTTCTGTAATACTTTAAAAATGAAAAAATATATTTAACCAATCTCAAATTTATTCACAGAATACACATGCAATGTTAATACAGTTAATTCAGAGAGTCTCTCCTAAGTAAATGTTTATGTGATTCAGTACCTTGTCTCTTCCCTCTCTTAAAATTAGAAAAAAAATATTTTGACTTAAATTTTTTTATAACATTTATACAATATATGTGTTATTTTTTTTATTGAATTATTATTTATTTAATATACAGCTAATATACTTTAAATTTAATAAAAATTGAATTTAAAATGTTGTATTGAAATGTTGTGTAATAATATATTTGAGATGGAAGCACATTGACAGAACTCCAACCCCACCAACCATGTTACAGAGAAGTTATTCTGTATTTAGTAGTTGGGATTGTACTGTGGTGATTTTTTAGCTGCTCAGTTATTCTCAAGAACAATAAAACTGTCATTTGCCAGTCATTTTTTAGCTTATCCTTCATCTTATTTCCTATTAATTTGGTTACCACTGTCGGTTTGCTTATATTTTAGTCTTTTTCGTAGTAGCTTCTCTCTTACTGTGCTTCAGCGTATATGCTGCTGCTGCTGGTGCTAACTCCAAACAAATACACACTTCAATTTGTCGGTGAAAGATCTTCAGAATGGGATTGCAGCTCATTTTCCTGCTAATTAAGCTACATTTTGTTACATGTACACCCCATCTTCATGAATATGCTGGTATGAGTTTGATTTAGATGTTCTTATGAGTTGCTTTATATATACTGCTGCATGTTTGATCCGTTTGAAAAAAGCTCATAAATTGTTGTTGAACATGAAATGTGGTTCATTATACATTTACACATTTATGGGGGTAGTTGTTTGTTTGAGGCTGCAAAATAAATAGATGGGAAACTAGTTCCAAGCTTTATATGGATGTTCATAGTATCAGCTGCAGTGGTTTTTTATGTTGATTCTCTGTGAGATTGAAGTGATTTTAAATTCTCTAGCAAGCTATTTGCACCATTCGAGAATCCGAAGCCCTTCAAGCATTGCATTCCCACCCTCAGAGTCACCTACTAGAGTTCCTGCTAGTTCTACACTTCCACCTTCCAAGGCATTCCCCAAAAGGAAATGGACGCACAGTTCTATGGACTCTCCAATTCCACACCACAAGCATCACCACCATTCCAGAAGATATTTCAGCAACCAAGCTCCTGGACCAACCTTTTCAATTAACCCCCATACTCATCAAGGTTTGATTATCTGACAAATAAAGTTAATGCACAGTTTCAACATTTATTGCCTTGAGCACCTCAAAATTAACTACATTTCTTCTGTCTCTTGAAAATCTAGGTCCTCCTCCTGTCTTCAAATCACAACATTCATTCTCTTCACCTGTAAATGCACCCGCACAAGCTCCTGCACCAGCACCAATACTTCCATCACAGCACTTGAATGGTATTAAACATTCATTTCGGACATTTATCTTACTTTTGTTTGTTATGTGTTGTCTACCTTGATTGCTAACTAGAGTTAGCACCTCATTGTTTTTACCTTGCTCTGTCCATCACCATCAGTACCCTATACTTCACCCAGAATTTCACCTCTAGGTTCATCAGTGAAGAAAACAAGAACTCCACCAGCAGCATATGCTTTGGTTCTACCATCTCCACCGCCTAACAAAGGTACTATTGATTCCTTCTCTTCAATAATCCCACCCAAGTTATCCGATATATGCGTATTGATCTTTTTTCCTAATTGATCTTTAGATTGTATGTCACTGACATGCTCTGAGCCCTTGACATATACACTTCCTGGATCACCTTGTGGTTGTGTTTGGCCACTCCAAGTTAAACTTCGCGTCAGCATTGCAATATACAAATTTTTTCCTTCGGTTTCAAAGCTGGCCAAAGAAATTGCAGCTAGTGTTTTGCTGAACCGTAATCAAGTACGTATTGTGGGAGCCGATGCGACTACTCAGCAGCTCGAGAAAACCACTGTTCTCATAAACTTGGTACCCCAAGGAGTGAAATTTGATGATACAACAGCTCTTTTAATATATAAGAAATTCTGGCAGAGAGAGATTCTCAGTGATTCTTCTACCTTCGGTTCCTATGAAGTGCTCTATGTTCATTATCCAGGTTATACATTAACAATTTTTTTTAAGACCATTTTGTGTTTGTACTATATGAAGTCAATAAATGTAGTATATTTGATTTCATTTATCCTTTTTTGATAACTTTTTTCAGGTCTTCCACCATCTCCACCTTCAAATGTTTACGGTATAGATGTTGAACCATACCCTAGTCACGACAACAATGTAACAATAATAAAACCTTTAGGAGTAAACGTTTCAAGGAAGCAAAAAGAAGGGAGTGGTGGAAGAATGCTTATTATGATCATCCTTTCATCTTTGACCGCCTTCGTTCTATTCATTGGACTTGCATGGCTTTTTCTCTTGAAATGTGGTTCCAGCACTCTTGAACCTGGACATATTCCAGATGCCAAAATGTCATCCTCTTCAAAACGATCAGGTAACTTAAAGTACTGTTTTTTTCAAAGTCTTGATGGCACTTTAGTTACCGTAACAGGGAAGTTTTTGTTTTCTATCATTTGTTTAAACAATTAAGCGTCGTGATGATTTCTTTCATGCAATCAGAAATACCTCTGTCCTTTGATTTGAAATCTTTAAAATGGAAATATTGATTGTGGGTACCAGAGATGACTGGAGAATACCAATATTGTAGGTGTCTATGTTTGAGACAAAACTCACATGAAATGTTTTTCTAAAAGCTAGTGAGGACTACCTTTACTTTTTGGTAATTTTTTAAGAGCTAATTTCATGGACAACTTACTTCATGAAGTTTGAAGTGTCAGTTTCAGCTTGTCTGGTTACAGTGCTAATTCAGTCTTTTGTATTCTGGGATTTATTCAGACATTGTGCTTTAAAAATATTCATCTTAGCTATTTACTTGAGAGTCTCCATGTTCAGGCAGATAACAGTGGAATTCATTATGAATATGTTCAAAGCAGGAACTGCCAGTGTTAGGTCATTGACTTATGCTAGCATGCCAGGTTCTAGATCAATGTCCTTCAGTTCTGGAACAATAATCTATGCAGGACCAGCTAAAATATTTTCTTTGAACGAAATCGAGAAAGCAACAAATAACTTCAATTCTTCAAGCATATTAGGAGAAGGTGGCTTCGGTCTTGTTTATAAGGGTGACTTAAATGATGGCAGAGAGGTGGCTGTGAAGATTCTCAAAAGGGATGACCAGCATGGTGACCATGATTTCTTTGCAGAGTCAGAGATGCTTAGCTGCTTGCACCATAGGAATTTAGTTAAATTGATAGGTATATGCACAGAGAAAGAGACTCGCTGCTTAGTTTATGAGCTTGTCCCTAATGGCAGCGTGGAATCCCACTTACATGGTAGGCTAAGTCACTGATGTGATGATGAAAGTCATCAACACTTTTGAAAGCCA
This sequence comes from Vigna radiata var. radiata, assembly GCF_000741045.1. NCBI lineage: Eukaryota > Viridiplantae > Streptophyta > Magnoliopsida > Fabales > Fabaceae > Vigna > Vigna radiata. Next base: position 32,174,296 of record NC_028355.1, on the reverse strand, counting down.
ATTTTTAAGAGCCTGATTTTTTAATACTCTAACTTGTGGCTAGGTGTGGATAAGGAAACCGAACCACTTGATTGGAATGCCCGGATGACGATTGCACTTGGTGCAGCTAGAGGATTAGCCTATCTGCATGAAGATTGTAATCCATGTGTCATACACAGAGACTTCAAATCCAGCAACATCTTATTGGAATACGATTTTGTACCCAAAGTTTCAGATTTTGGCTTGGCTAGAACAACATTGAACGAGGGGAACAAGCCCATTTCAACTCATGTAATTGGTACATTTGGGTAACAATCTCTTCCTAGACCTTTTGTATTGATGATTTCATGGATCATGGACATGATAGTCAAATTAAACGTGTTTGCGATGTACTCATTTCACTTCCTCTAGATGAAAACTGATTTTGTCTCATTGGCATCTTGTTTTGAAGCTACGTAGCTCCTGAATATGCAATGACAGGACATCTTCTTGTCAAAAGTGATGTTTACAGCTATGGAGTTGTACTCCTTGAGCTGTTAAGTGGAAGAAAGCCTGTGGATTTGTCACAGCCACCAGGCCAAGAAAACCTTGTTGCTTGGGCTCGTCCACTTCTTACAAGTAAGGAGGGTTTGCAGAAGATCATAGACCCAATTATGAAGGACAGTGTTTCCATTGATACCATTGTAAAGGTTGCAGCAATTGCATCCATGTGCGTGCAATCAGAAGTCACTCAGCGTCCTTTTATGGGTGAAGTTGTTCAGGCCTTGACATTGGTATGCAGTGAGTTTGAGGAAACAAGAGTTCTGTAAGACCGTAAAGTCTTCTAGAAGATGACCCTGTAATTGGTCTTGTAATCAGTTTTCCAGGTGAGACAGTGGGCTTTCAGAGTGCAACAGAACCTTGCTTCAGCCTAGTTATCAACCTGGTTGAGAACCAAGGTAGCACTACTGTCATCATAAGTAATGCTCACAAGGGGCAAGAATTTGAATCATCGGGGTTGCTTGTGTATAGGGGACAGAAATTTCAACCAAATTCCCATTAAACTTTCTCAAAACAAATTTTAATGACAATGCAAATTTGTTCGTCGTTACTTACTATAATGGGATTGGAAGCTGATGTCACATACTTTAAGAGTAAAACAAGTACTTGAAATCGAATGCTTATTCATTTAACAATTGAAGAACATAAATGTGAAACCTATAGTCTTCTAAGTGGCTGAAGTAAAAATCAGACATGCGTATTGTGTGTGTGTATATTCTGCAGTAGAAGATTTATTACAATCAAAGTACTGTACTCAATGCATCACGAATTAATGCTTAACACAATGATTACAAATTAATGCTTAACACAATGATTAGAAAACAGAGGTCCATTAACAATGACTAGAAAACAGAGGTACAAGATCAACAACAACAAATAGTGTATATCCTCCTACATAATATATTAAGAGTTTACATTCAAACCAATATGAAAGATTCAATAACTAAAGAAAACCAAATTTTAACTAAAATTGCAGAGCCCTCTATTGAAAGGCTCTTTCAAAAATAGGCGTATGCCACTTAGAGAGACAAGCACACGGTATTCTTTAGTAAAAGGCGAAAGAATAGTTCGCTATGTGCTTATCTCATGGCTCCGTGAAAACAATAGAGGAGCATACCCATATTATATTGTGATCCTAGATCTGTTCATATACTACAATAGTCGATGTGGGCTTCAATCAAACATGTTAACTTGGCCTCTTCAATTTTATTTGATTTTTTATTTATATCATTTTATGTGTTTTAATATGCATTTAATATAAAAAAAAATTAGATCTCTACCTATTATTGACTTTGAACAATTGTTTTCAGTTTCTATTATTATAAAATAATTAAACATTTTTTTATAAAGGTACTATTGAATATTTTATTAAGAAAACTTATCAAACAAAGAAACATGTTCTAACTTCTTTTTTTTTTGCATCATTTTTTTATCATAAAACTTAAAACCTCTAAAAACCCCTTCCAGAAACCTTGTTGTGTGTCTGACAGGGGAAACTATGATGGTTGAAAAGCTTGATGCGGAATGCAGCTTCCAAGTGTTTCCATTCTCTCTTGTCACCATTCCAATCCATTTTTGTGGTCTCTCCTTCAATCTCCCACCTCCACACGCACCCTTTCTACGTTACCCACAATGATGAACTTGTTGATTCCTTCCACGCCTTTTTCCGGCGTTGTCTCACTCTGCATCAAGCTCGCCAGCTTCACTCCCAATTGTTTCTCACCGCCACGCATCGTTTACCATTCTTGGCCGCCAGCCTCATAGCCCTTTACGCCCGCTTTGGCTTTCTCTCTGACGCTCGCAAAGTGTTTGCTGCAATCCCAGTTGAGGGACTCCATCATCTTCTTTTGTGGAATTCCATTATCAGAGCCAATGTCTCTCATGGCTACCATCAACACGCGCTTCAACTTTATCTTGAAATGCGAAACCTTGGAATTTTTCCCGACGGCTTCACTCTTCCCTTGATAATACGGGCCTGCTCGTCTCTGGCTGTTTCTGATCTCTGCAGGATTGTCCATTGTCATGCTTTGCAGCTGGGTTTTCGGAACCACCTTCACGTCGTCAATGAACTTGTGGGTATGTATGGGAAGCACGGGCGAATGGAGGATTCTCGCCAACTGTTTGATGGAATGTCTGTTAGAAGCCTAGTCTCGTGGAATACTATGGTTTCGGGTTATGCTTTCAACTGTGATTCTCTTGGTGCTTCTGCGATTTTTAAAAGGATGGAGTTGGAAGGTTTGCAGCCGAATTCCGTGACATGGACCTCTCTCTTGTCAAGTCATGTTAGATGTGGGCTTTATGACGAAACTCTAGAGTTGTTTAAGTTGATGAGGACAAGGACAATTGAAATCAGTGCTGAAGCATTGGCCGTGATGTTGTCTGTGTGTGCTACTATGCTTCAAGTTGACTGGGGTAAAGAAATCCATGGGCATGTTGTTAAAGGTGGATATGAAGATTATTTGTTTGTGAAAAATGCTCTGATAGGTACATATGGAAAGCACCAAAATTTGGGGGATGCACAAAGGGTGTTTTTTGATATAAAGAATAAGAGCCTAGTCAGTTGGAATGCTTTGATATCGGCGTATGCTGACTCTGGATTGTGTGAGGAGGCCTATGCAACATTTTTGCAGATGGAGAAGTCATGTACGGATGGTCAATCCCCAGTGAGGCCTAATGTTATAAGTTGGAGTGCGGTGATTGGTGGCTTTGCTTCTAAGGGGCTTGGTGAGAAGTCACTGGAACTTTTTAGGCAAATGCAGCTTTCTAAAGTAATGGCAAATTGTGTGACAATTTCCTGCGTTTTATCGGTTTGTGCAGAGTTAGCTGCATTGAACGTTGGCAGAGAGCTCCATGGTTATGCCATTAGGAATTTGGTGGGTGACAATATATTGGTGGGAAATGGTCTGATTAACATGTATATGAAGTGTGGGAACTTCAAGGAAGGACATCTAGTGTTTGATAGTATTAAGGGTAGAGATTTAATTTCGTGGAACTCGTTAATTGGGGGTTATGGAATGCATGGGCTTGGTGAGAATGCTTTAAGAAGTTTTGATGAGATGATTAGAGCTGGAATGAAGCCAGACAACATCACTTTTGTGGCTATTCTATCTGCTTGTAGTCATGCTGGACTTGTTGCCACTGGTCGAAACATTTTTTATCAGATGGCCAGAAAGTTTAGGATTGAACCTAATGTAGAGCATTATGCATGCATGGTTGACCTCCTTGGTCGTGCTGGACTTTTGAAGGAAGCAACTGATATTGTTCGAAATATGCCTATGGAACCTAATGAGTATATGTGGGGAGCTCTTTTAAACTCATGTAGAATGTATAGAGACGTGGACATTGCAGAAGAAACAGCATCACAAATTCTAACCCTGAAGTCAAAAATAACTGGTAGCATCATGCTGCTGTCCAATATATACGCTGCAAATGGAAGGTGGGATGACTTCGCAAGAGTGAGAGTGTCAGCAAGGACAAAAGGTCTTAAAAAAGTACCTGGTCAGAGTTGGATTGAGTTGAGAAAGAAAGTTTACATGTTTTCATCAGGGAATTCAGTCCATTTGAGTCTGGATGAAGTTTATGTGATCCTTGAAGAATTGGCCCTTCACATGGCGAGTGAAAATTATAATCTATAGTTGCTTTTGTCTAGAAATTTATTTATGATCACTCATTACTCTTGTTGCAATCTGGGAGCCAAGAGGGTAGATATTATATCTTGCCCTCACTTATTCCATGAACTACTGGTCAATGACACTCTGAATTTGAGTTATCCAGAAAATTTTGGCTAGATATCAATATATTTTGCCAGAGTCAATTATTTTTACGTCCATTTTTGGAGTGGGTTTAATATGGTTTAAGGTTTCACAAAAAATAAGCGAGATTTTATTTTATTTTTTTAGAATTTGGAATTAATATTTTTCTCTTGTAAATTTTTATTTTTTATTTTCATATCGTTATTTTTTAAAAATCACTATCTTTTATTTATAGCTTTGTTTTAAAGTAAATGAATAGATTAATGTCATTTTATAAGCCTTCATTTTGTTCCATGGAGTTGCCTGACATTTCTCTTCAAAGACTATGTATGCACTCACATGAAATGGGATTCTAAAGGCAAGTGAACTTTTATTGCACCATAAAATGAAGGGATTTTCATAAATGTTTTAGGCTACACTTACATCATGATAAGCAAAGGCAGGCTTTTCAAATGTCAGTGCAATCTTGCAGAAACTGAGAATACTTTAAAAATTCTTTAATTCATTATCTAAATTCATCAATATCAAGTTATATTTATTAAAAGCAACTTTGAACTAAAATCACAAATTCATCAATATCAAGTTATATTTATTAAAAGCATCTTTGGACTAAAATCACAGAGCCCTTTTATTAAAAGGACTCTTCCAAAAATAGGCGTATGCCATTTAGCGAGACAAACACACGGTATTCTTTAGTAAAAGGCGAAAGAATAGTTCGCTATGTGTTTATATCATGGCTCCGTGAGAGATTACTGAAAAGTATTTTTGTATTATATTGTCATCATTCATCTGTTCATACATTACCACAGTCGATGTGGGTTTTGGTCAGAAATCCTATTTGGTCACCATCTAATTCAATTTTTTTACTTTTATTTAATATTGTATTTTAATCTGCATTTAATATAAAACTTTCATTAGATCTCTACTCTGTTATTGAGTTGGATTAATTTTTTCAGTTTCTATTATTATAAAATAATTAATCATCATTTTAAAGGAGTTATAAAACAGTTTTAATAAAAATATTAATGAATATCTTATAAAGAAAATTTATCAACCAGAGAAACCTCTGTTATAATTTCTTTTGCATAATTTTTATATTTTGTAATTTTAAATATTCTAACAAATAACTGTTTAATATTTTTCAGTTTCTATTGTTACAAAATAATTAAGTACTATTTGAAAGAATGATATGGATTACTAGACTGCAAATCTCTGCTTCATTGTGCATGGTAAAATAAAAGAACTGCATAGTAAGATTTCATAAAAGCATGAAGGTATTTACGTCAAAACATCAAAATGTAAATACTAAATACTTCAAATTTTCTCTCTATCTGAAGATACTCTCATCCTTCCCTTTCTCAAATCATCTCTATTATTTCTTCGTAAATTCACTCAAGTGAACATGCACAGCTCCTGCAATTCCATCTTCTCTAACACTGTATCAACCAAGGTGAACACAGTCTTAATCAACCTATCCATGGTATTTATATTTTTACAGAACCTCAAATCTTATATTAATGTTGTGTTTGTATCAAGACAAATATTCATAAAATTAGAAGTGTTGTTTCTGTTTGGGTTGCATGATTTATAAGGAAAAGAAGACTTGATTTGCAAAGGGATTGAATTCGATCTTTGCAAAGTTGAAGAGATTCACGGAGAAAGTCAAACAAGAAGATTCTAACAAAGAGATTCATGGAGAAAGTCCAATTTATAAGTGTCCAATTTATTTTTTTTTAATCCACTTATGTATTTGTAATTCATATGTTTGATTATATTATGTTGTACTTGTACACTAACTTTGTTTATATAACTGGTGCCAAATTTTAAGGAGTAGGAGCATGATTACCAAAATATCTGGTATTTTTTCAAGACAAACCTTAATTTAATTTTACTTCTTCCTTCTACACAGTTTATTCAATAAACTCAAAAATTAAAATAAAACAAACTCTTAACTCGTTACAGAGGCCTAGAATATATAAAACTTTACACTAACAAATATAGGACTTTACCCCTAAGGGAGCCCTTCCAGAAATTCTCTATGGCCTAGGATGAACCCAGGCCAAAGAGGGGGTTTGGAAATAGTTTTCAACCAGCAATAGACGCGCCTCGGTTAGAACCTCACTAGCTGCGTCATTGCCCCAAGCGCAAAGATGGTTTACAATATTGTCTGACAAGTTATTTTATAACAATTTATGGCGTCCCATCAATTGTCATAGTTGATGTGGGACTTTAGTCTGCAGACGATAATTTGACCAGTGAATCCAAGTCTCCAACAACAGATAGGAGCATTTCTTCTTTCCTCTCCTTTTCTTTTTCTTCTTTTTAAGTTTTTCTACTCGTCCAATCCAATCCCAATTAATTACTGTTGAAGATATTTGAATGTCTTTTCGATATTAAAGAACACTAACAAATCAGAGTATTTCATACCACTTAATTCTTAATTGGTCTCTGAGAGCTATCACATTGGCATTCATGACTGGTCGTGTCATCAATGTGGAAGAGCATACCTGCTAGATAATATTAATGTATTTTATATGCTTGATTATATTATGCTGTAATATTTGTATTTGTATATAAACTGCAATGGAAAAAGAAAACTTTTTTGTCAAATTTCACTTACAATAATTTGTTTATATAGATATCTAATTTCTTATTTGGTGCCAAATTTATCAAATGTAAGACAAAATTCGTCATATTAGAATTTAGGAGATTAATGAAATTAAGCACAAGTTTGGATTATTGTTAAAAATGTTTCAGTGTTAGTTTCGAAGTAGTTTTAAGGTAGGTTTGCAACCCATGTCGTCAACATACTTTAGTGGATTACAAAGGGTAATGCAATCGTACCTTAATTTATTTTTATTTCTTTCTTCTTCACTGCATCTGATATGCATAGCTCATACAGTAAGTTCGTTGTTTGTTTTCAAATAAGTAAATTTGCAGGTACATGACTTTTCTTCAATAAATCATTACATTGTGGTAGTAGAATTTGAGTGTGTATATATATATATACTCAAACTGATAATAGCCTCAGTCTAATCTAAATCATTACACCGTGTCTAATTTTCTTCATGCTTGCTTGCATGCTACATCACGACGCCAAAAATTGGTTTTTACAATTTCATGTTTTAAAAAAGGACTCGAAGTTTAAACCGGCCTTGAGGATTTGCAATAACTTTTCTTTTTTCAGAAAAATAGCTTCATAATTTGATAATCACTCTTCACTGACAATTAACAAACAAAATACATCCATTTCCAGCCCTAAAGACTACTACTACTACTACTAATAGCACTTTTTGTCTTCGAATTACAACCTTTTTCGTGAGATAATTTCATATTACACACTCCTGACTCATCTTAAATATCACCCAATTTCCCCAACCTGTCTCTTAGAATCTTCAGTCCCATGTACCTGTTACAAACATGAACATATTATTAGCATATATAAGATGAATTGACACCATAAATTCCATAATGAGAACGTTAATTGAAAAAATGTACATTATTCTGTGTAATGTTACATACCTGCCCATCATCATGACAGTGGCTTGAGGATTGGTTCCTGGGGACTCAGAAAATGTGGAGCCATCTACCACACGGAGTCTGTCAACACCAAGAACCTTATACTCAGAGTTTACTACTTTCCCCACATGGCACCCACCATGGTAGTGCCAAATAGTGATGACAGAGTCTCTACAAAACTGTTCCATTGACTTTGTGTCATTGGCATGTTTGGGTATGAGGTTGATATTTGCCTGCACACTGATGTTCAACATTTTCTCTGCGCTTTGTCTGTCACACATAGTGTAGTTTGTGACGTGCTGTGACTGAACAACCTTTATGGCTAAGCGGATACCCTCCACGCAGCGCTTAAGATCATAAGGGTGGCTGAAATAGTTGAAGGTAACAGCAGGGTTCTCCTCCACGTTGGTGTTTATCAACCTCAGTTCACCAGTTGACCAAGGATTCGCAACTTTTGACAGTATGAACCCTCCCCTGAATGCTTCAATTGGTATGTCTTTCTTGCTTTTCACAAATGCCTCAACAGCTTCTCGTGATCTTTGCTTTGGTGGAATTGTCGACAGCTGCCCAATCTGGTTTATCATGTTCAAAAGTAATTGCATGACTTCCAATAACACACCAAGTGTGCTCTAAGTTTCTAACATTAGAAGTAATTTTGGAGCAAATAAAGTGCATACCTCAGCTGACAAGATACCATGGTGACAGTGAATGCTGTCTTTGGACTGCCCAAAGCCACAACTAGTCTCAATGTACACACCCAGATTGGTTATACCGACAGTTTCTATGAGTGACTGCTGAACTGGTCTCTTGGAAGGAACAAAGATTGTGTTCATGGGGTTATCAGCCATGCCTTTACCGACAAATTCATTGTGAAGCACTACAGGGATGTTGAATTTCTGAAGCTCTTCTCTGGGGCCAATTCCACTGAGCAGTAGCAATTGAGGAGTGCCAATTGCCCCACTAGACACAATCACTTCACTCTGCCTCCCAGTTCCCAGAAATGCCTGATGCTGCTTTCCATTTTCGTCCTTGAAAATAACCCCAATGGCTTTTGGCTTTTTTCCTGCATCACCATTTTTCAGTCATGAGACAGTGATTTTAGGCTACTACATATTCATTAAAAATGTTTCATACCTGTTGTATCAAAAACAATCTTTTGGACAGTGGCATGGACGAGGACAGTAAGTTTCTTAGGATTCCCAGAAGCAAGCAACTCAGCAGCGGTGTGGCGGCGGCCAAATCTGTCAAAAATGGTTCCACCAACTTTTGTTCCATACTTATGATCATAGGTGAATCCATTAAAAGGTGACACACCAGCATCTAGAAGCCCGTCCCTGACTGCTCTCTGCCAATGTGAAAAATTTGGACGATGAACAACCTGCTTCTCTACCCAAGGATAAGACTCGTTCACTAGCTTTGTATCCCACCCAACCTTCCTTATAAATCTGCAGAAAAAAAAGAAACAAAACATGTTTCATACTACACACTATCTATGTAGCATATCTTTTCTTGTTTCGGATAATTTAAGATAGTCTTTTTTAAACACGTTTTATTATTAGTTAAGTATCCTGAAAATTTAAAATTCATTAACTTAGAAGTCACATTCACGTAATTTTATTCAATAGAGAAACTGATAAAAGCTTATTCGATAATATTTTATTATCACTTTTATAATTTCCTTGTACAATGTCATCTACTTATTTGAAACAAGAGTCTTGCATATATAGATTTGCTTGTTAAATATTGTATTCATTCTGAAAATAAGTGTTGTTTAAGTTTTTTTTTATTAATATTTATTGTTTCACAATTTAAAACCATTATTATCTTTTTAACATCGTCCTTCTCCTTCTAAATTAGTTTTTAATAAACATTTTTTAATGGTTTGTTAACATAATTTAATTTTATGTATATATGTTATTTTAGGATTTTAGAGCTGATAAAAAAATATTGGATTTTAGATTCTTTTAATCTTTGGAAACAATACTTATTATCAACTGAAGGAAAATAATTTAATACAAATTTTACTTTAATTTTTTAAAAACAAATATAAACATTGTTTATATATTTATTAAAAGAATTGTTTTTTTTAACTAGTTTGTTTGGATCATAAGTAAATTAACCATATATCAGTGCGAAAAAAATACAACAACAAAAAATAGAAAAATATGTTATTTAGATGGATATGGACAAAAAGAGGAAAAGTTTCTAAAATTTTCTAAAATTAAATAACTTTATAAAACACATTCATGTCATATATTAGTAAAAGGGTTTAACGATTAATTTTAATAAGATTATTTTGATTTACATATTAAAAACTGAATAATATGTTAACAATAATTAAAATAAAATTGCTTAATTTTTTGAATTTGAAAAGCCCAATATAAAAATATTTTTGAGTATGGAATTTATGTACTTATTTATAGTCTATATTTGTCAGTTTTTCTCCCTGGATGTTGAATAACATTGCTGGTCCATGTAAACATCAAATAGCAACATGTGAGTTCAATGGCTATTCCAAGGAACAAGCATCCTTAATGATTTTTACCAAAACAAAAAACTACCCTACAATATATTCAATGTTCTGTTTTGTGTGTGGTCTCTTTTCTTCCTTTTCCTTTTCTTAAGATCTGACATTCTCACCTAACAACTTACATAGCATAAAATAGGGCTACCAATGCACACACAAGGGCATTTAATTCATCAAGTTGGAATTTTGTCAAAATAGAAGCAGGCTTTTGTATCATTTCATTCTGCTTAGATCACACATAAGCCTCAAACCCATTTAAGAAATACCAATTAATATATGTAGTTCTTCAAAAAGAAGTATTTTTTTTAGAAATAGGTTAAACTGGAAGTAAATATTTCTATATTATGGTTATTATGTTAGGTTAAGAAATTTAAATTTAATGATTGCTTTTACCTTAGTCTATTGTTTAATTAAATAGGAAACTTGGAATTGATACTATATAGTTCTTTGCCTTTGTTTTTTGGTGGGTGGTGTACATAATGTTCAACCCCACACACAATTTCTATAGGAAACAGTAATCAACAGGGACATCTAATAATGATAGTAAAAGAGAAGAGAGGAAAAAAAACACACATTATTGAAGTTTTGAATAAAATGATGTTTGGAAGTAAACACAAATTGGATTTAAAATGCTGTACTTGATGGTTGGAAGCAGACAACTGGTAATAATACTAAAAAAAATTGTAACATATTACAGAAAATATGATTGTTACAAATCCCATCAATGTTATTTCATTTATTGATTATTAAAGTATTACTACAAATATTACCAATCTATGTTAACAGAGTATATTAAGTACTTTTAAAGTAAGAGCTTTTTATAGTAAAACATAATAATATTATAAACTTTAATCATTTAATCATATTTAAAAGGTCCATTTATTTAAATAGTCTTGTAATAATTTATTTATTTATAAAATTAATCTACAAATAATTACATGACACAAATTTATAATTTTTATTTTTAACAATGTAAGAAGAAATTGATACACCTTTAATTTATCATATTTAATGTATAATGTTCACGTTGTATGTACCATATTTGTAGCAATAAAGTTTCTCATCAGTAGTAAGTTAGCATGCCAATTTAATTTTTGTTTCAATTAATTTATATGGAGAATAATCATTTACTTTTATCAACTCTATGATAAAACTCTTAAAAAACAATGGATTTATACATGTTAATTCAAATATAGTAGGTATCATATTTTAAAGCGAAAATGTTTCGTTTTACATATATAAATAATATAGGTATAACTAATTTCTTCAATTATAATTAATCTACCATATTAAAATTTGACTGTTTTAATGTACTTTTTTTAATCCGAGAGTAAATGCAATAACATTTACATTACGTTCACTTTTCCTCAAATGGTTATAAAATTGAGAAATTTCACACACAAAATTTTATGATAATTTTTTATTTTATAATGTGTATGAAATCAATATAAAATATCATTTTATCCTTATTATTTTATAAAATATAGAAAAAAGTTTTAATTAAGATAAATTAGAATTATTGTTTTTTTGAAATCAGAAAACTATATAGGCTGTTAAATTTTGAAATGGGTCTAAAAAATGATTGACATTGGAATTTAACAACATAGTAGTTTGAATGAGGAAGAAGGATGGTGTTACCTAGGGTTTGCTCGAGTGTAGAAGCCAGCGTTAATGGAACTGCCACCTCCCAAAACCCTTCCTCTTGCATTCAGCACTCCATCTGTTGAAATGAAGTACTGAGAAGCCGAAGTTGGTGAAGTGTCTGCCAAAGTTATGTGAAAGTTTCGCAGAAATGTCACATTGGGGTTGTTGAAAGGGACGCCTCCTCTTTCAAGCACCAGAACTTTGAATTTCTTAGACAAAGTTGCAGCCAATGGACACCCTGCAGTGCCACCTCCCACTATTATATAGTCATAACCACCATTCTCTGAATGCTCCAATGAACTTCCTCTCCTGATAAATGGGTACTCACCATTCCAATTCTGCTTACCTGCAACAACCATACATTTTCATCTTCAATAACATGAACAATGAATATATATTATTGTATTGTGTTGTGTTTTATCATCATTAAACATAACAGAAGCTGCTTTTTTATGTACTAGGAAAGTGAACATTTTGTCTATTACATTACATTCTGAACACGAATCATTGACTGTATATTACAGAACATTGTGTGTATGTAAGAATAGGATTTAGAAAGTGCACACCAAAGATATATATAATATAGATATATAGAAGGTGTTGTTGAGTGTATATATATGATTAGATGGAATAAACCTTGAGAATGAGGTAGATAGTTGAGGAGACATGGAAGTAAGTAAAGGAAGAATTTGAGTGCACCAATGGACGCCATGGAGTCTGAGAAAAGCAGCTTCTTCAACCTCTAAGTGGCTGGCTCTGGTTGGCCTTCTCTTCTGTGTGCATGTGCACCTTATAAATATTCTCAAATGTCCCCACTACTGTATTCTTTAAACACACACATATTTTTAAGAGAATGTTAACTATTGTTTTATGAATTAAAGCAGAATATTTTCTCCTTCTAAAATATATTGAAAATGTATTAAATATAAGAAATCATCGGTTTAATTTTTTACTAATAGAAAAACATTAGAATGATAAACTGATGAAATTTTGTTTTAGAAAGAAGTAAATAATAACAATGAAAGATAGCAGTTAATAGCAATGAATGTAAGTTTCCCGTGCTTGTTGAGAAAGGGTGAAACAGCATCTGAAGAAGGCATTTAATGAGGAAACGAAGGTGAAGGTTTGGGAAGAATCTGACCGTTGGATTTGGCTACCTCTGCAAACTTATCCACCACTTTTATAACAAGCCAGCTCACTCACCGGCACCACCAATAAAGCTCCATATTTAATATTCTACCAAATATACCAAAATTCTCTCTCTCCATTCATGCCCTTCTTTTCTTTTTATTGCTTCTTTAATTTTACTTTATTACCATCATCAAAATCATTTACAAATTTCACAGATATCAGAATCTGAATTTAAACATTGGTGTTAAAATTAATGATTTCATAGAAATAACAAGCATATTATATTGTATTGGCGTCTTTAAAAGAATGTTAAAGGATAATCGTTTTCAATTTCAAGCTTTTACAGAACGACTTCTCAATAAATAAATTGATTGATGAGATTATTATTAGACATTGTTCTTACTGTGGATTTATACCTGACCGATTGTAAACAGTGGCATAAGAGACAGAACAAGAACTACGTCCGAAAATATTTTAAGATTGTTTGGTCTGACGATTCGTTAAACAAAATTAAAATGTAATTAATGTTATAACAGTTATTGTCAAACAGTTAAAGTTTATATTAATAATCATTAAAAGATAAATTAATTCATCGTATTTTTATAAACTCTATAAATAAAAGTTTAATTTCAAAGTAATCTTATTTTGACTTAGTGTCAAAATATATTTTATAGGTCACCTCTAACATTACTAGATCGAATACATATAATTAACTTGAAGGTTAAAATGTTTTTAAGAAAAATTCACCCACTTGACTTGAAATTTGTTGACAAAAAAATTGAGGATAATTTGGTAACAAAAATCCTAAAACGTAGTTAAAGGATTAAAAGAAAAGTATAAAAGACTATTTTGAGCTTTGCTTTTTCTCCAAGATGTGTCTCCCGCGCATACTTTGAAGAGAAAAATTTATTATGGTGATGATTGCCTGTGTTATTGGTGGTAGGTTCTGTTTATCAGTTGACTGGTAATAGATCAAGACAAAAGGAGCCGAAGAGGAACAATGAATGACCCATTATTTTAGTTTATATCTACTTCCAGCGTTTCAAATAATTAATTAGGAGATTGATTTGGCTGTACTTGCTATTAAAAACATTTAAACACAAATAAGAACACCAATAATCTCAGTGCTGCAGAATCGTACCCGCTACAGCTGCTAGATGCGGATGCAACCAGACACCTACGTAGTATTTATCCCCAAACAATTATGCACAAATTAACAACAGGAAAATTATACACTACAAAACACACCTACAAGTTGCCAAACCGTGTGCAACTCATGTCTATCACTAATAAATGCAAATATATATATAATAATCATTCCTTTATAGCTATATGGTTGATATTGATACAATAAATTATCAATATATATTACTTAACATTGAATTTATTATTTATTGGATTTTCAGTGTTTTTTCATCTTTATAAATCCTTTCCTTTTATTTCTTCTTTACCACGATATGTGTCTGTTTTAGTTATATAAGTTGGAGCAGCAATAATGATTGCCTTGTATATGTTTACTTTTATCTAGACGAAGAGAAATGTGAGTTCATCTGAAAACATGGAGTATGGAGGTATGTTTATGATCCACACAACATACATGCATGCATGTGACATTACTTGAAGATTTACAACATTCCATAAACACAAAGATGGAAAAGTGTTGATGATTCATTGTGCATTAGTTCCATTCATCAGAGTCATCAAATACGTTTTGAATACATTGTTCAAATTGATCTTGAGAGTTATTAACTTTGCACATGCTACATGCAAGTAGACATGAAAAGTTGAAATACGAAAAAAGAAAAAGTAGCAGTTATTACTAGGAAAGTAGTTGAATCATAGTAGAATTATGCCACTCACGACCTCTTCTCATACATGTAAATTAAGTATGTTATCTCAACCCCTTCTGCAAACTCTCATGTCTGTCACATTTTTATATTTAACTTCTGAAACATATATATATATATATATATATATATATATATATATATATATATATATATATTTATTTATTTATTCACAGACTCTTTCCTTTGTATTTTATGATCTTCTTTCAATACATTGAAGGACATGACATCTTCTTCCCATATACATGATTTTTAAATCTACTTTCAAATTATTTATGTTTTGCAGGCTACGTATATAAAGATGTAAAAATAGGTTTTAAATATTGGTCAAACTAATTTCGCTATAGGTTAAACGAATTCAGGTCAAATTGAAGCAACCTTATTTAATTTGTAGGTCAACGAATTCAGCTCAGATTAAAGGTAGGTTGATAATTAATTCACCATCAGTAATTTTTTATTATTTTTTGTTGTAATTATTTAATGTTTTTAATTATATAGGTTAATAATTTGACTTTTTTTAAATATTAATATGGAATTGAATAATGTTTAAATATTTAATTTATTTGTTTGCTAATTTATGTAAGTTGATATTTTAATTTCAACTACTATTTGATAAAATAGGTGAATATTTATTGTTTTAGTCTTAAAAATGAATCAATCGGTCAAATTGAAATACAAAGTTTACAACTTAACAAAAAGTAAAATAGATTGAATTAATTTATTTTTAATTTAACCAAGTAAATTTATTTTCCCGTTTTAGTTATAAAAATCATGTTATATATGTTCCCGTTTTAGTTATTTATCTGATATTATTATACTTGTTGGTTTCCATCCATATTTAGCAAAGAAAAATAAGGTAGGGATTTTATTTTGATATTTTACTCTTTTTGGTTAAAACTTAGTAATTGATATGAGTTGAGAGGTAACATACATAGCACATGTGTCATCATATCCTTGCCACTTTTTTTATTGTATAATTGTCAAAAATTTAATGTTTTTGCAATATTTGTGAATGCGGTGTTTTTATTTATAAAAATGATTTTTTTATATATTTAAAATTTTTTAAATTTATTTGACATTATTTTTATATAAAAGTTTACATTTTGTGTCAAATAAATATGTGTCGTATTAGACATTTATTTATTTGCACCCTTTCATGTCACAATCTTAAGGCACACATTTTAGCATGAATTTCATGTCTAATAAAATTTATGCTATTCACGTTCCTTGCACAAAGTCCACAAATTGAACATAAATACCTCTAAGGCTATGTACGAGGAGCTTCCTTCTAATACGTTGAGTCCCACACAACACAATTGGGTTTTGCACTCTATGATTGCAATTTCAACTTCATGAAAATATATTTTAAGATTCAAAAACACATTTATATTACATAATTTTAAAAAATAATATATTTTATATTTTTTAATAATAAAATATTTTAGATTTTATAATTCAGAGTGCATTTTTGTATTATATATTGTGAAATAATAATGTGGAAAACATTTTGACATTGTTTACTATGTTTTTTGAGATTGAACCATTAAAAGTCATCATTTTAAGGGACCATGATACTTTAACACCCTATAAATTTGTACACCCACCTTATACCCATTATTTTAATCTTCATTCTAAGTTTCTATCATTTTGTCAATGTTGGTTTCTTACTCTTGTGATGGGTTAGTGTGATCAACACCACAATTATATGGTTAGGAAGATAACATTCCAACATTATGATTAAAAACTATAATTCATCTTATGATTTTAATTCAGATATACAAATTCTTTGCTTAAAAATGTTTTAGATCTTCAAGAATGTCTGCATAATCTTTAAATCAATGATGATTTGATAATAATATTAACTTGATTTTATAAAATTAATTTGTAAAATGATGTTTATATTTATTTATATATTTAAAAATTTTATCTTTAAACCTTTATATTTAATAGATGTAAGATTTACAATAAAAATAATTTTGGTTGTTTGGTTAATATTTAAAAACAAATATTTGACTTTGTAAATCTAAAAAAAAAAAACCATGTATGCGGTGTTTTTTTTAGATTTTGACATTTTATGGAAATAATGTGAAAAAACAGGTTGACATTGTGATACATTTTTAGATTGCATAATTTATAAAACATTTTTATAATTCAAAATACGTTGTTGAATTTGAGTTGCACAACTTACAATATATTTATTAATTATACAATTTAAAATATTTTTTATTCATGCAGGATTAAAAAAAAAAATTATACCTATCAAAATGAAAGAAAATGTATAAACCATTAAAAGCAATACTTTTAAGGAACTATGATATTTTGATACAATAAATTTTTTACCTATCTTACCTCCATCCTTTTTCTCCTCATTCCAAATTTCATTTCTTATTCTTGTGATCTCACAATAATACTACAAATGATATTTTACTCTTATAGATGAGAATTAAAGTAAAAGTATTTTGATGTATAATATTTGTGATACAAATGCAACAAACAATTCGCACCCGACTCATTTATAAATAGATATTAAAAAATCCATTACTCACAACCTACGAATAATGAATATTTATGAATACCAACTATGCATCGCAAATTTTATGTGCAGATATTTGTGTGGACACGAATTTTTTTATCATTTCTATTTTTAATATAAGCTTTATCACTTTATTTAATATTTAAAAGTAATGACAAAAAAAATTGGTCAAACCATGGTTGTCACTAACTTACTCTAAAAAATAATCACTTTAACTAACACATTTTTTTATATCTCCATATAAACTTCTTCAGATATTTTTTATGTAAAAAGACATTTTTTTTTTCATGTCAAATTAACAATGCTTTATATATGCTAATTTTGGCTATAAGAGCGAATCTCTTAGTGCAATCTATTTCACGTGATTGTGTACACCCTTTACTACTAATCCAACTTTAAATCCCTTAATTTACAAATTTCACAATATATACCCATGACATCTTATTGATTTATCCAATAATAGTATACTTATCCCTATGAAAATATTTTTCATAGGAAATGTTTAGAATTTTTAATCTGTCTAACATAAAAGCACGTGTGATCAAAATACACAAAAAATCATAGAATTCATGTAAATTAAAAGTCCCATATGGAATAAAAATGAGAAAGATTGATAATATATAAATAGAATTATCATAATTGTTAAAATTTTAAATACTATAATGTTTTTCATAATATTTGAATATTTTAGATGTTTTTTTTTTTTGAGTTATATACCGCTAACTCACTAATAGATAAACATTATACTCTTATAAATCATGATTAAATTAGCTTTTTTTTTATTATTATAACGGTTATACATACATATAATTTATCTGATATAAAATTTTTATATACAAATAACTTGCTTAAAAACATTTTTTTTTACATTTTATTAATTTTAGTTTATTAAAGATAAAAAAAACACATTTGAATGTAGGTTATTTGAATTACAAATTAATACGTGTGAGTTTTTCAAATTTAATATGTTGACCTTCAATAGAAAAAACGTGTGTATAATATTATTAATGATTTTTTATAATAGACTATAATTTCACACAATCTATTATTAAATTTCAAGAAAAATCAATTATATAACAAATAAATTTGAAAATTTAAGTATATTCTTTAACTGAAAATCAATAAAATTTGTTAAGATGACGGCATTTTTCTTGAGTCAAATACAAATCAGTTTCAGAAATAGAATTAAAAAAAAAACTGTTTTTAATCTTTATATAAATATGATTTTATTCGTTCAAAAATATGTTTTTATAGTTTAAATGATTTGTTTCTAAAATATATTTACGAGTTTTCGGCCGGTTATGCAAACATGTTTTGGACTTATATTTAATTCCAGACTTATTTAAATAATATTGAAAAAGGTGACTTGTAAATTATTTTTTATATTTGTTTATAAACTATATCGAACTTGATGACAGATCCAAACAAATTCCTATGTTGGTCTGAACGGTGCTTTTTGTTTTGCCTAGTATTAGTTAAACCTACAAAACAGATGTATTAGGTTTTATTTTTCTAAATCTTTTTATTAAATCCTTAAAAATTTGCTGATAAAAGGGTCAGTTTATTGATTAAAACTAATAATACACAAAAAAGTATAATTTTAAATAGAATATATTAAATTGGAAGAAATATGTAATTTGCTTTCATGTTCAAGCTAAAGTCTACCAAATTGAATATATTATTACTCGTGTAATTAAAATATTCTGTAAAATTAAAAATCAAGGTTCTAGACCGAAATATTTACCCAACTTTAGATATTTCAAAAAGTAAAAGAAAAAAAGTTAATATTTCAAAGGTTATAAATTAAAACAAAAAATCTGATAATTTTCTAGAGATTAAAAACACTATTAACTGGTAACCTTATAACTTATAATTATAGTTCCTATCACTATATATAAAACATTTATTATTAAGAAATTGTATAATAAATAATAATTATTTTAAAATAATTTCTTAGAGTATAATTTATCGAACAAGACATGTCACGAACACACATAAAATAAACCCAACCAAAGTGTTCTTAGTTCTACCACGTTTTTTCTTTTCAGACAGCTACCTCAAAGTATTCTCTGCTTTTGTGGACTAAATTGCCCCTCCATTGAAGCAAAAGCAAGCTCAAGTTGCAATTGCGTGCTTCTGCTTCCACAACCCTTCAATTCAGCTTTTTCATTTGCATGCGCAGTTGGATATCTCTAGGGTTTGGTGGTCACGGATCAAATAAGCTGAGGCTAAGGTCAGTCGAAAAGTTTCGAATTTCTTGCCCCAATCAAATAATCCATTTACTCTCCATTTCTTTTGCCGATTCCTGAGTCGAGGGTCGTTGTAAATTTCTCATTTTGACTGCGGATTCTATTAAATATCGAATTGGGGGTACCCTGCATTCTATGGGGGTGTCCGATAATTTTGTCTATCTGAAATTTTTGAGATTGGGCTACTGTTTTACAATTCACAACTGCAATGTCACTGTTAGGAAGTGAAAATTGTGTTTATGCACTGAACCTTTTCCGCGTTTATAAGCATAGTTGCCCGATATGATTTATGGTAATGCAGCATAATGTGTATATATTGCTTCAATTGTGGTTGGAATCGGGAGAAGAATATGGTGTTTTATGAATTGTGGACCGGTGAGTGGGTGAAGTAATAGTACTGTGGAAGTCTGTGACATATATACCTGTTTAAGGGAAGGAGGAGAAGTATTTATATTTTCTTTTTCTTTGAGTACTTTAGTGATCAACCTGAACAGATGGATTCTTGATTCTTGTATGGCATTGGCCTATGCTTCAGATTTGTAATTTTGAAAATTTGAAATTATTAATCTGCATAAAGTTAGTATTCCAACAAAAGGGTTGCCATAAACTTGTGATTTTCCTTCCAGTTTTGGCAGGTGAAGAGAATGATCCTCGCAAAGCAGTACCGATGCATACATTCAGCTAGCTGTCAATGCACTAAAGGGCATTTAACTGAAGATGTGATATTCTTAGTATTTTATCATTTGAATTGGAATCCAAAGCTAATTGCTGCTCTGTCATGTGCATGCAAATGGTTTGATGATTTTGCCAAACGAGTTCTGTGGAAAGAGTTTTGTCGAACAAGAGCTCCAAAAATGATGCTTGATCTGCAGTCTAGCGGGAGTCACAGTGTTGATGGGAACTGGAGAGCCCTAGGGAAGCTGCTTATCTACTGTGCAGGAAGCAAAAAAGGTGGTTTGTTCACCAACATTCACATCCCTGGTCATTTTGTTTATCAGACACGGTTTTCTAGAACATCTGGAAGGAGCTTTCTCTTGCCACAATGCAGAACTGATGTTTTGTATGTATCTGATCCTTGCGAGCATCTGGACCAAGGTGAAGAGGGGGACATAGGGTTCTTCCGAGGAGTTTTTAAGTCATTTTCAGCTTCAAAGGTCAAGAAAATGCTTATCAAGAAAAGTGCCAAGTTCCATCCAACAGAAGTCTGTCCTTATTGTAAAGCAAAGTTGTGGAACATGCTGCAAGCCAATATGATTCCTCAAAGTGCTAGTTGCAGGTTGGGTTCCTATGAAGATTGTGTCGAGTATTATGTATGCCTAAATGGTCACATGCTTGGCTTCTGCACCCTGTTACCATTGTCTGATTCTGAAGAAGCTTCTGAGTTGGTGTAATATAAATCATTCTCTGCTATTTTCTTGTATCTGTAAAACACAACTTTCTCTCCTGTTTATGTTTTCTTTTTTTATTTCAATATAAAATGAAAATTGAGGCTGGAAAGTTATTTGTGCATACAAGGGTAATTTTTCTGTCATTTTCTATAATTTAGAGACCATCATTCATCAAGGTTCATCATAGTGCTCTCGACCAAACATTTGGGGAACAAAATGAACATTTACAATATCTTTATGTTATTGTTTTGAATGATTTCAAACAAAATACTTGATTTCATTACCTTAATTGTTACAATTAAGTCATATATCCTCTATGTAAAATAGTCTCCAAATGTTCATTTTATCTTCCACTTAAAATCTAAATCATAAAATCTTTAGATTCTTGTTCCTTGAAATCCCTATTCTCACTTATCATAAATGTTTCCAAAGTATATTAAAATTTCACCAATTCGTTCAAATGATTTCATATATCTCAAATCATATGGTAAAATCTAAAGTATTTGAAATAAAATAAAAATTTAAGAGTTGGGAAACTAACTTTTAATTATCAAAAGATAAAAAGTACACATATGTCATGACAGATAAATTAAAAATACCATTAAACATAACAATTAAGAGTTAAAAAATTCCAGATGACATTTCCTAGTAATGTGTATTATCCAGTTTCGTCTAAGTTGATAAATTAGGGGTGTGATCCATCACTGTTTTTTTTGTCATGGCTGTAAGTCAAAGAGTATTTTTTTTAATATTTCTATTTAGACATGTGTAGATAAAACGTTTCCATAATTTTTTGTATATATAAAAGTTGATTTATATATTATTTAATTTAACTCTTTTGTATTACTTCCTAAATAAATTTTTACTTTTAATTCGTATATAAATTAATTTAATTTTCTCTCTGGTATTTTTATCTTCCAAAAAATAACTTGGTGAAAGAAATTTTTCTAAACAAACTATTAATGAAGTTACTCTTTACTTTCAAACTCTAATGACAAAATTATGCTTTCAAATTATTTTTTGAAATCCAATCAAATTTATCAAACTAAAAGAAGGTTGCAAAATTAGTAAACTATCAACTATTCACTAGTTATATATCTACTTATCTATCAAGTAACTATCGAGTAACCAATGGATCGTTGAAATATCAATTTGCTTGAAATAAAACATGAACAATTTGAGTAATCAAAAAATTATTTTGTACCTTATTTAAGTTTATAATCTAGACATGTTTACAAATTACAGTTTAACTTTTAGCCCGACACGTTCTTGTTAACTACACAGGATTTTGTTGTCATTATTTGCTCAGGCATAAAAAATAATCCTGAAATTTTTTACAATACAAAACTGTGTCTGGTATGCCGAACCCAAACAAGCTGATAGAAGTAAGCAGTCACTGCATTAAACATCGTATTGCATGATAACCAATTTGGAAGAAAAATGATCTTACATACAGTTGCATCAGTCAAAATCTTAAAAATCTAATATAAACACACGACTCCAACATTAAACTTTCAGAAGATACACTCAGACCACATTCAACTCTTACACTCAAGATTGAAAGCACTGCCAATATGAAAAAAATCACAACCTAACTTCCCATATTAACTAAAGAACCTAACTGGAAGAGACTTGTATTTCAACGTGATCCTCGTAACAAACAGTCCCCATGTGCGGCACTTGCACAAAAATCATACCTTTGAATGTCTTTAAAAATGATCACAAGTCATAAATCTGTGAACAAGAAAAAACACTGCAGACCCTACCACCCTTCAACGGAATAGTTTGCTTTTCACTTAGATAACTACCTTTACCTACTCTTCTTTTAATGGACTGATAGACTCGTTCGAGTCAGTTCTATTACCCAAAGAATTCACACGAGAAGAAGAACTCGATGATGTAATTCTACCAGAAGGAACAGGCCTCTCATAGCGTTTTGATGAATTTCCACTATGGTCATCGGCTGCAGCATTCTGTGCCTCCTCTGCTAGTTTTCTCACAAGGTTCATGACAACTGGAACAAACTTGCTAGACAAGGAGATGATTCCTGGAAGCTGAAAGAAAAAGAAAACATTAGAATACTATACACATCCTATAAAACACAAGCTACTATGGTATGCTCTACTGTATCTATTACACCAGGTTTGGTAGAAGTGAGAAACATGAGAGACATAAATCATATGCCAAACACCAGGTTTAATAAGTAAATGCAAGTAATCAAGCATGTACGGGCATGTCCAATGGGTTGACTAACCTCTTCTCTAAAACTAATATGAGGGGAAACCCAGAAATGTTACATATCTTACACGAAAAAAATCAAGATCATATTTTATATCCAGTAAAATGAATCTTTTACAATCTTTCGTGAAGATGAACTACACCTTCCCTGAAATTACTCCGACAGCCGAACCCAATATAGTAGGTAACGGTTCATTAGCTGAACTAGATACTAATTGTTACAGCTCATAACCAAACTTAATAACCAGGATAGAAAGATCTAACAACTATCATAAATCAAAGGATGAACAACAAATCACAAAAGATACTCACAGCTCCATTTTGAAATTCTCCTGCAACGTCAAGCTGCACCCATAGGGATTTCAAGAGAAGATAGCCAACAAAGATGACACCTATATACAAGGGATTTCTGCCATACAGAAAAGCAAACATGGGTGAAATCAATTAAACTAAATAGTTGGATAAAAGTTAAGAAATTTCTGTAGGTATGTTCTTGAAAATGCCCATTTAATAGTTGATGTAAAACACAAATTATGGAGATTATTCTGGTACACATCCTCTTTGTGTGGGTGCAGTCACCCCTTGACAATTTATCGTTAATGAGTACCGGTAGCTTCATATATACAAAGGGTGTTGAAGTAAGTTCTCAAAACCGTTAACTCATTTTGTACTGTTCAACTGCTAGGCAGTATAAGTAACAATAATGTGGGCTCTTTTTTGTATTTTATGAATGCTAAATGTGTCTAGCGAGTTAGCAGCACTTCCACACGTGCCATTCCGGAGGTTTTGGGACAAGTAAAGAGGGCAAAGCTCTCTGGCAGATTGCAATATACGTTGTTGATTGATCACAAGGTTGAAAAACAGTAAGAGAATTTTCAAGGATGTTGTGGTAAGTTTGTTATGAGGTAAACTGGCCCTTTGGCTTCCTTATGGGGCTCAACCTAATATTTATTTCAGTGAGTTTAATTAGGGTACATGCAAAAACATCCTAGAACAGAGAAGATAGATGGAGATTAAGAGCGAACAAAAACAGAGCCTTATTTTCTTTCAAAGGAAGAAGTCAGAAAGATATCAAAGGTAAAGTTAGCATCCACCTTAAAATTGTCATAAATTCATTAAATCCAAGAATAAGCAGAGCAACAATTGCCCATGGTGGAGGTAACCAATTGTTGCTACGATTGTTGGCTTCCTGAAATTAAAAAGAAATTTCATCATCAATTTGTTAGTAAAACGTTTGATCAGTCAACCAAACAATATGGTCCCATAATATTCATCCATAATGATTATCAAACCAATTATGTCCCCTAGTTAGCAAGTAACAATGTGACCTTTACACACGGACCCAAACAAGACCATAAAAGACCAGTCTTTCGGGTATAAATATAAGCAACCCGGGGAACCCCAACATGCAGATAGACTGTTTTCAGGATTTAAATCCATGACCTTTAGTTCATAACACAACAACTTTATCCTCAACTGCAAGCAGCATAAAAGTGTAGCCTAGCTCCATTTCTTTCACACACGAAAACTAGTTGACTTATTCTACTGCTTTAAAATAGATATTAACGAAAATAAATTCATATCATTTGTATTTCTAATAATTTTTCTTTAATACGTTTCCGATGAATAGAAGAACCTTGAAAATCATAAAAAGAATGGAGAGAATATTATGCCTGTGCAGCAATGGCCTGAGAGACAGTATATTCTGTCTCTGTCTTGAATTGCTTCCACAATGATTTGCACTGGACAGGAGTGATCAATGTTTTAGAGGTTGGAACCTTCAAAGAAAATTAAATCACAACAAATGTTCAGTCACAAGGATAGAAAGTATTCCCAAATCATTAGAACGTGCAAGATATCTAAACACCAACTTCTTTAGCCTAAAATACACAATAACCAATTCACAAGACAGCACTAAGTAATTTTCTATGCATTTTTATTTATGTTAGGAATGAAGGACCATGTAATATTAAACTTTAAGAGCAAATCCAAAGATAATATCAGAAATTATCTTACTAGAGATATGACTGTTGTAGTCCTTATAAGATTAGGACAACTTTTACTTCACAAAGTGGTTTTGTGGAGTTAATTCTAAGACCAAATTCTAAGACTTTTATGTGAGGCGGGATCAAAATCACACTCAAGTCCTGCTGATTATGTGAATACAAAAGTGAAGAGAAATAGCTTAAGTGGCAGGAAGTGAAGAATATGAGGAAATTATTGGGAGGAGGAGATTGTCTTTGTAAATGAATACGAAATAGATAACCAATACTAACAAATTAGTCCATTAATCATTAATGGGGAGGTTATAAATAGAGAGGGGAAGATTAACAGACAGGATTTTGAAGTTGTTGTGGGGATGGCGTCGGGTCTCTCAAACTACCTAGGTATTTGTTTATTCTATATCTTAAGTAAATGTCTATTATTCTTGTATTTTGTTTGCCGCTTCCTAGGATACCCAAGTGGTATTGCTTTCTGTCTAGGAGCTGCGGACACACATTCACATAGGATAAAAAGGTGCCAATGGTGTCCAGTATCTACAAGAATGGAGGTAAGATTGGATTCAGTGCAGCGGGGACCAAGACATGCAAGAAACTTGGTTCAACTTGCAAGCTAGACTCAACAAATTGGAAGAAATGATGGAAAAGGTATGTACGTGGTGTGTTATAGACTGTCGTATAGAGAGGATTGTCAGAATCCCTCAAGTGAGGAGTGACTCAGGTCAATAGTTCCGTGCAATCTTTCGATTACAGATCAACTTCTGATCCAGTTTGGACCAGCTTGCCTTCTCACTTTCTGTTATTTCCATACACTCAAGCTCCACTAGTTCTGTTCTCACCCTGATACTAGATCAGGAGAAGAGATATACCTGTTTATTATCTTCATAGGTTGCATTTCTGATCTATCATTTATCAAATATGATGTAGCAAGAACAAAATTGCACCTGCTCCCAAGTGCTTGAAGCCAGTGGATCGAGTGTCGTGATGCTCTTATCTTTACCAGAATCGCTTGATGAATCTGCCAATGCGACTGTTAATGTTTTCTCTATATCATAAATATCATCAGCATCAGCCAAACGAAGTACAGCCATTACAGACAGCAACTTCAAGCACTGTAAACGAATAAGTTTGGTTAAAAGGGTATCTCAATCTCAAATGCAATAGAAACTCGGGTAACAATATGTGAATCTTAATTATATATCATACTTCAGAGCGGGAAGACTTTGTGATGGCTCGAATATCTTCTTTACCCGTCCAAATACGAGGCATTGAATCAGAATCATGACTAAACAATGTCATAAACCTGCATTGAAATTTATGATAAGTGCCTCTAATGTAGAACTTAATAAGTCAACTTAGCATGAGGTTCATACCTGTCCTTCATACGGATTAGAACTCTGCTAGCCTCTTCCCTAGCCCTGGCTTCTATCACACCCTTTGCATAATCCTCTAAAGTCACAATCATGCTCTTTTTTGTTTCTTCATCCATATCATATCTGTCAAGTTCTGCAGAGAACCCAGAAACAGCTGATAGAGTCTCACGATTAAGAAGTTTCCTTATCGATGACCAAGTATCATTATTAGCTCCATCCAATAGAGTTTCAACAGGTGCAGATAATGCCTCCTTCAGTTTTTCCTGCAAGCGTACTACTATCAGCAAACTTCCTAGGAAGTTAGCCACTCTCGTATATAAACACAGCAAACTTGTACCAAGTATCACTAAGAAAAAAACTTCACATAAACTTTGACTGGCCATTATTAATTGGCAAAATAATGACATAAATACATTGTACGAAACCATCAATTTGCCCTTTTTTCTCTTTTAGTTCTAATTTTAATTTCAAATGTCCACCTACAAGATTTCAACCATTGGTCTATTTGGCCCAACACAAACATTGAGCTAAAAATAAAGCATGAATGAACAATGTTAGACATGTACCTCATATGATGAAACTAGTTCTGATATCTTAGATGCACGGACAGATGAGACATGTGCATCAACATCACGCCGCAGCTTCTCCCTCACTTTAGATGTATCCCAGTCAGCTATTTCAATGACAACATCTACAAGAATAACATTTTGGTGTCAAATTCTAATTCACTGACATCCTTCATCATACTGAGGCATATATGACTCAATACCTGCACATCCTTCATCAAACTTAGCCATACAAGACTCCACGCATGTATTAGCAGCAGAAGAAAACGCTTCCCCTCCATTCAAAGCCTTGTCAAATGCTGCCTTAAACTTATCAAAAGCTTTGGACCTTACATGTCCTAGCGCAATTTGGAATGCTGGTTGGACAAGCTAACCAATTGAAAACGCATTAAGCGAAGCAGCATTTTAGATCTAAGAATTATGACTACACTCCGAAAACATTCAAGAAAAATAAACATGACCAACAGTTCAATATCTTAATTAGTCATCCTTATTTCAATATCATTAATTTTGGTTTCTCGTTCTCTAATCACCATTTCATTTATGTTTACATGAAATTAAAGATAACAAACCATGATTGTGCAAGAATGAACTTAAGAAGAATTACTTGCAACAGTTTTTCTTGGAGTTGCTTTTGTTTTGCCGTTCTGACACCTTCGTCAAAATAATTGGCTTCAGCATCATATCTAGGGTAAAAGAAAATATCTCAATTCGCCTTCAAAAATCAAGTCATTTTCATATAATGTTTCAACATGCATGACAGGTCCCTGGAAGCTAAAGAAATAGTTAAAAAATAGTTATAGAGTTGTTAGGTGGTTCTAGTAGTAGGGCTCAACTTTAATAGTTGAACAAGATTCATCCTAAACTTATACCTTTGGGGACTTAAGAGTAGTTCAGTTGTAGAAAGGGAAGCCATTTTTAAAGGAAAGGCCAACAAGAGAAATCTCTTTTCTGTTCGCATTTCATTCACCAATAATATATTCATTCTTTTTCTCTTTATCTCTTGTATTTCTCTTCATTCTTGTTTGTAGCTTTGTAACAATGCAGCATAAATACAACAAACTTCTGAGATTTTATCTTGAACTGCATTTTATTTTTTAAGTTACCGTGTAACATCATAGCAATAAAACTGCCCCTGAATGTATAGAACCGTGAGGTAAGAAACAATAACACCATGAAGTGAATATTCATCCTCCTTCAACTACCTTGGGCAACAAAATTCATTCCTCGCTCATGACATCAGTCCAGGTTCTCTCAGTTTCTTTTTCTTGTTTAAATGAAGATCTATTGCCGTCTTTAATTCTTTGTAATTAATATCTACTTCTAAGTAGTAATAATCATAATCATAATAATAATAGTAATGTGTATACCAGTACCAAAGGGCTTCTCACTTTGCAGCATTTCTCTTGCGTATGGAAAGTGGTTGTTTCAGAATTTGAATTCATAATCAACCCAATCACAAAGGACAACTTATAAAGAAAACCAAGGATTCAATCAAACAACAAAGCAAAGACTCTAATATTTCCAAACAAAAATAGTTTAGAGCTCCTTGATTTAGCAGAAAGCTTATAATATGGCATTTGCATGGAAGTCAATAAACGAGCCACAAAAAATGTCATAAAATTAGCCCATACTCACTCTGAAAGACAAGTGGTAAGGAGTGAATTGAGATTTTTCCCAAAACCAGAAATAGGGCCAGATTGCACAGCCTCTTTCAACTCACACCAGTCCTGAGCAGTAATTATAAAGTAATTTCCATGGCATTAGTACTTAAGATTGTCAGGTGTTGGACAACTAAACAAAAAGAAATTGTAAATACCTTATTTGAAACAAGAAGGTCATATTTCTCATTAGCAATTTCTTCACATCGAACAGTAGCAACCATGACCTACAAGTGGTTGGATCATATATAATTAACAAAATCTACATACGTGTAAAATAAAAACAGTGGCACCATAACCTCTGCTTATCTACCTTGTGTGCGGGAAGGTCGAGATCCTTATTCTCCTTAATGATTTTCCAGATTTCTTGAGCACTAAAAGAAAAGCCAGAAGCAGGAACTACTCCACGCCGATCCCCTGCAAGGCCACCTGGAGCGATAGAATGCTGGAATCGTTTCCTCAAGTTGGCAACCTACATTTAAAATAAATTAATAATAACATAAGCAAATGGATTAACTTTGTTTTACACTATGAAAGCTAAACTGATGCAAATCTATGTATATACAGTGAGCCACATCAGACATATGATGATAACTAGTCATTCAATACCAACAACATGTAAATCAGAAGGAAGCTAGTGCACAATTCGCACCTGTTCCTTAAATTGTTCTTCCTTTTCTTCGAAACTAGAAAGAGCAACAACTTCAACCTGGTCATTGGTATCCAAGTGCAAAGAATTACTATAAAAGTCCAATACAATTCTACTATGCATAAGCGAACATTATTAGTAAAGTTTACTGATTCAGAAAGGAATGATGATCTTACAATGAAAAAATCACTTAATGGGGTTTCCTTATGGGCCTCTGGTTTAGGAACAGAGTCCCATATCTGCCATGTAAAAAGTAGAGAAATCAAGGTGAACAAAAAAATTGGACACCTCTCTAATAACGTCATATAAAAAAGTGACACGACTGATTTACCTTCTGAATATCTTCTCGCAAAACAGGCTCTAAATTTTCAAGCGGTGTCTATGAAAGGAAAAGGTTAATCACGTAGTAAATAAGGATATACAGACAATAAAAAAACATGAAATACTGGAAAATATTTAGAATTAGAAAAACAAGGTATAGCTTTTTGCTTTGACACCTTTGTCTTGTCACGTATGACAAACAGCATTGTTGTTTTGCGTGGACTAAACAATCTCATCATGACCTGAAACCAAATACTAGCATCCAATTAGAAAATAACAATTAACAACTCGTAAGATTGCAAAATGCTGCCTGCAGTTAATCGGCTGTTGAATGATACCTGAAACACAGTTTTTAAAAGAGGCTTATTTGCAGCTTGTTCGCGGCCAATGTCATGGCACCACCTTCAAAAATAGTAAAGTGGAGGAAAAATCAGTTGCACAGAGAAAGAAGATTTGACTTAAAGGACACTAAAAGAAGACAGCAACTACACAGACTTGAAATTTTCTCGTACAAGTCTGTAGTAAATATGTCCAAGGAAGAAGAGGCCAGAAAGAACTCACATGTTTATTAGCACTATATCAGAAATAGCCAAAGCAAATAAAGCACTCTGCTTTTCAAATGCAGTGTCATCCTGAGGGAAAGACAATTTCAGCATAATGGAGAAACAACCAAAGGTAGAAGTATAATCTCTACCTGTCCTAATTTTTTCTAAGGAAATGCAGACTCAGAATAGTCAAATTTCTAACATGCATAAATGTAATAAATCTGAGAGCTACTTGAATCCTCTCATTTAACATGGCCAAAAAAAAATAAAAATTTAAGAGTACTGTAAATTATAATAAAAAAAAGGTATCGTTTACTATGTTTCACTGAAGATACAAACACATCGACATGTGTGCAGTGAAGTTAATGATATAAGATAAAAATGCAAATGGCAAAAGGCAACAGACTCTGGACCATGACCACAATGATCAAAGTAAGTTAAGGTGCAGAAAACACCTCTCCACGCTCTCTTCCATCTGTACCCTCCAAATCCATCACAAGTGTACAAGGCTCTATGCCAACACATTTAGCCATCCAAATTCCTTTGGTTGTTTGAGACCTGAAAACAAGCACGTGGTATCAGTTTACTACTTTGCTAAATGTGCAAGGTCTAAGAGATAGATGGGAGTTGTAAAAACATGCCTTCCTTTAAATGCATCCATCTCTCTGAAGTTGGTATTAAACAAAGAATTTAAGAGTGTACTCTTGCCTGTTCAAACCAAACAAGACAATGGTAAACATGGCTTCGCTAGGAATGGAATTCATCACCTCTTCGAATATCATAATGTATATATGCTTGAGATAACGAAGAACAGAAAACGTACCACTACTTTGAGGACCCATTATAGAAACTACGGCATAGGAAAGGCCACATTCACCTAATTTAACTTCTTTCATGAAGTTTTCGATTCCGGCAACATTGATTGTACCATCTCCGTCAATAAGCTGAGTGGAACAACATTGGTCCTGGGACGCTGGATAATAAACACAGTTCAAGATTAATAATTTTGCCGTTCAAAACATGCTACGGATCAAATGGTCAGGATTAATCAAATCAAATCGACATTAAAGAATAACAAATTAATTAAAACTAAGAAGTATGCAAAAAAATAAAAATCAGATGAACATACATAGTTACTATTTGGTCGTAATCATAATAAACTGAAATTAAAAAAGAAGTTACAGTAAAAGGCTTTGATAAGTATATTTCAGAAAATGCATGAAAGAGACGTACCCATTTGCATGGATTGATATTGGATTTGAAGAAGGGAAAAAGTTAAGAGAAAGGGCAATCTCTCATCTTACAGAATGATTGACAATTTGGCTTTTTGTTCTTATAAACTATCTTCAAACTGTCTCTGCCTAATGCATTTGGGTCTTCTTGTTTCCGCCATACAACACAACACAAAGATTTCATTTTTGTTTAACGGTGTCAAACATTTTTCCATTTTTTCTGGAAAAAATTCTTTTGTGGACAATTCTTTACAATCTTTCCTATTTTATGCATCTTTAAATTTGGAAAAAGTTTTTATTGAATAACCCTTCTCTTATTCTTGTCACTTTCAACTTTTGAATCTATTACATTAAACATAACTTAGGTGACAAATATTTTAGCTTTCCCTAATTGATTGCCTTTTAATGTAATAAAAATTGAAAATATTAATAAAATATATAAAATATCGAAATTATTTTTTAGATTAAACAATGTCAAAACTTCATTTTTATTATATTGTTCTTCTACATCTAACTACATATTATTATTATTATTATTATTATTATTATTATTATTATTATTATTATTATTTTCATCCATTTATGTTCTTTAAGTAAACAAAGTTAATCCTACCTGTATTTTTTCAATGTTGACACGTAAAAGAAAAAAGTTACTCTTTCCATTATTATTTATAAACAATATAAAAGTATATTTTTCTTAATCATAATAAATTTAGCTATTTTTAGTTCATATAATATTATCTTATCCTAATTTCAGATAATATTTTACTTTTGGTCATGCCATTATAATGTTTTTTTTTTCATGTGTTGCATTATTTTTGTATGAGTAATTAATTTTTGTTTCATGATAAAGACATCTCAGTATTCTCATAATATAAGTAACATGACGACATTTAATGTAACTAACTACTTTTTTTAATCATATGCAGATAATTTGTTTTTCCAATATTGTGAGTTAGTTTTAAGGAATACAACTGTAATAGCCAATCAAATTAATAATCCATTACGAGATTTTTTAATACTTTTAAAATAGTTTTTACCATAACATTAAATAAAATAACATTGGTAATATTTTTTTATTTTTTCAATAAACAATCTTTGTGTTTTTTCTTTCTTCGATCGTGTCATAACTGGAATAAATACTGTCTGAAAATTAAAAAAAAAAATTATCGGTAATGAAAAATATTTATATTATTTATTATTTATAAATAAAACGAGGAGCATAAAAATCTGGAGAAATGGTATACGAATGAGTGAAATGGAAGTGCAAATTTCAGTGAATACAAGAGAGAGAAAGGGAAAAAAAGGCGGGAACTTGAAAGTATAAGAAACAAAACTGTGTCTTTCTGTTTTGTCTGGAAAACCATTGCAGAGATTGAAACGAAGATGAAGGAGAATAAAGAGAAGGTGGAAGAGAGGTACACGCAGTGGAAGTCTCTTGTTCCCGTTCTCTACGATTGGCTGGCCAACCACAACCTCGTATGGCCTTCTCTTTCTTGCAGGTGTTTTTTTTTTTCTCTCTCTCTCTCTCTCTGTGTTTAGGGTTTTTCATTTTCCAAATAAAGTTTAATGAATTATGCGCTTACATTTCATTGCAGATGGGGTCCTCAACTGGAACAAGCAACCTACAAGAACCGTCACCGTCTCTATCTCTCTGAGCAGGTTTTCTTTCGTCAATTTCCTTTGCTCTTACATTTTTTATTTCAACGTTTTTCTATTGTGTGTATTTTTGCTTCTTTTTTTGTTCTTCTCAGACAGACGGAAGTGTTCCCAACACTCTCGTTATAGCCAACTGCGAGGTTGTTAAGCCCAGGGTTGCTGCTGCTGAGCACATCTCTCAGGTCTGCTCCATTGTTATTGTTGTTGTTGTCATTCCATTTACATTGAATTAAATTCATTAATAATTACTTTTTGAATTATTCCTAATGTACCATTTTTTCTTTGGTTCTATCTTTCAGTTTAACGAGGAATCACGGTCTCCTTTTGTCAAGAAGTTCAAAACTATACTACATCCTGGCGAGGTATGGTTGTTTAGGTGTAATTTCGTCTTTCACGTGTATTTATGCACTCATAAATGCCTTGTTACCACTCAGGCTTACCCAGTTACAATCGCTATTTTAAATCCTAAGTAGAGGCGCTTACCGGTAGCAGTCAGCCTCAAAATCGCATTTCTGAATATTTTTTATATAATATATTCTTCTTGGATCACCATGTTTTTGTGATCATGTTTATATTGTTAATTTTGTTTACATTTTTTTGGTAGAGAAATTTTGTTAATATTGATTATATCGTGTATGCTATATGCGTATAAATTCTCCCAAATTACAAAATTATTTGACATTTAATGACATTCATAATTAACAGAAAAATCATAGGTGTCTTGAACAAAACCTGATAAGTAAATACCATAAAAAATCAAATACAAGTTTCCTAGATTAGGAATAGTTTATCATAAATCATCATCTTCTAAACCCCAGTCTCTTTATCATTTTCACCAGTATTACAGCTGTAGGTTTCATTTTTGACAATTGAAATCCCAAAAGGCCCAAATGCTTTTGTTTGGAGAGCTTTTGGGAATCCATATGTAACACTTATAGCATACTATTTTAAACCCTGTTTTATAATTTACTTCAACATTGGTTTACTTATTTTTTTCAGGTAAATAGAATCAGGGAATTTCCACAAAAAAGTCAGATAGTAGCTACTCATACAGATAGTCCTGAGGTTAAGCGGTGACTTTTTTAGGTTTCCTTTTCTCTGTTAAATTAAAATACCATTATGTCAAGATTTTGAAAAAGAAAATACCTTTAATCTTTATCCTCAACTTTGTGGTTAATGAACTTGTCCAAGTTTGATAACTGAATTATAGTTTTCTATATTGTAAAACAGGTATTTATATGGGATGTTGAAGCTCAGCCTAATCGTAATGCTGTTCTGGGGGCTGCCACTTCTCGTCCTGACCTGGTTTGTTTTCATACATTCTCTTAAAATAATTTGGTTCTTCTACACCTTTATACATGAGTCAGGCACCTGAAATATAAGCTATACCCTTTTTCAGGTATTAACTGGCCATAAGGATAATGCTGAATTTGCTTTGGCTATGTGCCCATCTGAACCCTTTGTACTTTCTGGAGGTTGGAGTCTTTTTTATTGCCTTCTCACCATAAAAGATGTTTATTTTGCACTGGTGTAAATTTCTTTCCCTAGCATTAGGTTTTTGGAATCTGAGAAAAATATTATCCTAAAATTTGCAGTTACCAAATATAAAACCACAAATACATGTTTATTATTGGCTGTAATCTTGTCGGGTTGTTTATGTTGCTCCTACAAATATAAACTTTATCTGTTAATTTTCTCTCTGCATAAAGCAAATGGTATTTTCCTTACCCTTTCTGGATTATTTACTGCTTGTGGACATTGGATTTT
This sequence comes from Vigna radiata var. radiata, assembly GCF_000741045.1. Classification (NCBI taxonomy): domain Eukaryota; kingdom Viridiplantae; phylum Streptophyta; class Magnoliopsida; order Fabales; family Fabaceae; genus Vigna; species Vigna radiata. Next base: position 32,139,176 of record NC_028355.1, on the reverse strand, counting down.
GTTAATTTTGTTTGAATCCACCATGGTAGGGAAGGACAAATGTGTGGTTTTATGGAGTGTTCATGATCATATTTCAACTTTAGCTGTTGAAGAAGCACCCACTGTTAAACAGAGCTCTAAAAGTGGGGGAAATAGTGCAAAAGCCACAGAAAGCCCTACTATTGGACCAAGGGGCATCTACCAGGGTCATACGGACACTGTTGAAGATGTGCAATTTTGCCCATCAAGGTAGTTTTTTCTTGCTTTTATCATACTTGTGTCAGTTTCTGTTTAGCTAAATCTGAATTATTTATGATTTAAGTTTGGTAAAATATCTTATCATGTGGTATGTATTTGCAGTACTGTATTTGTTTGCCAGTTTCTTATTGTTGCAAGAATAATAATTTTGGTCATTTTAATTTTTTGTTAATTTATTTTGTGGTGATAGAATTTATCTTATTGAAATTCGGTTTGTTATACTGAAGGGAGACTCGGGTTGTAAGTTGATAAAAAGTCGATCAGTAATATTTCAATTTCAAACTTTGTTTTTGATATAATATAAGTCAAATATTAATGGACTGATTTGCTGATTTCCATTTCATTTTCTCGTTTTCTGTTTCATTGTTATATTGACATGCATCTTGTACTTTTTTGTGGCTATGAATTGTAGTGCACAGGAGTTCTGTAGTGTAGGTGATGATTCTCGTCTTATACTCTGGGATGCACGAGTTGGATCTGCTCCAGTTGTCAAGGTTTAATTCTTCATTTCATCTGCATTTTTTCTGTTTGCTTCATGTTTCAAAAACCAAGTGTTAATTGCTGAAATACTTAAAGAAGTTGAGATATTCTTAGTTCGGATCATCATTGTTGAAAAGTCACCTTAATTGTAGTTACTCCTAGCTCACCCAAATTACCACATCTTTGGGGCTTGTCTAAATTGCAATCTTAATGGTGGAGGTGGTGGTGATTTAGTCCCCACATAGACGAGTGATATGACCAAAATAGAGTATATAAATGGAATGTAACCCCACTTTACAAGTGATATTTATAGGATTAAGTTAATCTTGAAGCCACATTCTAATATGTTACAAGAGTCTATTATTTTAGTGAGTTTAGATCTAAACTCACATTTTAATAATCATAAGCATCCCATCACTTGTTGAATTTGAATTGCATAAAGAGTTTACTAGTGGCTTTTGAATATGAACCTACTCTTTAGTGGTCCAAATGCAGAGAATTATTTTGTTACTATTATTAATATTTCTTCCAAGATGAAATTGACATCAGTACGACTTCTGTTTTTATTTGAGGTTTTCTTGCCATTTGAATTTTCAGTATATTTGAAAATTTAGGTTCTCACAAATCTCATTTTGGTTTGATATTTGTTTTTTTACTTTTAATTACTATCATGAAACTGTTTATAATTTAGATTTGAACATGCTTTCGTTTTCCTCCTTTTCTCCCATGGTTATCTTTTTATGCAGGTTGACAAAGCGCATAAGGGAGATCTTCATTGTGTTGATTGGAGTCCTCATGACTCAAATTTTATACTAACTGGGTATCCCCTTACCCTGACTATTTGAATTAATGTGAATTAAGTTCTTTTTGCTGTTAGAATCGCTGCAACGGAATTATTAGCGTGGAATAATAAACCAAGAGGGGGTGAATTGGTTATATTACTTTTTCGTGCCTTTTAGTATTTTTCTCAAATTCACTTACTAAGCAAATAATTAAACTGAAATAAATAGAGTAAGGAGGAGAGAAAAGTTGTACAGATGATTTTATCCTTTTTCAGATCACAAGGATCCTACGTCCAGTCGCTTATCTCAAGAAACAAGATAAACCTTTTTCACTAAACACAAAACAATTACAATTAATAGTCACGCAGAAAATTAACTTGTAAGAGTTTAGAATACCACCTCTCTTGAAACCACAAGAGATGAACTTACACCTCCTTTGAGTCTTCACAAAGGATGACCACATCCTTTGAATACTTCACGAAGGATGATTCTCTTTCAAGCACCTCCTTAGACGCACCAAGGATGAACAAGTTATTCCTTTGTCACCGCAGTAGCACTTTACAACTTTGCAGATGAGAGTTTCTTTAGCTTAAGCAATAACACACCGTTCACAATGATTTCAGATGTTTCTGGTAGAAACAATGAGCCAATATATAGACTCAATCCAGTTCTCTTCCATTTTTTCGAAACTGGCCATTTTAACGCATTTAATCGATTAATATTAGTGTTAATCGATTAAAATGAGTACAATGGCTAGTTTTTCAAATCAGAAACCTCTAACGGCTAGTATTAATCGATTATTCTTAGTTTTAATCGATTAACTAATCGATTAAAGCAGGAATTAATCGATTATTCCAGGGCCATTTGGGTTTGCTGTGCCAGCCTCGTTTTAATTGATTAAACCAAGTTTTAATCGATTAAAACAGCTTGTTTTTGATTCTAAACAGAGATTAATTACATATGGAGTACATGAATCAAATCCTATTACATCTCTACTCAACAATACTTCAAATATGATTATTACAAAAGCTTTTCAATGGTAATGGATCTTCAAATAGTCTTCTTGAATCTTGTATTGTGCAAATCTGTACATCATCAAAACTCCATCTTTAATTTTTTGCCAACACTTGCTGATAAAGAAAAGTACTGATTTTTCTTTATTTGAAGTTATTCTTTTAAGTTCTTAATGCTTATAGGTTTAACTTAGAGCTTAAAATTTAAGTGCTTTTATTTAGCTACCAAAACAGTTTATTAGCCTTTTGAATCCTTGTTCTAAGTTTGTTTCTTTTGGATTCAGTTCTGCAGATAATACAGTCCATATGTTTGATCGTCGAAATCTTAAAAGTAGTGGGGTTGGATCGCCTGTTTATAAATTTGAAGGTCATGATGCAGCAGTCCTCTGTGTACTGGTAGCTGGAGATTCCACCTTGTATATTTTAATCGAAGTTCTAATCTGCTAGTCAGTTACGGGCATTTTAATCTAGTGCTTGTTAACCTACATTTTTCTTCTGTTTCAGTGGAATCCTGACAAGTCATCTGTATTTGGTAGTGCTGCTGAAGATGGTATTTTAAACATCTGGGACTATGAAAAGGTTTAAACTCAATTTAAAGTCAGACCTTTGTGTATCATGCCTCCCCTTTTTATGACATGTGAATTTTATATAAAATACTGATCAATATGGATCTTATGGACTTCAAAATTTTGTTTGAGTGCCAGAGCTACTGAAAAACCTGATTTCAGAAACCTTATTGTTATTTTTAGGAATGAATTGTTTGAGCCCTTCCAGGAAATAGAAGAGCTCTAAAGGCTGCTTGTCAAAAATATTTAGAAGAATCTTTCTTGCCTATCTATTTTTTATTTTACAGCAGGGCTGGTCCTATAATCATGACAATTTATTTTCTAAATTATGAGGATGAAGTTTGATGGGCTAGCTTATAGCCATTTTATCACCAATTGTATTTGTATGATTTATCTCATTGATGTCAGATTTTTTTCTTATATTGCATGATTGTTTTTGTTACTTTTAGGTTGGTAAAACAGCAGATTCTGCTGGTTCAAAATCACCAAATACCCCCTCTGGTTTATTCTTTCGACATGCTGGACATAGGTATGATATGGAGTGGTTGCGTGCATCCATTTCTTTAAGTTCATAAGAATTCAACCTTGTGTTTTAGTGGTTGGTGTTTTTGTTACAACTAAAACTTTTCCATTGCATAATATTGTAATTTGCTGTGATTTAATATAGAACTGGTTATGGAGTAAATACTCGGTACCCTTATCACGTACCAACCTGCATACAAATGATGGATTTTATCAAGTGTTCAATACGGTGTGTTTGTGCATTCAGGGACAAGGTTGTCGACTTCCACTGGAGTGCATGTGATCCGTGGACAATTGTTAGTGTCTCTGATGATTGTGAAAGTAGCGGTGGCGGTGGCACCTTACAGGTAGACACTAGTTTATTTTATCCTTTGGTTAAAATGATTTCACGTCTATCACAGACTGTGGCACAATTTGGGTTGAATTTGGCCAAACCTTGATATACTCCTTTCTTTTACTTCTATAAAGTAACGAGTTTCTGACTGTTCTTATGAATTTCTTGGTTTTATTATTATGTGAAAAAGTTGTAAAATGCTGGAGATATGAAAGTATTTTCTGTAATTGTATAAAATGTTTTGATCATTCTATTGTAAATACTTGCTTGTCATTTTCCTAACTTTTTATGATGCAGATATGGCGAATGATTGATCTCATATATCGACCAGAGGAGGAGGTGCTCACTGAGCTGGATAGGTTCAGATCTCATATTTTTGGGTGCAACTCGTGACATTTCGTAAAACACGATCTGCATCTTTTGCTTGGAATAGAAAGTATATGATTTTTAGTATGAAATTTAGTTTCAGTTCCTGCATTTGATGTTCTTGAATCAAGATTGGTCATTTAGTTCAGTAATTAATATTTGATCTTTAATATTAACTATTCACTTTTTTTATGAATTTTTAAAATAAAAATTATAGTTTTGATTGAAAAAACTTTATCTGAAATAATTTGAATACCCGTTGCCATAAATTTCAGGTAGACTTTAATGTTTAGTTACACGTGGAAGCAGGCAACTGCTTCTTGCACCCCATCAATTTGAACCTGCACCCTCTTAGATTTTGGAATTCCAAGTTTAACCTGGAAGCATTATTTGAAACTGGTCTTTCTTGGAGACAGACCGTGGTCGTGGTAGTCCTCATGAACACAATGTTGTACCGCAAACCCTTTCTGGTGCTCACCAAATGCGTCGGAATGATCTTAAACAAGGAGACACAAGGTGAAGGAGAAAAGGATATAAAAAATTATGGTTACATTTCTAAATCATAAAGGTTATTTTTGTCATTTCAAGCATTTGAGGTTCAGGTAGCAGTTGCCGTGGGAGCAAGTTGAATTGGCCCGCTTTTGGTTTGGATTGCATTTAGCCCAGTAAATAAGTTCAGCGTCGGGTTCTTTCTTCTTGGATCTTCCTTTTTTTCTTCCTGCACTTCCATAAAACTTATACACCTTAAACTATCTCGTTAAAATTATAATAGAAAATCTCATTAAAATTGTAATAAAGATGTAAAAATTATTTAGCTATGAAAAATGTTTAGTAGCTGGGTTTTAAAGTTTTATAAATAAAAAAAATTGAGCTAGAAAGATATAAACTCAACAAATACTTGTATATGCAAAATTTTATAATTTTGATGTTTCATCCCTACTAATAAAGATTGACCCATTATATATTTTAAAAAATTTATTAAAATATGAAGTATTTGACTGTTTTTCTGTTATTATTCAATGTGTGTTGTTATAAGTAATGTCTAAAATAAGCATAACTTATATCTTTGTAATTCTTTAAATTTATTAAAATCTATCATGATTAAGACGATAAATAATTATAAATTCGTAATTTAATAGTTAGATAGTTAAAACTTACAGTCTATATAAATTTGTTGGGATAGTCTGAATATTTTGTAGTATAATTTGATCCTTTCAGAAATCGATCTGAGTTTATAAGATATATTATTATAATTACACCCTTAGATATAAAATCACCCATTGTTTTGTAATTAGTATAACTTGTAGAATATGTACTTTGTTCCGTTTGATGAGACGAATATATTAAGTTTATCTTTACCATCTATAATCCAAATACACATTTGTTTTAACACAGTTGTTTATCATAACACACTAGGTGATGGTGATGGTGATGGTGATGGTGATGGTGTAAGTTTCAATCATTCTTTAATTGTTTCTTACATCTCATTTAACTGGTTTCCATTCATAAATTCTTAAAACAAACTCAAAGTTGTATCATCTATATTCCATTAACAACCAAAAATGCCACAGGCAAATAACCAAAAAGAGATTCCTGTGACAATACACTACTACAGGTATTGGATGTACATACTAACTAACTCAGCAGGTTATAGTTAGCCAAACTAATAGTTATCAGCTGGAGCATACTCTTGATTTCCCATTTTTTTGCCTGTGCAAACCAAGAAAACTGGTTATTGGTGACTTCAAGCCAAACCTTCCAAGAAAAAATGCAAGGGAGAAAGAGCAAAATGAAGCTAACCAAAACGAATCTTTCTTCTCCTGTGCTAATAATTCTTCAAAAGAAATGTCAGAAAAATCATCATCTCTGTTCTCTCCAAGTCCACTTGCCTTTTCCTTTTCCATGCAAGCTCCAAGTTCAAGCATCTTCATAAAAAGGTTTCAGTAGTTAGCATATCACAACACATAAAATTTTTCATGAACTGGTGAAAAGCAAGCTCGGAGAAGTGAACAAGTAATGTTTCAGTGTAACTCTAGAAATTTTTGCAATAAATACAAAGAGAAGATGTTCATCAATCCTCGTATAAAGGCCTCAAATAAAGAAAAAACCTTTTGGTATGCTGGTGAGAGTTTAAGCTGTTGTTGAAGTGAGTTATAAACAAAGGCATCCTCTTCTAAACGTTTTTGCTCTAATTCCAGCTTGTATATCTGAAATATTAAAATTAGATTGTCAAATGTGTCTGCAAGTTTAGCTCGATGACATGAAAGTTTCCTTAACAACATACTATGATCTAACCAACCTGTTGATGGAGGCGGTCAAAAGAAGATCTGTCTGCCTTGCATAGCAAAGCCTTCTTTATAACAAACTTACGTTGAATCACATCAGCTCTGTTAAAATAAGAGGATGTAAATGAATCAGAACAATACAGCATAAAAAGCTTTGGTGTTAGGCCCAGAATAAGAAAATAGTGAAAAGAAATTAAAACCTTTTATTTCTAATTTTAAACAAGCAAAACATGGGAAAAGATCTTTCCTCTATAATAAATTTTTACATACTTGTGTTGTAGTTCATTTCTAGCATCAACCAGACTATTAGCAAAATGTACAACCTGCATTACATAGGATAACAATTAAACTTTTAAGGTGTTCACAAAACAACAAATTTGACACTTGTATGTATGAATGAGAATGGCACTGAACAATAACAGGTTGAAAATCGTAAGTATCATAAAAAAGAAAAGACCATTCATGATCCTTAAAACAAAAGCATGGAAATTACCAAAGCAAGTGCACTTTGCTGCAACATAAGAATTAAGCCTTAAGAAAACTCTTTTCACATCCACAGGATCTTTTGGCAAAGTCGTGTTGTAGGGATAGACAGTATTATCATACATACACTGAATGGATGTTATCTATTCCATTGCACTACGTTTATAGTAAGCTTGTCTCCAAGCAAGTCTTTATATATTTCCAAAAACAGCTCATCCAAAACCACCCGGATATGTTCAAATTCTGGAATTACATTAACTAGCTCCATTCAAATTATTTCAAAACTACCAACATATTAATGCATGATTTCATCAATCTATAGAAATTACCCCCCTCGATAACACATACATACCACTCCCAGATGTAAAATGCAAACCCTCATTTCCATTTTTGTAGACTACAAGACATTATGCAGTTCAGGAAAAAGAAGTAAACAAAATTAACAAATTCAGACATAAACAAAAAAACTCTAAGCTGTCGGCTAAGGTTATAAGGTTAGCAGCAACCCCTTTGTTTAAAAACAACAGATTTCTATCAATTAAAAAATGTAAGAAATTAATGAAAAACAAAACGTATACGAACTAAACAAAAAACGAAAATTTAAGACAGAAAAACCTGCGGCAGTGTCAGTTTCTTTAAGTGGTTGCATTTGACGAGTTCATCGTACTTCTGTTTGATCTTTCTCTGCATAAAGCTGCTGGAAGACGTGAACGGGTAGTAGGACGCGGATTCAAGTCGGAGCCCCGAGTCCGAATTCGAATCGGGATTCTCTTCAACCTGGGTTTGGGAATCGGTTCTCTTCTTCTTAGGCTTCTTTTTCTTCTTCTTGGGGGCATGTTGGGGTGGCAACAAGGTTGGAACTTGAGCAGTGTGGTGTGGCTTTTTGGAGAAACGTTTGAAGAGAGAGAAAGAGAGAAAGAGAAAGGAAGAGAGGGACGCGAAGAAGAGGAAGAAAAGAATAGGATCGTGCATTTGTATTTTTGGGTGGCACTTAACAGAGAATGAGAATGGAGAATACGAATACGAAGGTGGAGGCTCCATGAAAATGCACAGAGAGAGAGAGAAGAGAGAGAAGAGAGAGAAGAGTGAGAAAACAAAGTGAATGAAAAAAGAGATAATATTCTGTTTCCTGTTCTGTTCTTCTTGTTGCCTCTGTTTCTGCCTATTTCAATCTTCTCTTTTGAAAATTCTTCTCTTTCTTTTTTGGTGAAATTCCTTTTTATACTTTGTTTAACATATTTTAATTCAGTTACATTTAAATAAATGACATGTTGTTTGAGTTTAATAGATCTACTTTGCACTAAATTTTAACTGGTTATTATGCATAATCATGTCTAATTAATTGAGATCAAAGACTGTAATTTACTCTTAAAAGAGACAGTGATTTGCACAGAAAATTAGAAGAAAAAGAAAATCAGAAAACTGTATGCTGAGTAGCAAGAGATTATGTTGTGTTTATAAAGAAATAAAAGCAAATTTAGATAAGATTATAATATATTTTGGAAGACTTTACTTGCACGGTTGGGTTCCTTTTGAATTAAACAATTCTCCTAGGCAATAGCATTTCTGTTGTTGATATTTTTCTGGGTAATAGTGATTTGGAGTTTTGTATAAATTACCTGTTTAAACAGGCATGCACTGAAGTCCTTTTAAGTAGAAAAGTACATCCAAAACTGATATTATTATAAAGCATTGCTAATAATATAATGGATGAAAAATCAAAGGGTGAAACTTCTTATTAAGAAAATGGCATTGTTCATAAATATAAATATAATTGTCCTGAAGTTAGGCATAGAATATTAGAATGTTAATTTTGAGTTTCTAGATTTTGTTTCTGACGCAGGTGGCAACTTAAGATTGGAAGCAAGACAGAGCATCTTGACTAGGAAATATTTAAGGAAACAAGATGTTGAATATGATTATTTATTACTGATTTAATTTCCGTATACTTAGTCAACAATTATGCATATTATAGTCAGTTATCATAATTATTTTCTCCTCTCATTTAGTGATTGTAAGTGTTACAATGTGTTACTATAAAAGCACGTAAATCAATTTATGATAGAATATTCTAATCTAGTTAGAAACTTTGAATTCAAAATTTAAATGTATAATCATGTTATGAATTAAAAACTTAATTTTGTAAAAAAAAAAAAAGGAAAACTTTAGTTTACTTGAATTCAAATAAAATGGTCCCCGAAGAAAAAAAAAAATCCGTGTTCCATGCGTGCATTTGTAACAGAACAGAATCATTCAATAGAAAGCAACAATATTCCAAACTTCTCCTTTGACACTTTGCATTCTCTTTGAAAATATTATCTTATCTTCCACTTCATATGTTAAAGATAATTTTGACAATTAATAATAAGTTCAGATAACATGAGTGTGATTAATTTACCAGATACATTTATATTATATATTAATATAAATAATGTTTTATCAGAACTCAGAAAAAGGATAAGGTAGAAGCCAAAAGCCACATACAGAAGTAATAAGGAAATCAAAATGACTGAATTTGATGTGTTTAGAAAGTTGTTACAGGAAAAAGAAAGTAAATGGATGCAGATTACAGTGGATAAATAATATTACAGGAAGCAAGAGGCTTCCACACTAAGTCTAAAACACTAGCACATGGACTCAATCAGTTTCGTGTCATCGTGTAGAAAGAAAATCTTCACCTTTCACCTCTGTATAACATACAAGTATATATACACATGTCCATAATCATCTCAGCAATCTTTGCAGGCTTTCAACCACATGGTGTGTTGTGTTTTCTGCAACTTCACCTTGGTAAAGCCAAATTAATAATGCTTGTTGTGATCACAATTCAGAAGTGTAGACTTTGGTTGACCCAAAATGTATAGAATAGTGGGGAAAAAATCAATCTTGATCCTTTTATATCTGAGGCTAAAAATGATCAGGAACAAATAGCTTCCACTGAGAGTTTCTTCATGACATTTGGACATGGATCTCCTCCAAAATTTTCAGGTGACACTGTTACTGCGCACCAGTTTTGTCCAACACAATTCTGCAACAACAAAGAATCCTTTAAATGAACCAACCAAGTAACAATAACAGCAATATCATAAATGGATTATTTGAATAACATTCCAAAAGTGAGAAAGCAGAAGGCAATACCCTTTGAAATGCATCATAAGACTTGTGAGCATGACAGCTTCCTTCATGGAAGTTTCCACAAGAACCCAGTGGAGTACCAAAGCTGGCAAATTTGATGGATGAGATTTTCTGTCCAGGGCTACATGATAAATGAACTTTTGGTCTCACAGGTGGTTTGCCAGCAACTTGCATCTGATAACTTATAAGGTTAGGCTGCCACTCATAAATATCAGCACAAACACTATCTATATCCCTTCTAACCAAAAAGATTCCATCCGGATCTCCACCTAGCTCTTCAAACACAACCAATAAATTTCCTGTGGGCTTTAGCCATGACTGAGGAACATGATACCTGCAATTACCCACCAGTGATTAGTTTGTCATCAGCATTACACAGAACTTGAGAGCATGTTATATATATTTCTCACTCACCATCTTTGAGAGGCCTCGCCACAGTTGCTTCTGCATTTATTCTCATTGTAAGTTCCAGCATAGTCACAATAATCACAGGTACCAGAAGCCTTATAAGCAGGCCAGTAGCGGCCAAGATTCTGTCCATTTAACCATACTTGACCCTTACCCATGCTCCCCATGTCTAAAGCCAATGGTGCGGTGCCAGCTGGTGCATCGAAAGTTGTCTGTAACAATATTAAAAAACATTGTTCCTTAAAGACCAGCCTCCCAACAAGTTTGTTGAAATTTTGGGGTTTAGTAGTGAAAACAAGAAAAAGAGAAACTACAGAGTAATTGACTTGATATACTCTAAAATATTCTTATAGAATCATAGATATGATAATAGTGTAATGAGATATTTCCAAAATATTCTAATATGTGCAAGTGCAGCCCAAAGGTTACAGATGTCACGTGATATATTACTCACTTTGTACCAAGTCAAAGGCTGTCTTCTAGAAAATAAAGATCCCTCAATCCACTCCACTGAGGAACTTCCACTGATAGAATGGAGACTCAAGGTTTCACCTTTAAGACCAACCTAAACAAAATACACAGTTAGATCAACTTCAAGCAAAATCAAGATAAAAGCGTGGTGACTGTTTGTGAAAGAACCTTGTAAGACCATTTCTGCCAAGACAAGTCCCTTCTCCCTTCGTTGAGACCACTTAATGATATTGGGCCAAGAACACCGGCATTCCATGTTTCAAAATGAGGTCCAACATTCTGCTTGTCAAATACAGTCATGATCATAATCCACAGTTGATGATACTGAAAAATCAGCTTAGAGTGACTAGCAAGGGTGCATTCGACAATATCTATTTTGTATGTGCGTGTGTGTGTGTGTGTGAGAGAGAGAGAGAGAGAGAGAGAGAGCGAACCGGGAGTCCGACTGCAACACTTAGAAGAGAGATCTTGTTAATACCGACTCTGAGCTTCACTCCTTGACTAAATGTCAGTTTAGGGAATTCTAAGCTTCCATATGAAGTTCCTGATCAAAAGGAAAATAGGGTCAATACTGGACAACTATTAACTTCCAATGTAAAATGGTGTAATTAAACTGTTCTGAAAAAGAAAGGTCCTAAGACAACTAGATCTATGCCTCTTCATCCCAAGCACGGGGTAAATTACTCAACGAAACCAAGATTCTAGCATTGTTTCAATGCAATGTTCTAATTTATTGAACCCTCAAAAGGATACAGTAACTATTTTTAAAGAGTTGCCACTTCTTCCTCTTGGAAAATACTTAGAAAAGATAAGGAAGATAGCTGAAACAATTCTTGTTTGTGTGAATTAAGTAATGCTGAAATTTTTAGGCCATCACATTATGCTCCTCACCTGATAGTTGACCATTTATAAAAACATGCAAAGCATGCCCAGCTGAAAACACGGTAAGAATAGGATCCTTTCCGTTTGTCAGAAACCCTTCTCCGGAATCAAGCACAACACTAGAAAAGAAAAAGCAACGCAAGAATAAGATGACGAAAAGCAAAATAGATAATAAGATTAATCAGTTGTGTTCTAACCAAAGATTTAAAAAATAAATAAAATTGAAGGAGAATGCAGACTTGTATTACTCACTCTGTAGAGTACCACAAGTAGTCAGATAAATCTCTTGTTGTATTTAACTGCTCTAACAGGCCAGTCATGGTGAAGGAACTATCCTCAGTAGTAGTAGTTTCTTCATTGAATGATAGCCAGGAGAGTCCGCCATGAATAGGAACACCAGTCATCTTCATCTGGGCACTCTGAGAACCGACCTGTACAAATATTTTTGAATTGTTATTTTGGCTGAAATCTACCACTTAAAAATTTAGTAAAATCTCATTTTTTTTTTCTTTTCCTTTCACATATGTTAGTTTTCAGAAAACTAAAAAGCAGATTTTCAGGCAAAACAATAACAAAATACAAAAGGTTACTAAATCCTCTCAACCACATGTGCTTGGCCAAGCTCTTATGTACCCCAAATCTTCATTGCAAATTACAGATATCATAGTTAATCTACTGAAATAAATATTTTTCCTTTTTCTCACCCTTGCAGTGTTATAAATAGTGTGCTTGCAGTCAGGAAGAATGCTTATAGACCAAGGAGGCAAGTTGTAATGCATACTTCCAAAGGCCACTGTTGCATAAGATTTTGGGTTATAGTTTGCAAGGAATGCAGCACAAGCTCCTGACTTTGCTTTAAACACATGAGCCTGGACATTAAGGATGAAATATACAAATTCAGTCATGCTATAAAGCATTTTATACAGGATTGATAAATCTCTTTTCACATCACAGAATCAAGCTATACCTCTTGATAGTTTCCAAGATTTGTTACAGTAGGATCTCCTGATACTAAGGCTGGTTCACACATTTTTATTGCTCTGTGTAAATCCTTCAGATGACCCCACTTTGGTTGTCTGAGCAATCCTGCACAGGGGAAAACACAAAAATGAGAATAAACATATACTGTCAAATATTTGAAGCTCTTCAAGTACAGTACATCTCTAAGGAAAAGGACCAACCCACGTATGTAGTACAGGCCCAACTTTCAATTACATGTATCAGATTTTCATTTTCATAGCAACACATTAACAAGAACCAATACAATAAAAATGTACCAATCAAATTCATTATTCACAGGACTAATAATACAGACAATTGCTTTGGATATTTGGATAACATTAAAGGAACAGCAGCCATGTTCTAATTTGTTACGTCTCACAAAATTAAGGAACAGAGGAGGTTTCTAAATTATATTTTGATATTTATTCCCTGTAGGTCCTACATAAAAAGCGGAAAAAATATATTAATTATAACATCAGTACTTATTGGTCATATCAGGTATTTTGAATCCTCTGCGCTTACCATATTCATCAAGTGGTGCATCATAATCATAGCTTGTTGCAATAAAGGGACCACCGGCAGTTCGACCGAAGTTTGTTCCCCCATGATACTGAAAGGAACAGATAAAAGCACTTAGATGAACATTTAAAAGGGGTGAGCAAACACATCAGAATCAATAAATAATGAAGTTACCATGTAATAGTTTACAAATGATCCTCCTTTCTGTAGAAACCTTGCAACTGAAAATGCTAAGTCTTCAGCAGGTCGATAAGGAACTGGACCTCCAAACTCCGTAAACCTGCAATCATAAAAGAGGAATAGAGGGATTGAATAATCATGCAATGTATCAGCTTGAATGTTTCTTATTCTCATGGAAACTAAAAAAAAAAAAAAAAAAGAAACAAGGCACCAAATACCAGCCAGTCCAAGCTTCTGTCCACATCTTTGGCTTGTAAGCCTTGTTTGGAGAGAAATAATCACAGTAGAAGCCATTGCAAGTGTTAATCTGGCAAACATTTTTATTTGAGATTAGAAGTCGAATACTTGGAGGCATAAAGGAATACACCAAAAACAGAAAAATTGAAGTTTCAAATATGACCGTCTAGTATTCCCTCCCAGGATAGAGAGTTATGGACAGTAGAGAAACGAGTCCACACAAGATAAAAACATTTTCTCACAAAATACATTTCATCTAAACTTACAAGAGGATCAGGAGTATCATCCTGCTTGCACATGATCCATGGAACCCCAGTACCAAGTCCCATAGCCATCTCTGCTGCCCATTTTGTATAAGATTTACCCGCAGCACCAATTTCATACTCTACAGGTCCATATTCATTTTCAATCTGTACAAAGATAACAGTCTTAGTACACATTTCTACTCTAGTCAAGGAATGAAAAAACTAATCACTAAATAAAATATAGCATATAACATACAATACAATTTAAAGCAAGGGATTCGATAGAGTAGATCACTAGCAGCATATTTTTTTCTACCTGTGACATAATTATTGGACCTCCCTGAGACTCGTATAACCTCTCCGCTTTCATCAAATCAACAATCTTCGTGGTAAACTTTTGCATTTGATTCTTTAGTATGGCAGCGCAAAAAACAAAAAAGTAATTAGAAGGTACTCACAGTGAAAAAGAAAAGATTGAGAAGATTTATCAATTCTTAAGGATTAAGGAAGGTTGGAATCTAACCTTAAAAGGTTCATTGTCTGTTCTGAAGCTGATTCCTGGAATGTACTTTAGCCAAACAGGGAAACCCCTGAAAACCAATCAAAAGAAACCTGTTAAGACATTTCTAATTTGAGAGGCACCAAAGTTTCTGCAAGGAACACGTTCACTACCCAAAGTTCCACTCAGCACAGACATAAGGACCAATCCTGAGATGAACATAAAGGCCCGCTTGCTGCACCAGCTTTATGAACTTCACCAGGTCATAGTTCCCCTCAAAATAATACTGCAGCAATCAAGAAAGCAACAACATTAATTATTCCACAATTCACATACTAACCGTGCAGTGTCCAAGCAATGCAAGAAAGAAAAACTAGAAGCCACCATTTAGTAGTTTGAGTTACCTTGCCAGGTGAAGGCTCGTGCCCATTCCAGAAAACATAAGTCTGAATCACATCCAACCCTCCCTCCTTGGCCTTCTGAATAAGATCTGGCCACATCTGAAAACAAAGGAGCCCCACGAGTTAAAAACGCAAAAAGGGAGAAACTTTAACCCACCCATTTCAGAAAAAGAAGAAAACATGAGGACCCTGAAGCACATTTGAGAGTAAAAATACCTCAGGGGTGCTCCTTGGGTAATGAATGGATCCAGAAATGAGGATCCTTCTCTGGCCATTAATGGTGATAGCCTTTGAGTCATAAGACACTGAGGCCTCAGCAGAACCAGTGAGAGAACAAACAAGAAGCAGCACCCAGCTCCATATTACGAGCTTGAAGCACATCACCATGATTCACCTTGATGCTACTGGTTATTCTATTCTAAGCCCACAGAGGGAAGAAGTAACTACGAAGTGGCTTTGGTTCCCTTCCTTTCTCTCTCTCTCTCTCTCTCCCTTATTATTGTTATTCCTCACTTTCCTTTTTGAAAAATGATGATCAGAATAAAATAATTAAAATAACTGAGGATGCAACTTTGCATAAAATATTAGTTACATTACAATCTTCTCTGTGACTTTAATTTGAAGATGTTTTTTGGTACGAAATGGAGGTTCTCCTTTTAAAGGGTTGAGCTGAGCAGTGAACTGGTTGGATTTGGAGAGAGAGTGGGACCCACTTGAGTGAGCTTTGGGACCCACCACTTGTCCTTACGCACACCTGACTCGGACCTAAGCTTGAACCAATCCCCTTTTTTTCGGTTTTTACCTCTTATTTTTTCTTGCCTTTTCCACCCTCTTAATAATTAATAATAATTAATAATAATAATAATAATAATAATCTCTGTAATTTATTCGATGTAGTGGAATATTTATCGAAGATATGTAATTGAAATTAAAGGCGTGTTTGGGGTAGTAAGAAGCAAGTTGCCCCAAAACTACCACTTTCTTTTTTGCGACAAGGTGAAAGATTCCCCAGCCAATCCCATTCTGGTCGGTTCCTATTTTCTGTCATATGTTTTTTGTTTCACTTAGCTTCCTTCCCACGCGCCTCCGATTATCGTGACGCCACTCCTTTATTTTAATTTAATTTAGACAAAATTTATATATATTTTTCTATATAACTATGTTTTAATTCGATTTTATATAAAAAATCAGCTTAATTTTAATGCCGACCTTCCTCGTGAATTCCTTGGGATTGTATTTTAATGTCAACTATACAAAATTATTTATTTAAAAATATTATTTTTCTCCAAATTACAATTATCTATTTTGATATGTCACTAGTTTTCCTTTTTATCCAATTGTTCTTTCATGTTTCTTCCCCAAATCTTAGTGATTTTTGTTTCCTAGGATGATTAATTAGTTATTTTAGCCGTTTAATGACAATTATTTTTTAAAATAAGTATAATTCAAATGTAATCATCACAAACAAATAATGACGTACAACTGCACATACTTTTTAATAATGGGGTTAGATGAGCTTAAAATTATTTACAAACTTTTTAATTATTACTTTTTAACAGTACTTACTAATTATTTCTCCGCCCTCTTATGTTCACCGCTCTAATAATTTCCACGTGTTAGGTTTGTTTTCTTTATCTTAAGTTAATGTAGTTTTTTTTTTTTCAAAAATTTGAAAATGAGAAGAAAAATAACACAAATTCACGAGAGATAGTGTGTAATTTATAACTCAACATACAAATGTGAAATAGAAATTTTTGTTAAAGTTAAATTTTAATCCTAAGTCAATTCTATCAGATCGATTAGTAAAATAAAATTTGTAGTTATATATATTATAAATTGATATTATTTTTAATCTACGTAAAATTTCTAATAAATTTGGTCAAATTTTGTTTATATCTGAAATATTTTTATTATTATATCATCTAAAAATTGAAATTAAATATAATTTGTTTTTCTTTTTTACTTTTTTGAATATAATAATTGATTTTTACAATATTATTTGACGAATTTGCGTTTTGAGAAAAAAGACAAGAAGCACATTGGTTAAACAAAAAGCACTTAAAATATGTGTAGGACACTGCCTTTGTGGTGAAGGCAAATAGATGTGAAAGTGAAACACAAACAACGTCAGCTCCAAGCATCAAACTCTTGTTAACAGCAAAAGGTGTGTTTAATTGAATTTCTAAATAGTTTATTTTATGAAAAAAATAAAAAACTTACTCGATTTAATAAAAAGTAAACATTAAAAAAAATATTGTATCTAATTAAAATAACAATATATCAGAAAAAGTGACAAGATTCAATTCATTAAAACATATGAAATATTTAAAATCATATAATCTTAATGAATTATTTTGTTGATTGAAAAATCATAATTTTTATTTTCATTTTTATATACATTTTTTAAAACGGCCATAAGTAAATAGGAGGAATTTTTCCATTTTTTTTAACTTTTTTTTCAAGTCAAAGTAAAGCTATTATTTTTACATTTAAGTAATTGCTTTTTGTTATTTTTTTTGCAACCAATATTCAAGATATCATTTTTATTATTATTAGCGCAAAGAGTCACCGTCTTCCTCTGTATTATTTTAGAAAATAAATTATATATATATATATATATATAATTGTTGGATAATTTATTTTTATTCTTTTTTAATTTAAAAATATAACTATAAATAAATAAAAGTATAAGATGTGTATAAATGGATAAATTTTTTATTTGGGTTTTATAAGTTACATGTTATTTTACATACTAATTTTTTTTAGTACATACAATCATTATAAACACTTTCAAGAACATGGTCTATATCTACTTAGGTTAACAAAACGAAAAATGTAACAATTAGACATTTCATGAAAAATAGCAAACGGAAAAAGAAAAGTTAGTGAAGAAATAGTTACCTGTTCTTTATACTTTTTGTTTATATTTTTTATTTTAAGAGTATAAATTTATAGATTGTCGATCAGATGATACCTTTCAAAGACATTATATGTGTAACTTAATAATGGTTCAGAAATAAATAAATATGTTTTACATGTAAATATTTTAAAATCATTTATCACTTTATTAAAAAACTGTGCAATTTACAAAAAATTTGAGATTAAAAACAATAATTTAATGTTATTTTATAAATATTAATCGGACGGTTAATGAAAGATTGATTAGTTATGCAGTACATTATTAATTATTTTTCGATGTTAGAAAATTTTAATAATGTAAAATTGATTTATAAAATTGGTAAATTTTTCTTATCGAATTTTTTACTTCTAAGTGTTGTTTATTAGTTAATGTATTAATTAATGAAGATAAATAATTAAGACATTATTATTAAAAGTTTTATATGAACTAAAAATAATACTAATTTATAATATATAAATAAATATAAATTTCATTTTATACATCAGTTTTATCGAATTAAAATAAATTTAAATTCGGATTAAAATATATTTAAATTATACTTTGATGAAAATTAACTAAAGAAATAAATTTGGGAGGCAATAATGTAGGTTGTTAGGGTAGGAGTGAGAGTGTGAAGTGTTAGAGATTAAGGATACCCTAATCACTTAGTATGGAGTAGTTGGTGATAGCTGTGATCTATTTATTTGACTTCTAAGGACACATGGACCCAAATTTCGCCTCTTGCCCTTACTTTTTATGACCAACAATACCATTTATTGGAAGCTACCACAAAGCCAGCTAATATATTCTATTTCAACCACAAACCCTAAATTAATGTAATGCCTATATTCATCACATTTATAAACTCACCACAATCTTTCTCCAACAATAAGTCAATTATATAGTACACCACGACCAATCACCAATTGCCTACATCCATAACCACATGCACTCACTCTGTCTAATTTTAATTTAATTGCATTCACTTATTATATAATTAATTCCAATGTCCTGTTAATCTCAGGAGTTTACATTGTTTTCAATCATTTCCAACTGTATAACAATAATTAAAAGAATATCAATTTATGTTATATAATTTTTTATATTATATGATAATAAATTAACTTGTTAATTTAGTACAATAAATATTGATATGTTTTGTTTTTAATAATATAAAAAATTTCAGTTTCACTATAAAACTTTTATTTTTGTTTAAACCTTTTTAATATTGAAGTAATTGAATAAGTGTTTGATTTTTAATAATTATTAAAATAAAAATTAACATTAATATATAATTAATTTCAGGAGAATTATCAAAACTTTAAATTTACAATAAAGAAATACATATTAATTTAATTTTTTAATAAATATATGTAACAATAAATAAAAAATCAAATTTGTATTCAATTATTTATAAAGTTTAAACAAAATTAACATATAGTACCATTTTTTTATTATAGTAAAAATAAAATATGTAAATATTTATTATATTTAAGCAACTACTTTCGCATACCATTAATAGGTAATAATAATATTATTTTCCACGATAATTTAGAAGTCTAATAAAGATACGTGCAAAAAATGTTTATTTGATGCTAATATTATTTAAGCAACTACACACGAATAATAATATATCCTGCCATTTATATTCGATTTTTTTTTATCTTAATAAATTGAGAACAATATAACTAATTAGGATGCTAATTTTCAATTGTAACAGAAATTAGGAAAATGAAAATATATTCAAATATAAAACTAATTTTAAGAAAATACAATAATTCAATACATATATAAACGTGAAATTAATTGATAATCTATGATGCTCAATCGCTATTAAACTTCGTGCATTTAGAATGACTGGCAGAATATTATGCACAATTCATAGGTATTAATTAATTCACGTCACGTGTTAAAAAAGTTATTCTAAAAGTTACTATTTTATTATTAATATAGAAATTCAAGTATTTGATTTACAATTTAAAATTAATTGAAATTTATTTCGTTATTAAAATATTTAGCCGAGTTCCATATCCACCGCACTAGTTGAAAATTTTAAATGTTTTTTAAAATAATAATATATTATTATTCTTTTAGTCGAATAATTGATTGGAGAAAATATTAATTTTAGTTTAAAAACTAATAAAATACATATTGGAACAAAAAGACGCGATTACTTAAAAGTAAACTGATTTTAAATTATTTCCTTCCCAGGTGGGAAAATTTAAATTATAATAATTTCAAAAGAAATTACTAAAGTTGTTATATGATAACCATTGTACGACTCGGTTAGTTAAATTGGACTGAAAATATTTAAATGAAATTAAATGTGTTTTAAATTATGCCCAAGTAAACTGAAAATAGTTTTTATAATAATCCACGTCTATAATTTTAAATTTCAAGACTAACATCCTTTCCTATTTTCTATTTTTTTAAAACTAAATTTTCCTTTTAATATTTTCCACTCATATATGCATTTACACATTGTTTCTGTTGCATTTAAGCACTCATAAAAAGAAAATTACGGTCGAAGCATATGGTCCCGATGGGCCATTACCTATGGCCCATTATTTCTTTTATTTGGACTTTATCAAATTTCTACTTAGTTCCATTATCTACTCTATGGTCTTCCAATAGAAGTTGTACCAAAACACTTGTTTGAAAATTCAAAACTTTATCATATTTTAATTACCTTTTTATCCTTAATAAATATTAAAAAAAGGTAAGACCTAATGTGTCATTTGAATGTGAAAAGCAAACATATGTGTTAAAGGATTATGTTTTTTATATGTTTACACAACATCTTGGTATATAGGTTAATAAAAATATGAAAATGTTATCTATGTTGAAAAGACAAAGGAAATATGAAGAGACTCGTACTTATCTGAAGGGATGAAAAAATGAGGACAGAAAAGGATGAGAATGACACATAAGCAGAATATGCAGAGACGTCATGGAATCCATAAGAACACTGTTGCATTAAGTGTTGGCAAAGGCAAAAATGGTTTGAGATAGAAGGTGAGGAAGGCATGCAAATCCCAAAATCATGGCAAGCTATCTCAAAAAGGATGAGCTTGCCACATACATTCTGTTGTGGCATTGTTGCTCTCCCAATCAGCATCCTTAGTGGCTTTATCCATAGTCTAATCACATTAAACAAGACCTTAGTCTAATTACATAAAAAAAATTGATATTATTCTCAATCTAAAACTTTAAGATAATATGTTTATTAGTCCAATCCCGTAAAAGATTAATACTAAGATTATTGGAAGATAACAAGTTTATTCGAAAGACAGAATTCAACTACATAAGAGATTGATACTATTCTTAACTCAATCTTAAGATAGTAAATTTATATACTTCATGTTTATCTGGTGCTCCACTTTACTCTATGAAATTTAGATTTACACTTAAATTTGTATCATCATGCACATTCCAAAATCATGATATCTCAAAAGGGATGAGCTTGCCACATACATTCTGTGGTGGCATTGTTATTCTCCCAGTCACCATCCTTAGCCACTGGATTTGATGTTTGGACCCAATGCTTAGTACAACACCACATGTGATTACTTCAATGTGTGGGTCCAAAAAGTGCATCACTGGGACACATGACAACAATTCACACTATACAATGTAGGATAAAATGTGTAAGGATGATGTCAAACTGCAACGCTCTTATACTAAATTCTCTGACACTATACAAACTATACTAACAGATTCAAAAGGGTATTTAAATTTATAGAGATGTAAGTGTAAATCATTGATATTTTCAGGTTATTTTATGAAAGCATCAGAACCTAATTAATGGCGTCACATTGGCGGTTTGCATTTATTAAGTAATAGAACAGCAAGATTGTGTAAGGGATTTCTGTAGTTGAAAAGTGTCTATCGTGCTTTTCTCTCAAGCACTATGTTTATTTTAAAGTTTGAGCATGCATGTGTTTTGCTTTTCAAAATATATAATTAGGATAGAGATCATGGTGCTGCCTCTGCAATTATCATTATTCATTTGATTGAAATTTCAAAGCAAAAGCAATCACTTTTTTGGTTTTCTCTTTTTAGTTTCTCATGAAGTGTTGTTGGGGTGGTAGATGTGATGAGTTTTCCTAATGTTAAGACAATTTGACTTTCTGTTGTCTCACACTCCTAAAGCTACAAAGCAAACAGTTCCTTTTTAATCAGTGCATCAATGTCAATGCTTATTTTTGGATAATTGGTTGGTAGGTATTTAATTATAGTAAAACAATATTATCAGAATCATCAAATTTGGCTGGATTTTGAAGAGTATCAAGGGTCTCTATTCTCATCAAGTATCCTTTTGTTTAGTTCCAGATAAACAAACTTTTTAAAGAAAGCCAAGTTATTGTAATTTTTAATAATTTTAATTTTAATGGTCATACATATTGAACATGCTCAAGAATATGACATCGACCTTATCTTATTCTTTTTATCATATTTATGTTGCTGTCATGACTCGTTATGTACATGTATACCAAACCTATTTATGGTTTGTGAGAGAAAAGTTGTGTACTTCAAGAGCATAAGGAACATGGCCTGAGAACATCATGTACTAGTTCAAATCTTCATTCTACTTTTTTGTTATGTCTGTCTGGAACCAAAATGTTTGACTGTATTATATTCAGTTGGCATAATACTTGCATTTTTGGTTCAACAATGTCAGAATACTATATGAAGTTTTGAAGTTCCTGGCCAAACGAACTACTTATGGAAAACTCAATAAGCAACTTGTTCTTTTCCTCTTACTCATGTTATGTTGATATGGGACCAACCACATCTTCTTCTAAATAAGGCACGTTGTTTTTGCTAAATGTTGTCAGTTACTGACTGAATGAACCAAATGTTCCATTAACCACACAGAATTGTGCATGAGGATAGCGTTGGCCAAGTATGTCCTTATCAACCTCTGGACCACCCTATAAAAGAAAACAAATTCTGCAATTGAATTTTTATGAAAAGGTAAAAGAGCATTCGTCTCTTAATGTGATAATGATGCTGCACAGTGTCAGCTTCACAATACAAAGTGCATTAATTTTATTGAGGTGAGAGTATAGTGTAAAATAAGTAGGATTGCAAAGGCAGTTGGTGGCTTAATAAGTACCCCCTTGGCATGTGGAGGAGGAAAATTATGAGGGTAGAGTGTTCATTGTGGGTTAGAACACTTGAAGCTAAATATGAGTGTATTATTAGTATTGAAAATATCGATCAATGAAGAGAAATGGATGAGAAGGATAATGATAATGATAATGATGATACGGTATATTATTGTTGAAAGGAAAAAGTCTCTTTTAACAATTTTTTTTGACAACGTGACAGTCTATGATTGGTCTGTTTTAAATATTTTTTTAAACATAAATTTAAACAGATCAATAAAATGATGACACATGTCCTGTTGTCAAAAAGTTATTAAAAAAGAATTGTTAAAATATCATTATCTTTGTTGAAAATCTTTTATCGATAAAATTATAATACATATACAGCATTAGATGATAACACTCACATCCTCTGTTATTATTTTGAGTCATATCTACTCGCCTTATCCATTACCTATGTCACACATTTTCCTTCTTGGATAGAGTTTTACACATCTAATGTTGTGGGTGTTCGTAAATTTATCACATTTGTTTACTTTTTTTAAAAGGTTCCTCCATATTATCTTTTGCATTAATTGTCTTTCGCACAAATATTTGTAACTATAGAAAATGCTTTAATTAATTAAATGAAAAGAGGATAGAAATTGAAACTCTAATAATTTCAAGAGTATAGTACAAGTGAGGTAGATAAATAGCTAATAAATTTAATAGATTTAGTTAACTGATTTTCTGCGGAGTAGATAAAAGACTAGAAGAGGTAATATTCCAAAGTAATAATAGTACAAGTGATGCATTGGTCTCACGTCTTTGGTATTCTACTAATTGAATTCACATACGAACTACCAACTCAACTAAATTCGAGCAAAATTTGCTAACCCTAACAGAAATCTACCATACTGAACCAAAAGTTTCGCTGCATTACTTCCTTCTTCTGACTGAACCCATTTGAAAAAAGATAAATTGCCAGCAAACTATGATGCCACGACCTTTGTTCAACATACTGTTATAAAGGAGCTTAGAGGCTTCTGATCTGATCTATATGGCACAGAAAGATATGCTGTTGGAATGTGGCTGTGATACAGCATCTCCCGCCAAAGTAAAAAGAGGAAGTAATATATGTTTTGTAGATGAATACAATGATACGAACAAAATCTTCAGAAGTTGTTTTGCCTGCTCCTGGGGAAGATTGTCTGAAGATCATATTTATCTATTGTTCAATTCATCTGCCTAGAAGAGGAAAAAAAAAAGGCAATTATCAGCAACCTATACAAGAACATAATACCACATGTTTGCCAACACTTGACGGATAGAGGCAACATCATGAATGATCAATGTTCAAGCCTACTACATAAGAGCAACAAGAAAGAGTTGCCTGTATTAGTTAGATATGTTGTTCAACAAATGCAAAAAAAAAAAATAACCTTGTTTGAAACATCCTATTGATGTTTAGCAAGGGCAAGTGGGCCTGACCCACCACCAATTTTATAATTAAAATTCAAATGAAAAATAATTTAAAGAATTTTTTTGCATTACGTGCTTTTGAAAGATATAATACTATTGTAATTTAAAATCATTATTACTTATGAATTGAGCTAAATGCAAATGTAATAATCTTTTCCATTTATAATTAGAAATATTAAAAATATTTACATGGTTAAGTTATATATTCAAAAAAAAAAAAAACACTGGTGGGCTTGTGTTCTGTAGTGGGGTAGACCAGAGCTCTTAGCTCGTCGTGTTGTTGGCCCACCATAAAAAAGGCCGAAGTGTCCCCTTTGGCCACCCTTTTCAGGCTCTCTAAAAAATCTCATAAATCTCTCTATTGCCCATGTATGCTATATATGTATTTTAATGATGCATTATACAACATCTTGCTACAACATAGTATTATAGATTCCTTCCCATGTCCTATCATGTAGAACAATCTGGTAGCAAGTAGCAGGAAAACCAGTTCATGACTGTGTGCATAAAGATTTGGCTTAGTCAACAAGAGGTCAAACATCCCAAAATACCAATCGCTTTTTTTATGTATATTTCAATTGCCAGTTTCTGTGGTTTCTTGGTTTATTCCAGTTTAATGCGATAAGAGAGTCAGTTTCTACCAAATTTCAACTGGGAAAGCAGAGATTATACGAGAAAAATAATAGCAAGCGGGAGTGGATGCATGAAACTTACTATTATTTCTTCAATATTCAAAGTCTCTGAAGAGTCAACTGAGAATCCCAACTCTAGCATTAGCTTTTCCAAGCGATTCACATTTGTCAAATACAGATAACCAACCTAATTCAATGTCTGTGTCAGAGAACAGGCTGGAAACAACTTTCAAATTATAGGAAATAACTTGTTTCAGATTATTCTTATTAAATACTCTGATTTTCGATTACAAACGAACAATAACAGTAGATGGATATGTAGCAACGCACATGCAAGAAGAAATCTCAAAGCATAATGTGGCAACTAGCCCTTATCCTTAATAGTTGACTGCGCTACATAAATTGTACAAATAAAACAATCATGCTAATATTTCATATAAGCTTTGTTTCAAAGAGTAAGGCTGCAGCCTGGAAATACATGCGTATGCGCTAAAAAAATGATAGCCGTTTCAGTTCGAAATACAAATCTTTAGCATAGAATCATACATTAATGGTCACAATCAAATTTGACTAAAATCAATCATAACAGTCCACATATGATTATATGATTAAGATTTGTTGTTCTCAAAAGAATTATTTTCAGGCTTAAATGTGGTTTTAGTTCTTTTGAAATACCATATTTTCTCATTTGGACTCCCATTTTTTAAAAGTTATAATTCAGTCTTCATAATCATACTTTTTACATTTCCTATATAGTTTCTTTGTTAGTCTTCCATTCACTTGGTTAATTAGAAGTTTACATGTCTCAGAGGAATGGATGACCAAACTTTTACTTCGATCTTTTTGGACCCTCCAAATATCACAGTTCTTCATGTACTCCCACTTTTCTAAAAGCTTCTATGTCAGGTGTAGCGGCCAAACTATAAAGTTTTTTACATGTAGGCCTCAAAATAAAGTATGATATAATATTTTTTGTAGACTAAGAAAATAATGTCAAACATAGGAGCCAAATTTAACACTGACAAACAGTAAGAACCAATCTGTAAGCATGTTTCATAAAAGGACTAAAATGAAAGATTTTTCATGTTGGACTAAAACAAAAAATGGTATCCAGAATAGGGAAGATTTTTAATTATATATATATATATATATATATATATATATATATATATATATATATATATATATATATATATATATATATATATATATATAAGAAGCACGACGTGCTTTAATAGTAATCTCAGCAAATTATCATGTTACAGTTGTCATCACCATTTTAGAGTTAAACAAATATATAAAGGAGATTCTCAAGAATCAGATAGCCATTTTGTGCAAGATTTATATCAAAAGAAGAGAAAATTCATAGTTTGAAGGCACTCACTAATGTTTCTAGTGAAGATGCTCTGCTATACACAGCTGTACCAGCACGTTTTTTGGTCTTAGTTTTGCTGGAAACTATGTTTTTTCCCCATCGAAGAACATCCCTGCAATAAAGATCATTAAAAGCATAGCCAAAACAAAAAAATTTAACAGATTTACCAAGATCTGCCAATTCCTATCATGCTGGGAGTAACCAGCACTGCATTAGCATAATTGAAAGTCAGTTCCTTTTCCTTCTTTTCTTTTTTGCAATGTTTACTGTCTATTGGCTCCATCATCACAATGGTTCCATCCAATCATCACCATGTAGAAACCACCAGACAGACTGAAATGTTAAATCTAAATATAGACTCAAATTTAGAACATAAATTTGATCTAAAGCTAACCAAACCAGGTTTTTTATTTTTTTTATTTTTAACAAAGATCCGAGTTCCAGGACCTCAAGACAGACTCCATAGGAAAAAGTAGAATCTGTGAAATGAGTTTTTATGATTCAATAGCAGTATTATTTGGACTCATGCCATTTAAACTAAGGCTCATGGATGTAGATCTGTCCAGTGACAAACCAGAATATGGCTTTGTACTAAACAAGGATGCAATCCTTTTGTGGAAAATTTCAGTTCTGTACCAAAAACAGTACTGAAGTGTCCAAATGACTTCAAAGTTTGAAGCATGCCAAAACATTTATAAAGCAATGTGCTAAAATGGCTACAAAATGCAACAATACGTGTATTGTGGTTTGTTCAATATTTGATGCAATAGTTGTATAAATTAAAGGGATTCCCTTAGTAATTGAGATAACAGAATAATTATTTCCACATGAATTAATTTTCAGGGCATTTTATTTTGTAACGGAGGTCTTTATTAACCACCACTGTAATAGAGGAGTCCATATTCTCTACTGTGTTTTTTGGTGCTGTCCTCTGCTGAGTACTAAAAATACACTGATGTTATAGAGAGACAAGTAGAGAATTCAAATTCTAAACTAACAGAGACACCATTGAGACCTAAAAGTAATATATTCTAACCTCTCCTGATCTGATAAGAAGTTACTTTCGACAAGTTTCTGCAGCAATGCATCCTGAAATGAAGAATCCATAAACAGTTTAATATGTGCTATAGTTAGATTAGAATCACATTTTAATTCACTAGTAACAATCAATAAAATTTGAGGACATCACCGCCCATCTGTAGCAAAATGTGATTCTAACAACTGAGATATGTAATTCTAACAATGAAAAAAACTCGTTCAACAAATTCAGCCTTGGGAGAAAAGTTTCTGAAGTTTTCAAACAAGAGTTAGGAGGAAAAAGTGTTAAGCACATGATTTTATAACAAAAATTTCAGTAGTGTTGACCCATATTATTTAAGAAAACTTTGAAAAACACAGATTTTTTAATACAAAAACTAGTTTTAGGAGCATGTGGTTGCTCTTTCTCCTTTTCCTTCTTTTGTTTCAAATACTAATATCCAAGAACATATTACAGTAGAACTTTAACTAAAAAGTAACTTATAAGCTTAAAAATTATAGAATTACCAAACAACCTCTATTAAGTCTTATGTTTAACTTTAAAGTACTTTTAAGCTATGAAAAAGTTGGGCCAAACGCCACCTTAGTGAACTTCTTATGTTCCCTCCTTGAATTGAATTCTATTTTTTTCTGCTACTTAAATTATATCTCATTATCATGGTCCATGATTTACTTCTGGTGATGAAAGGATTTACTTTGTACAGCTTAACACTATGTATGGAGCAAATCCTATATGCATTTAAAGCTATATAAGTATTTGCAGAGAAATCGTGAGTAGTACCGAAGGAATAAAGTATCACGTTATTCAAAACAGAAAGATCTATATGTCTATAACAGTAGATCAAGCTAGAAAAAGTACATAAATAAATTCCTAACCCTCAATTAGGTGACAATAAAATCTGACAGATTTATAGATTAGAAAGAAGAAAAAAGAATAATGGAAAAAATATATGCCCATAAAAAAATACTATTATTCAAGATTTAGCATGTTACTTATCTAATTCCATTGCATATATGGTACATGAAGATAAAATAAGCAGTAAGGAAAGAAAATATACTTGAGCCTCACAACGCACAACTGCCATAACCCGAACATTGTATTCTTCAATACTTAGGGGAGGAAATAAAAAGTGCCTACGAGCGTATAGCTGCATGTTCCAAACATAAGAATTGTAAGAATTTCACTGAATAAGATATCTGGAAGTTCTAAAAACATAAGAATGGTAAGAATTTTAATAAATACAATTTATAATATGAACTAGGCAAGTCTATTGACTGTGTTCAATTGCATAGTGGATGACAATTTATACTTTTTCATCAAAAAATTAAAATTATAATAGATTTGTAGACTTATTAAAACTCTTGTGCTTGGCAACCAAAATTTTGTGGGTAACAAATTCAATACTTGACCAGATACCATGTTTTTAATTCATAGTCCATTCATATTGTAATTCTGCATTTCATCAAAGTAGTCAAATTCAAATTTGTCAGGTTTCCCTTTTAGTCCAGAAAGCACATTCAGTCTTTGTTGTTGCCGGTTAACAATACACAAGCAAAATTACTTATAGCCATGGTTTTAAATTGTGGATGTGGTCATTGTTTTGTGTTGCAATCCTTGAGATTGTGGGAAGCTGCAGGAAAATGCAGTTGATGCAGCTGAATTTGCAGTTGTGGACCACCATTTAAAACCATGCTCTGGCTATTGCATATCATCGATGTTAAACAGTGCTAGCATAACTTTGGAACTAGGCACGACCTCATGGCTAGTACTCAAAAAGACCAACTTCCTTGAGGAAAATGCTCATTTGATCGATAGGGAAATCCAAAAACAGAGTGCTAAAAAACATACCGAGCTCAATTTGTGCTCTAATAGTAAATCCTTAACAGAATTTATTCTTTACTTTTTCAGGCAGTCATAAATATAGTTTTCCAAAAACACAGCTTGAAATTTGGAGCGAATAAGCTACTAAAGATAAGCACCAAAACAAACCTCGTATATGCAATCGCCGATGTAGGCCAGAGTAGCAGCGTTAAACACGGATCGAGGCTTCACCACTTTTGGTGGAGTTGGCAGCCATTTCTCGTATCCTAGATAAGTTTCGTCTTGCTCTTCTTCTACATGAGCTGCAAATATGTATATGATTACTATGAAACATGGAAATTAAAGATAACTGGAAACAGAAAGGAGGAAGAAAGAAGGACAGCAATACCTATAGTGGGGAGAGGAGTCGCGCGCTTGAGAAGATCAGAAATGTATTGGTCCCTCTTCCGAGTAATTGGTGCAGCGGAAGAAGGAGTAGGAGTGGAAACGATGTTCTTCTTAAGCTTTCTGGGAGCGTTGGGGTTGTAAGGGAGTCTCTGTTTTGTGTCCCATGAAGCTCTCACTGTAAATTTCAGAGAAGATAACGATGACAGAGAGAACAGAGTCTCCATGGTGGCACAACTCACATTCCCCTTCAACTCACGCTGGTGATATTTCTACATCCGGGTTTGCTATTGGCACCCCCTTCGCTGTTCAAACCGCCTGGTGTGTGTTATTTTACTTTTTTGTCCATATTAAGATTTAATTGTTCCTAAGAATAAAATGGACATTAAAACAAGTTTTTATTCAAAATCAATTTCTGTTGGTATAAATAATATAATGGTACAAATAAAAAATATAATATAAAAATATAAAAAATAATTATTATCCATCATTATCAATATTTTATCTGATAAAAGGATAAAATAATAAAACCTTTTCTCAGATAAAAATAATAAAATTTTATCGTATGAGTAAAAACGTAAATATTTTATTTTTTTATATATATTTTGTTTTCCAATTTTATCTTACTTTTTAAATTAAAGTAATTATTAATCGGTTTTATTTTTTGGATTGTATTTTTAAAATTAAACAATTTTGTATATGATGATTTTTTTAACTTAACATTTTTTAAAATTAAAATAGATATTTATAGAAAATTATTTTTATTATAATAATTATTTATATTTACTTTAAAAATTTATTTATTTTTTATCATAAAGGCACGTGTTTTCATTAATAAATAATAATAATGATTATTTGGTTTATATTGAAGATATTAAAAAAATTAACAAATAATTTGGAAATAAATATAAGAAAAGTTAGAGACTAGAGAAGAGGAAATAAAAATAGATAAAACATAACAAATGCTATTAACTTATTTATTTATTTATATAGAAAGAGGAATATAAATACTGGTGATGTAACGACGCCGTAAGAGCCAAATTGATCGATCCTCTTTATTTGTTGGGTTTTGGTATTGGCGTTCTTTGTTCCATCGCAGAAGACCCTTTCCCCTCTTTTCTTTTCACAAGGTTTTTCTTCTTTCTCAATCATCAATTCACTCTATGCATCGGTTGAATTTTTCCTTCTTTTTCGTATAATTTCTTTAACTGTTCTTGTCTTTCGCCTTTTTCCTCATGTAATTGTAATATTCGTTTTGATTCTCAGAATATAAAAATGTTTGCAGTTTAATTTGTAACTGTAATTGCAATTTTATATGCGTCTATCGTTTTAGGTCTTTTGACATGGCATCAAGGCACCGTGTTCACAGAGAACCCTTGAATGGCAGAAGGGGGTATCCGCCGGATGGGCCTTATGCCCGCGGGCCTCCGATGCCGCGGCCCCCGCCTATTCCGCCTCATCCGGCTGTGCTGGAAGAGGAACTTGAGTTTCAGCATGC
The DNA here is from genome assembly GCF_000741045.1 of Vigna radiata var. radiata. NCBI lineage: Eukaryota > Viridiplantae > Streptophyta > Magnoliopsida > Fabales > Fabaceae > Vigna > Vigna radiata. The sequence continues at coordinate 32,107,909 of NC_028355.1, read as the reverse complement.
TGAGATGCGGAGGTTGGTGGCAGACAACAGGAGGTTGATTGATGACCGCATGGCGTTGCAGCGAGACCTTGCGGCCGCGAAGGAGGAGCTTCATCGCATGAATCTCGCAATCGGTGACATTCGCGCTGAGCACGAGGCGCATTCGAGGGAGCTTGTTGAGAAAGGCATGAAAATGGAGGCTGACCTTAGGGCAAATGAGCCCCTGAAGAATGAAGTCATGCAACTGCGGGCTGAAGTTCAGAAACTTAATAATCTGAAACAAGAGCTGACAGGGAAGGTTCAGACACTCACACAAGATGTTGCAAGGTTACAAGCAGATAATCAACAGATTCCTATGATGAGAGCTGAGATGGATGGCCTGCACCAAGAGCTAGTGCGTGCCAGGTGTGTGCATCAGTTGCTGCCAGGGTTTTCATTCTCTATTGTCAAGCTCTTGTATAGGTATCTCCATATATGTTGCTTAAACTAATAACTGTTTCATTTTGGTTTCACAGAACCATGGTGGATTATGAAAAGAAGGCAAACATAGAGTTCATGGAACAGAGGCAGTCCATGGAAAAAAATCTGGTTTCCATGGCCCGGGAAGTTGAGAAATTACGTGCTGAGCTTGCTAGTTCTGATGGAAGACATTGGGGTGCTGGTATGTCAGGTATGACATTTCAAAAAGTTTATAATTTTTTAATCATTTACATGTATATATTGTAAAATATATAACAGACACACATCAGGGTAGTGTTCATCCAGCCATGCTATTGCCTACTATAACATTATTGGGGCTGGCCACTGCATGTTGCTATCTAGGATTGATAAATGTGATAGACCACCAATCTTGAAGTGTCTATGGATCATGGCTGAAAGCTGATTTCATTAATCATTGAAAAGTCAGCTTGAACCACATAGTTCCAATTTGCACATATATTATCATCGTTCTTTTATTCATATTATTTTTCATGTTTGCTTCATTTATGAAGGTGGGCAATATGGAACAAAATTTGGTAGCCCAGAGGGTTTTCCACCGTATGCAGATGGATATGGTGTTCACTTGGTATGTGCTTTCCTTAATGGTTTTAGATTAAGCACTCTTTAATTTGCAGATGGGTATGGTGTTCACTTTTCATGTGATGCTGTTTAGGGTTCTGCAGAGAAGGGTCCTATGTATGGGGCGAGTGCTGCTACAAGAAAGGGACATGAGAAACCTCGCATGAATCGACGTTGAAATTCAAGTAATTACTGTTGATGATGAAGAAAGGCTTGCCATCGTTTTGCCTTTTCTGTTAGCTGGATGGTGGAGATTGAGTTTGATGTCCTACTGTGTATGCATGCAACACCAATGGTCATTTTATCTGGAACTCTGGATATATTTAATCCTAAACTGGCATGTGTAGGTTTTAGTGTTGCTTTTCTTTATCTTAGAAAAAAAACATTACTGCAGTATCTCTATGTTTAAAATTCAATATGACGGATTTCTTCCCTTTATCTATTTTCCATTGATACATATTTCTTGTTTCAATTATGTTTTTGGTTGCTATTGTTAATAGTATTTCTCATTTCTTATTCTGGGTAAAAATATTTTTTTGTGTTGACCATGAGCTGGAATGAAGCAGAGTAAGGTTGAGATTTTCTTTATCTCTTGTGATGGATAATGTGGGCTGAGGTTAAAAATGAGGGGTTTGTCAAGCTAGAATTATTAGAAGACTCTTTGGTTATTTTATTTCTGCTTACAATTATTTACCTTGTGCTCCTTGTTGAAATCTGGTGTCGCTGTGTGCATCTCATGTCAAGGATTATGGATTTGTGATTTTGGAATTAGTCCTGTTACTTTGTCAGAGGACACTGATTGAATGCAGAGGAAATTGGAGAATAAATTATGTTAGGCTATACCATATGGTTTACTCAAGTTCAAAAGATGAGAACTTGCTCTTATTCTGTGATTATAGTACGCTTTTGCTAGGATTAAGCGATAGATCTAAAAGTTTGTAACTATTTGTAAGATTGGATGAACCTTCCTGAGGTGCCGGAAATGGTGGTGGGAAGGTGGATTACATTTAGCTGTAAAAAGTGTACTGCTGCAACTGGTAATTTGGTATCCTCCTCAAATTATTGGGATATACATCTGGGAATTGCTTGTGTTGCAAATAACTGACGTGTATATAGGATGCCTTTTTCTTGGAGATGAAGTTTCAAGCTCGGTGAACTTTATTTTATTTCTTTTCCTGGAAAAGTTGCTTGTGTTGAAGGGGGTTGTGCTCACATTTGGAGGCTATTTATGTACCTGCACATAATATTATGTTTCGGAGTATTGAAGCATTTTTAATTCCTGATTTTCTTTCTTTGCCAAGTTTCTGGTCATAACTACTTTTTGCTGGCATGGAGGGTAACTGGTGAAATGTGTTGGTTTTGTCATAGATGGTATTAATGATGAATGATGAGACATTTGCATTGTAAGGCTGTAACAGTGTTGCAGGGACATGTTTTCCTCTTCAGAAAATCTGGCATTCTGTTATGTTTGTTGATTTGAGGAAAACTACTAATACAACAGATGTGGATGGAGATACATATATAGACATATGTTGTAATTCTGTTTAGTCTTTCTCTAGAAAACCTGAATTGTTCAATTAGACCTTTTGGAATTTGACAAGTTTTACCTTGACTGCCGAGGGTTTACCACAACCCTTCACCTTTATCCAGAATTGGGAATGTCTGAGACTTATTGGTAGGATATGACTTTTGTTGTCAATTGTTCAGTTAGACCCTGGGTGCTTTAAGTTGCAAATACTATATGGAAGTTGATATCAATTACAAAGTATTATTGCACATGAGAATCTGAGTTCATGGTGGTGTCACATTTGCTCAGCGAGAGTAGTGCTATAGTGTTTGTATTGTTCTTGCAAACTATTTATTTGAAGTGGACCAGAAATTGGTTGATGAAGGTGAGAGAGATGCTAATAGTTAGTTTACAAATTTGCCTAGGTTTAGGATTTAAGAGGGATGCTATCCAATTTATCCGATCTTAAATATTGAAGTTTTGAAAGAGAAAGAAATTGCTATCTCATACCATCACAAAGTTTCTTCTTCTTTATACCAAGTTGAGGTGCTGCAATCTCTTTGGTCAAGGTCCCCCACAATATGAAAGCTTCTCGTATTCACCATGGAATATCAGAAGAAAAGGCTTCGAGCCTGCAGTATGTGTGAAGGCCAGCTGTTGATCAGAAAGCTCGTAGGCAAGTATTCTGCTTCTCTTTATCGGTCTAAATGATGTAACAAATCTAGAACATGCTATTTGTTACCCTGCTGCTTACAATCATGTAAGCTTTAGTATGCTGCTTAATATGAAACTTAATTGTTGCACACCTGAATTAGAGCACAGTAGGGTCAGATCATCTTCAGATTTTTTTGTAGTGATGCCATCTAGCCTGAAGTTTGAATATAATATCAAGAATTTAAAACTTAATTCTATAATAGTGTAATGATTTAATATAATGCTAGCTGCCAATGTGTCCTATTTAAAGTGTTAAGAACTTAGCTGCATGCCTGGAGCAGTCTGAAGTTGCACGATGGAAAATTTTCTATATGTAATGCTCCTATAGATCTTGATTTTTGTTAGACTGCTAATACAAGCAAAAAGGAACATTCAATATTGTTAACTCCTTTTGGATTGCCAGACCACCGAGTTAAGTTGGGGCGCATTATTGCTAAAGTTCAGAGTTTGCAGCCTATAGATTGCATTTATTTCCAGTGGTTGGTTGGGCATACTGGTTGCTATTGCTACTTTTCTCTGTTAGAGATTCGCATATGTATGTAGCAGAATTTGGAATTTTCAAGACTACTTAGTTAAAGGGCAATAAGGTTCAACTAGTTTATTTTAGGTTATATTTTAGTTATTATTGCCGACTTGAACACGATATTACGATTTGGAATTTGTGGTCTCTGGAATAAGCTTGACTGAGTATTAAGAAGACAAGATGAACTGTCAGCTTCCTTAGAGAGATAAGTAGATAGGATTAATCAGCTTCCACCTGTATAAATAATAGCTGCATTCATTTCATTATAGGTAGTGCTTAAGTAATTGGCCTCGTGAATCTTTGGAGGTTTCTGTTACATATTCTCAGAGCAAAGGATGCTAGCAGTCTTGTGACTAAATTCTCTCGAGATTTGTTCGATTGTCATACATAATGATTACTTTGTGTTGTTCTGATACTTCTATTTCTATATAACATAGCTGGGTTATTTCACTTGTCTTTTGTTATACTTCTCGTATATTTTCCCCTACTGCTACTGAACTTTGTATACATGTTTAAGTTTCTTGTCATTTATTTCATCCTAATCTTTTATTTATGTGGTTGCAGATGAAAAGCTGGGAATCTTGTTTGGGACGGAGAAGTTGAGACAGCCCCGTGCATATTTGTTTTGAAGAACACCATTAGGTTCTTTGTTATTTCAAAATGCAAAATCGGTTTAAGTTTTATCTGGAACAAAGAACCATTTATCACTGGTGGATGGGTGTATTTTTCCTGGTCGTGATGGATTGAGATAATGGTATTAACACGCCTTTGTTGGGTTGGATCATCGTATTATGAGATTGGAAATGAAAGCTTTGGTGATAAGCATGGATGGTTTCGGTCAAATTTACAAATGTTAGTTTGCTAGATGGATCATGAATCCATGCTTAAGACGATGCTTACCATGTTTTAGGGATGCCTCTTTTACAAACTTTTTTTTTTTTTTTTTATATTCTCATGATTTTGCATTAAAAGACATTCATGTTGCAATGTGTAGAATAGTTTCAATGCTAACCTACTACACATTGCGGACGACCCGGGATTATCATTGATCAAAGCCTTAGATTCTCGTCTTCTGATCAAAGCTAGTCAACAGAGGATGGGAGGTTATTTATGGTTGATTGTAATGCACTTGCTTGTGATCGTGTGATTGCGGTTTAGTTGTCATTGAACTAACTAGGTACCCCTTACTAATTAGGGTTTTATTATTTTAAGGTTTATAAAAGTGGTGGCTAAATTGCTTTCTTTCTATTATTGTGTATATGTGCAACTAATTCATTAGTTTCATATATTGTTTTCTCACCACTTTTCAGCTGAAGAATATTTAGTATTCTCGTTGAATTTTACATGCACAGATGCACCAACATTGGACCGTCTCTGATTTGCAATGGCGAATCTTGATTGGAGCAGTTTTACTTTGCACAAACCATATTTCTCATATTCTACTGAATATTTAAATGCAGAACTTAATGAACAGGGTTCTAATAACTTTTTTTAAAATAAAATATGGGTTTGAAATTTTGAAGGACGAACATGTCATATAGCATTTAAGCTGTTTACGATAAAATGAAATTGGGTACTCAAGGTGATCTTTTATGTTGATTATATGTTTACTTCATTTTCTAATAATTTTATACAGTTTGTTATATTATATAGGATTAAAAATGTCTTTAGTTTCTATACTTTGGGGCAATTCTGATTTTAGTCTCTCTTTCAAAACTAAGATACAATTTATTCCTTCAATTTTAAAAAATTCTGATTTTAATTTTTTTTATCAAATTTTTTTAACTTTATTTGTTATTTCAAATGTGTTTTTCAGTTAACATTGAAACAAAAATGTGTCAAACAATGTAAACAATCCAAATGTTATAATGAAACACGCTTGAAACAGTAAATAAAGTTAAAATAATTTGGTAAAAAGAATTAAAACCATAGTTTTCTAAAGTTGAAAGACTAAATTGTATTTTTCTTTTAAAAAAGTACTAAAACCAAAATCGCTCCAATATATAAGAAATAAAAACATATTTAACTCTATTATATATCTTATATGTTAAAATTATGGATTTAATACATATTCAAGTCAAAATGAACAGATACTAAATAAATGAGCTATAGGGAGATTTTTATTTTAATTCTAACGGTTAAAAAATCAGTCTCACAACCTTGTTTACAAAATACCTTGATACCTGGATAAAAAAAATTCTTCATAGATATATAACTGTGAGATTAGTTAGAATCTTCTTAAAGTAAGATTTTAACTTTAAATAAATCAATATTTTGATCCTTTGATTTTAGTTAAGTTTGAAGGATATTATTGCTTTTCGCCTTTAAAATTATTAGCAACCCACTTTAACAAATTATTTCTAACATATATATTCTATATAAGTTAAAAGATGTTGTAACATTAGAAAAAGGCACATCATTAAATATTTGAAAGTATTAAAAGAAATTATATTTTTTGATAAATTTCAGCGATTAGTATGATTCGTCAATATGGTAAATGTTAATAGATAGTATATTTATAAAAGAAACGTGTTAGAAAAATATGTTTTTAACGTTCTTTTATTATTTTTTGTGCAATATCTAACTTACATGACCCTTTGATTCCTAGTGCAGCTCATGAAATTCTGAAATGAATATAATACATCGATGATGATGAAAAATCTCTCTTTTCAATTATTACTGTGTGGAGGCTTCATGTTTTAAGTAAATTCGCAACATGGTAGATAATTAAGAATGATAAGATTTGAAACCACTAATACTGAAATTTGATACCATTTTCTTTATCGGCAAATGCCATACAAAAATCCTACGTAAAACGATATGTGTTCTTAAAATTGAATCTAATTATAATTGAAAATTGATTTATAAAACGGTTAATCAATTAAAACTGACTATTTTTTTTTTCTTGGATCTAATTGTTTTAGTTTGATAACAACTGAAAAATAACATATTTTTTTTAATGGAATATTATATATTTTAAAATTATTAATAAGTGACAAACATATACAATTTCATATGATTGGTTTACCGTTTAATTAACTTTTTCTTTATTCTTACATGGATTTTTCATATTCATTGCCATAACCAACAACTTTTTGGAGTAAAAAAACAACTTATTTAAATAAACATTAGGGTTAATGGTATGAAAAAAGTTATCACCTAATAGAAACTATTACATTAGATAAACAGTCCAACATTACACCAATTTTACATGGTTATGATCACTGAACAGTTTGACTTCAGCTTCTTCATTCAACAGAATTATCCCTTATCAACGCAGATCCTAAACTGCTGTGTTGAAATGGCATACCAAGTTATTATAAAAGTTAAATAATCATCTTTAACGGAGGAACTGGTCCACATTACCTTTTTCTTTTCTTTCATATTTCTCTTTCTCCTTTTTTGATCACGTTTATATCAATTATTTTAAATAATTGAGAGGTAGGTTTAAAGTTGACTTTTTTATTTATCTTATTTTGAGTTTGAAACAGTTAATTTTCTTTATTGCTGGCAAACAGTGGTACTAATCAAAACCTTCAGAAAATATGAGAGAAGAAAAGGAGACAGATACTAATGACAGTGACAGTGATGCTGATATGATAACACATTTGGCAGACCACATTTTGGACAACATCCTTCTCTTATTACCAACTGCTGATGCTGCTGTCATGGTCACTGTCTCCAAGTATTGGCTTAACTTATGGAATTCACTCATCACAGTGCATTTTTCCTTCAATGAAACCACTCAGGGACTTCAAAGCTGTTTGCCAACCCTTTTGCCTTGTGTTAAAGATTCTTTGAATTTTTTGGGATCACCTGATGAGAATCTAATCATTCACAGCTTTGTATTCAACATGCGTTTTGCCAAAGGACGCCGACAGTTTCATAACATGTATAATATGCTTTACATCTCCAAAATAGCCACTTGTCTAGATGATTGGATCAGTTTAGTGCTGCAAAATGATGTCAAGCATCTAAAGATTAGATTTTCAAACTTGACATACCATGTGCCGCCGGATATCTTTTGCGGAACATGCTTTCTCACGGTGCATTTGGAAGATTGTTATTTTACCGGAGACCCATCATTTTGCACCCGTGATTCATCCTTTAATTGCCTCACAGAGTTGGTTTTAGTGAATGTTGAAACTAGTAGTTGTATTGTTCATAAGATCCTATCTGACTCCCCCTTGCTTGAGAAAGTTGTTCTCAGAAATCTTACCATAATGAACTCCCTTATGGTTTGCAACCTTCCCAGGCTTAGTTATGTTGAAGTAGTTGAGCAAGCACTTGAGCACAGGATTGAGATTAGAGCACCAAATCTTACAGTTGGATGGATCAATTGAAGGGTTTTTTTCTGATCGTTTCACTGGGGGTGGCAACTTTGAATAAAAAAAAAAATTGTTTTTGAACATGCCATGTTGGAGACTTTGAAGCTGTGCTCCAACTCATGTTCTAAGATAAAGGTTGCTTGTTCTAATCTTAGAACCATGTCCTTGTCAAACAAGGATTCTGCATATCCACTTCATGTTGGAGTTGATGCCCCAAAACTTGAACAGCTTGATTATGAAGGTTCTGTTATTCCATCTTTCCATGGTGTGACATCTCTTCTGAAGCCAACAGTCACACTGAAGCTATGTCTTGGAGGTTGCCCTGGTTTGGATGTTGCAACCAGGAGTTGCATTGAGATGTTCAACCAACCAACAGTGCATTTAACTTATTTTTATAGAGGGGTATGATTCTACTTATACAGAACTCTCCAATCCTATTCATAACAAATTTCTATGATTAACATGGCTGTTACTTTAGCTCATAATGCTAAATCTGTCTTGAGTATTATATTCTTTTTCCAAATTCCTGCTATTAAGTTTTCTCTTCAACCAGTTTTTCAGAGCACAGAAGATTCTATGGCCAGGACAAGTACAGAAAATGGAGCTTACTTCTCCACCACCTAAAGTAAAATGTCTTACATGGTCTCTCAAATTCTCAACACCATCATATGCTTACCAACTCCTTTTAGATGGTTCGCTTTGCACCTGTCATCCCAGTGTTCTACGTGTAAAAGCGCTTGTGGTCACCTATATATGTATTTTGTGTCATATACAGAGTTATGCAGAAGGATTTTTTTGCCTTTTATTGTTTCAGAATGAAGGTTAATATAATGTTTAAAACTAGAGGGGAGGTGAATACAGAAAGAAAACAATTGTAGTTAGCTTTTGATGTTCTGAATTTGCAGTTCCTGTGTCATGAATTACTCAATAGAGAAGAAAATCCATCCTGCTGTAAAGATGAACCTGAGTTCAGATGCTGGAGACATTACTTAAAGAGTGTTGATATTCAGATTCAAAGCCAGTCTGAAACTGAAAAGCCAGAGACATTCAGAGGCAAAGCTTTGAAGAAAACATTGAACCATATTAGCACATCAGAGGAGGTTCAGTTTAACATGAACTGGTCGCGTGATTTAGTATGAGATCATCCCTTTTTCTTTTTGTTATTGTGCGGGATGTCTTCAAACTTTCTTCATTCAGCAAGGAGATTAATGTCATTAGACAGTTAGCAATCTGGAAATAAAAATTCTACTTCTCCAAAATGGCTACACTTTACAAAGTAAAGCAGGATATCCTAATTATTGATTAGTAAAATGGTTAAAGGGTGAGCATTTTCACAGACAACTTAAATTATGGTGACACTTTCTTCTTTTGACATGTATAAAGCCTCCACTTTCTTCTTCTCTAATCACTTATTTACATGAATTAGTTTTACCAACTGAGAAATGCCAGTGATTTGTCAATATTGTTATGAAAACTAAACTCCAGAGTTTATGTAATTGTTTGTTCCTTGCTTCTTTTAATACTTACAGCAGAAAAGTCTCAAGATGACTTACATACAAATTTGGAAATCACGCAATAGAAAATATAGTCCAATGTCCATTTATGCTGACAGCTATTGGGACAAGGTTATTACATTCCCTGTCTCGTGCAACACGTTTTAGTGTTAACTCTGCATTAAATATTTAGATACATAGCGAAGTTAAAAATTCCTTACAACTTTTATTGTCAACAGCTTTCAGCTTCTTGTGTATAAATAGGAACACTTATTTCAGTGTGAAAAAGATAAGCAAAAGAATGGTCTCTCTAGTCTGTGTCCGTGTGACAGTTGTATGGTTATCTTAAGTGGTAAAGGCAGGGTTTAAGAATTTTGATCTCTTCCCCCTCACAGGAGATTTTGTATCAGGAAAATGATCACCGCCATCATCTGGGTCCTCCACATACCCTTCTTGAGTTATTTTCACAGGGTACCTTACAAGGTGCACACCTTCCATATCTACAATTTCTTCACTGCTGTACATTTCCCACATATGATCCCCTATTGACCTCATTCTCTGCACACAGGCCAAACTTTCTGGCTCTAAGAACAGTTCCTCAGCACTTCCTGTGTGCTCATACCACAGTGACATTCTGTATGCATGAATATCACCACGATTTACGTGGCGATCAACTCCATCTTGAAACTGGTATGCCCCAATGGCAATCTCAGTGTCCCTTTGTCCATCCATGGATCGTTGGTTCACATTGGCTGATCCTATTAATATGTATATGTCGTCCACTGGTGCCAAAAGCAACAAAAGAAAATGTTAGATAACCTACACCACAGTCTGTGCCACACAACTCTACATAGTCCAATTCAATTTTTCTGATTAAAGTAGAAGTTATTTGAACAAATTCACTTGCACTGTTCTATTGGTTTTTACTGAAATAAAATGATTAGAACAGTTGTTTTTTTGGCAAAGTAGTGGGAAAAAAGCTGATTGGAGAGCAGTACAATCATACCTATCATCACCTTTGAATGAACATAAATCGGGAACCTTCTGTTCTTTTGGGCATTCCAGTATTGTGTTGCAGGATGTGGAGAAAATGGAGGAAGAAACTCCTCCTTTTCCTTCTTTTCCCTGTTTGCAAGGCAGAAGAAATTCAAGTAGTCTCTTGGATGCCCTGGCTCCCCACTTTCTGTTATTGCTTCTCCAATCAACCAATACATCATTGTCATTGTTTCTCTGGTCCAGTGAAGTATATCTTGAACTGGTTCACTTTCAGGCACTCCTTCTGGCCACATTGGTATGACTATGTACACTGCAAACCTCTCTCTTGCTTTGATCTTACTAACCACCTTGAGTGCAATCTCAACAGGAATCAGATTGCTGCATCCACTATGCCTATCTTCTTGCCACAAGTGACACCCTCCAACAAAATACTGGTTTTCAATGTATACAAACCTATCAGCACGCCTAATAGCTTCAACATAAGCTTCATGGATGCTTCTCTCCACAGTTAGCCTTCTAAACAACTGGCTAGCAGATACATGGTCAATTGATCTATATACTTGGACTTTCCAATTCCTTTCTGTTGGAGTGCTCGAGTATGTGGGAATGAGATTTTCTAGAGTGTTGGCAGGAACTAGAAGAGAAGGATCGCACTGCTTTGTCCATCTTTGCTCAAAATTGGTTAACACATCCCATGCAGCCTCACCAATAACACAAGCATGAGCATCATGCCAAGGCTCTCTCGGTCCTCCTTTATTTAGGCTAGCTTTTGCAATGTTTGTCTGGTAGAAGTCATGGTAATCGGATTCCTCAGCAAGTGTCTGAAACAATGAGTGTTTTTCTGTGTCATAGCGGCCACCACACAAATCTAAACCACCCAGAAAGCTCATAATTTCTCTGGCATGAACAGAGTAGGGTGTTCTGGTGTCCACAGTTATGGTCTTCTGATGGTGAGCAAAGAGTGTGGGGAACTTGTGGTGTAACCTGGGACACTTTCTGCATATTACTTTAGTGTGTTTGAAGTAGGCAAAAGCTTCCTCGTCATGAGTGTTCATCACACCTTTGTTCTTAATCAAAGGCAAAGATGTTTCATCATCCCAAATCATAACCCTCACAGCCACTCCTTCCTCTGCCTTCTTCTTCAATAACTCACCCAGATTTATCTCCCTAGCATGAGGGATTTCTGTTTGAGGATCTCTAACCTGCACAAGAACCACACTATAGCTACTCAAAACTAAATTTATACCCCATTAGCTAGATACACTTTACCAGAACAATAAGAAATTGAAATGAGATCATGTTTACCAGAACCATCTTGGGATTGAAAGACCAGCCTGCAATATAAATCAAATATTTTGCACCCTCAATGGCTTTATAGACATCTTCCCATAGCTTTAATGGAGCGCCACAAAGGTCAAAAGGAGGGTGGAAGGTAGATGAATGGTGAGCATCATGATAGAGTTTAACCTCGCAGTTGGACCTTTGTGGGAAAGTAGCATCCCTAAGCCCTTGAAACTCCCCATTGCTTAGTATCTTTCTCCAACTTGGTTCCATTTCTGCTGGCTTGAACCACAACATAAATCGTAACTTTAGTTGTGGATTTGGTTTTCCATTCTCCATGAGGAGAGGGAACAATCCATTGATCAAACTCTCTTCCTTCAACCGCTTGGCCTGCATGTGGAATTTTCCCAAAACGAAGCATGATGTCTTCAGTGTAATGGTGATAGTTGAATCTTCTGGATGAGCACACAAAATCTGAAAGGTTTGGTTCCACACACGTTCACGTTCTTGTGTCGTTTTCGCCACCTTCTGTTTTCCTATCCTAATGGATACATATGCAGGCTTTCCTTTTCTATGTACACACTGAAAAAAAACATGGTATGAGTCTATAGTCCAGTGCAGAATTTCACATGACAGCTAACATTAACATATTAATATTAAAGTTATGCAGAGCTTACATTGAAGGGAAAGAAAGGTGAGTAAGGTGTGGCGTTGAAGATGGTAGCTTCAATTGTTCCATGGATGAGGAACTTAGACATTTCCTCCATTGATTTAAGCACCAATATGAACTAGAGATAGAAAATGAGTAACTGGGTTTTTGACTTTTGAGGGAATGAAGATAAAGTTAAAACTGTTACCAAAGACATATTACATATATGCATATATATATATAGAGGTTGTGAGGTTTGTGTTGCAGAGGAAGAAGCAAAGGGAACCTTAAAATGCAATTGAACTGTTGAAGGGCTGCAAGTTAGGGAAAACTTGTGGAATTATGCATAATTAAACGTATAGTCACAGCCAACCGTCACGTCTGTTATATCCAAAAACACAAGTTTTTGCTTCAAGCTCAAGTTTCTTAAACTCAAATCACAGATTTTCTGCCAGACTCAGTCCACTTAACAGCTCCAGTATTTCGTATGTTCTCCTTATACATACGAGGAATGCTTCAAACATTCTCATCCAACTTCGCACGTTAAACAATAAACATTCTCTTAGGATTAAAATAAAGTACAATTAAGAGTTTATAATAAAGGATCATTATGCCTTACATCATACAATTTATAATTTTTAAGTTGTTATTTTTATTTTTTTCAACTGAGATTATGGAACAGATTTTTGTTGTTGTTTTGTAGGCGTTTTATTACGTAGCCATGCATGTAATAACAACAGATGCTTTAATTTTATACAATCGAATTTTATTATAAAGATTGCGTCCTATTGATTTTATTTTAAATATTATGTGTTCTTCTTTGGCACGTATACATAAACCAAAATGCAGATGTTATTTACTAATCAATCTATTAAAAGTGGTTATTGTTTTATTCTCATCAAAGTTGAAGTATCTATCTATTAATCATTATCTTTGTTTCTTTGTCATTGAATTGTTAATCACATTTTTCAACATTTTAATTATAAAAGATGTACAAATTTTTGTCCTTTAGTTCTTTGTAATTTTTTTATGCTGTTTATAATTCAAATTCTTGCCATCTATTTATTTTATATTACGTGTAATATGTATGATTATTGCATATTCTATATTGCAACTTTATTAACACTAAAAAATAAATATCAAAAAACCAATTTAATCATTTAATAAAAGATTTTTCATACGTGAAAGTTTGAAAGATCGATAAACTTAAAAAAAATATTATTTACCCCTTAAAAATGTTAGCCATATAGATTGAGGCACGTAGCTATATGAATATACAGAAAAAAAGAAGAAGAAAAAACCTTGAAGTTTGAATAACATAAAGTCTGTTTCTTTAAGCATTGAAGAGGGAAGTCTGAAAAGTTATGTTAGTGTTCTACTTCATCGTGCTACCATATTCATCATGTGCTTCGTTAGGGAATTAGTTTCACAAATAAAGCAAGCTTCCATGGCCACACAAGCATAAGAACTTGTGCCAACTCTTCTAAATGGCCATGAATGATTATGTGGAAGAAGAGTGCAAGAAACATAGCTTATGATTTCTTGAAAATAATATATGTAGAAATTTTGAAGCTATTTTGACATCTATCTTTAGTTGTTATCGATAATGCATAGATCCAATTATATATCATACTCTATTCATCTCGATTCTGCAGTTTTTTCTGAATATGTTATTAGATAATGTATTCACTCCATTTACACGTTCATCGTATATGAAAAAAATATAATATTATTTCAAACCTTTTATATTTATGCCTAAATGGCCGGCATTCTCAGTTGATTTTGAGAAAATGAATATCTTGATTATATCATTAAATACATATGCATATGTTGAACTAGTAGCGACGATCACTCTATTAGTGATTATTTTTTTAGAATAATAAATTAAATTTTAATATTTTGTGATTTGTTATTGATTGACCAAATAATCTAGGATAGAAGCATAGTTAGAATTCTAATAATAGTCAAACAGTCATAACATTTAAACACTTATCATCAATAATCAAATTTATATAATGTATTTATAGTATTAGACCATAATTAAGCTTATACTAATTATAAGTTAGTCTCAAAACCTACAAATATAAGGATGAAATAAAGAAGTATGTGATTGTATTTATGATTAATTTAAAATTTTACTATAATAATTCAACAGTCATAATATTGTTTTGATTATAATCTCAAACTCCACACACAAACCAATTGAATTTACTATTTCACTTGATATCAGATTATTATTATTAAATTATTTATTAATTTTTAATTTCGTATTTAAGATATATATATATATATATATATATATATATATATATATATATATATATATCTTATTTATTAAAATACAAATATAAGTCTAATTAAATTTTATAAAATCGAGAAATTATATTTATCTAATAGTGTGAGATTAATATACAATTATTTTAGTTTTTTTATATTGTAATGTATTTTAGCCTTTTCAAAGTAATTTAGTTTATAAATAATTTGGACGAAAGAAACTGGTAAAAGCTTTATGAGTTGGTATCTGGGCAGCAAAGCAAAGGAAGAAAAAAGGTTCGATGATAGATCATATTCATTGATGAATTATGAAGAATTGATCATTGAAGGAAAAGAAAAAGGGAAGAAAAAGGAAAGATATGTTTGGGAATCTTCTTCTCGGGGGACCGTTTGGACACGTGGCGCTTGATGATTGGTTGCTTTGCCGGCCTACAACGTTGGTTCGGTTCAATGTAATGTGGTCTGGTCTCTCATCCATACAAGCCATATGTCCCTTCTTTTGGTGTCCAATGCTTTAAGTTACACATTAAATTATATGTAAAGCTCATTCCCAGTCCACAATAATATACTGAGTTCATTCATAAAGTCAGAAATTTTAATATATTGTTTGAACAAATAATGAAATAAAGAGGAAAAATCGGAAAATGATAAAGATGATAGAAATAGATGAATTAGTGAATTGTTAAACTTAAAATAGAAGCTGTATTATTATTATTATATAAATTAAAGTGTGTAATAACAACACTGACCAATCATTCCTCTGCCTAATATATCTCTATCGAAATATATTTAACTTATGGATAGCATCGTTTCATAAAAAATAACATAAATATATTGTAAGTTACATATTCACGGAATAGGATTAGGTGGAGTGGAAAAAAGTTATTCTTTTATCATAAAAGTCAAATAACTACAGATATAGACACGTTTCATTAGATAACAATAGCAATATAAATATAAATATATAATGCATATCCAACTATTTCATGTCGTAATTATATTTGTTAACATCTATATCACAATTCTATCACAAGGATAACTTAATTTATGCAAGACAAATTATATATATACTTTTCAATAAGGTTTTAATTAGAAAATTGTTACTCAAGAACGATTATAATACCATTACTTAAATAAAATTCATACATAAAAGCTTTTAAAACTAAAAGTAATTCGATAAGAATAACAGACAAAACAACTAAGTAAAATATGATATTAATAGATGTGGTAATTGTTGGAAGTCCCACATCGACTAGAGATAAGGTCAATATATAAGTGGGGTGCAGACCTCACCTTATAAGCCAGTTTTGTGGGGTTGAGTTAGACCTAAAACCCACTTCTAACAGTAATTAGAGTGAAAAAGTTAGAAAAATAATGGGAAAAAGTACCAGAGAAATCAAACTTATTAACTTTTTTATGGATAATAAAAGAAAAAAAAACATATATTAATAGTGTATCAAAATTAAATATATATTTTCAAACACATTAATATAATGAAAATTTTTTATATACTTATATTCAGTCGATCAAACACTTGTTTACATGTGTCAGAGTACAATAAATGTGTAACTGCATTTCGTTAGCTTTTAATTCTTTTAGTTACTCTTATTTAGTTACTTTTCTCTCCTCTTCTATATAATTACTTTTCTCCCCTTTTTGTAAAGATAAGATGAAAATACAGATGCAATAATTCATTCACTTNNCTNNNT
>NC_028355.1:31974314-32091391 GCF_000741045.1 Vigna radiata var. radiata | reverse complement strand
TNTNTGTTTTTGGTGCTTTCTCTCTGCCCTCTCTATTTTCTCTGTAAGCTTGCCTTATCCCATGCTTCAATGTCAGTGAGTGAGAAAATGTTCCCACTGCAAATTTTCCTTTGATGGTATCAGAGCTCTTCGTTTTGAAGAGCTCTGTTGCGCCACTCTGATAATTTCTTTCCTTCTTTTTTTTTTTTCTTTTCTTGGTCTTCTTTCTGTTTTTTTTTTCTCTCTTTCTTTTCCTTTTGGTTTACTTGTTCACAGGTTTCTTGCGCGATGGCCGACGATCATCCTCAACACTTTAGTTTTCTCTACCTCTATCCAAGCGAAAGTCCTGCGGTTCCGCTTGTTTCCCCTCTTCTTGAATCTACCAACTACCATGCCTGGAGCAAATCAATGCTCACTGCCCTAAGTGCCAAGAACAAAATTCAGTTTGTTGATGGAACCGCTAAACAACCGCAAAAGGAAGATAGCACTTACGGTGCCTGGAAAAGATGCAATAATATGGTGGTGTCATGGTTGGTTCATTCTGTTTCTCCAGACATCCGCCACAGCATTCTCTGGATGGATAGTGCCCAAGCCATTTGGGATGATCTGAAATCAAGATTTTTCCAAGGGGATCTCCTACGTATCTCTGAGTTGCAAAATCAAGCAGCGTCTTTGAAACAAGGAGACAGTACCGTGACTGAATTTTTCACGAAGCTTCGCGTTATATGGGATGAACTTGAGAGTTTTCGTCCTGAACCAGTTTGTTGTTGTGAAATTAGATGTTCTTGCAAATTGATTTCCATTCTCGCACAAAGAAAGCAAGAGGATCGGGTCTTGCAGTTTCTCCGGGGTTTGAACGAACAATATGGTAATATCCAGTCCCATGTTCTGTTAATGGACCCTATGCCTCCTATTTCGAAAATATTTTCATATGTTGTGCAGCAGGAAAGGCAGGTGATGAATAATACCTTTCTTAGTGGATTTGAAATAAAAAGTGTTGCTGCTGTTAGTACTTCTGCTTGTTCTTATTGTGGCAAGAATGGCCACACAGAGTCAGTTTGCTTCAAGAAACATGGCTTCCCCAATAACAAGACTTCTACAGGAAGAAAGGCTTGCTCTCACTGTGGGAAAAATGGTCATACCATCGACGTATGCTACAGAAAACACGGGTTTCCTCCTGGCCATAAATTTCACAATGGCAAGGCCCTTCTGACTAACAGTCAAGATACCAAAAACGATGACCCTGGGGAGGCTCTTAATCCAGAAGTTCGTTTGACACAACAACAATACCAAGCCTTAATGGCCCTTATCAAACATCCTAATGATACGGGAGGACCACCAACTAGCCAAATCAGTTCTATGATCTCTAACTCTACTAATACAGGTACAACCATTTTTAATCTTAATTCACATGAAGACCAAGGTATTATCTCCTGGATCTTGGACTCTGGTGCAACAGATCATGTTGCTTCCTCTCTTACTCACTTGTATTCTCATGAAAAGATTACCCCTGTCACCATTAACCTCCCTAATGGCATGAAAACCACAGCCACTCACAAAGGAATTGTTAAAATCAATGAACAAATTTTTCTCCAAGATGTTCTTTTTATTCCAGATTTCTGTTATAACCTTATTTCTATATCTAAATTGGTTGCACACAATCATTTACGTGTTATATTCACTAATTCGACATGTTTCATTCAGGATTTGACAACAAACAGCAAGATTGGTTCAGTTGAGATACATGGAGGACTATACATCTTTCATGGCCCTATCCACACCACACACAGATTTTCCCATTATGCAGAAAGGCATCATACACCTAGATCGGCATGTACAAATATTTGGCATAATCGTCTTGGCCACTTATCTGATAGTAGATTAGACATTTTAAGACAAAAGCATAGTTATATAGACTCACGAACTGATCATTGTAATGCTTGTCATACTGCTAAACAGAAAAGACTGCCTTTTCCTCGTAGTACCTCTCATAACTTAAATGCTTTTGATCTTATTCACATTGATATTTGGGGACCTTGTTCTAATCCTTCACTGCATTCTCATAAATATTTTCTAACCATAGTGGATGATCATACTAGATACACTTGGATTCACTTAATGAAAAGCAAATCTGAAACTCGCCAGCATATTGTTCATTTCATTGCATATGTTAAAAACCAATTCAAAGTTAGCATCAAGACCATTAGGTCTGATAATGGCAGTGAGTTTGCTATGACAGACTTGTTCAATTCAGAAGGAATTATTCATCAAACATCTTGCATTGAAACCCCTCAACAAAATGGTATAGTTGAGAGGAAGCATCAACATCTTTTAAATGTCACTAGAGCTTTACTTTTTCATTCCAAAACTCCCATTCATTTTTGGACCTATGCTCTTAATTATGCTGCTTTGCTTATTAAATTATGCCTACCCCTTTTCTGAATAATAACTCACCACATGACATGTTATATCAAACAGATTTTGATTTTTCTAGATTAAAAGTTTTTGGTTGCCTTTGCTATGTTAGCACCCTTCAAGCCAATAGGAAGAAACTTGATCCCCGTTCCAAACCTAGCCTATTTCTTGGTCTACATCCTACTACAAAAGGATACATTACCTATGATCTTACCACACATGATATTAAAATTTCTCGCAATGTTATCTTTATTGAATCTGAATTTCCTGATACCACTCAAAATGATGCTACTGACCTTTCCTTTTCTCTGCCAATACATAATACTTAAGTTGTTTATGATGATGATCACCCTATTGTTCAAACTCATAATCTGCCCATTCTTGATGACCATGTCCAAGATAATACAACAAATGAATATCATACTCCTAGAAGGACCACTAGAGTTAGAAAACCCCCTGCTTACTTAAAAGATTTCCAGATATCATCTTATAGCACCACTAACACTAAATACCCCATTGAAAGTGTTCTGACTTTTGACAGATTATCACCTGCATATAAAGCTTTCATTTTTTCTCTAGATAGTCTTATTGATCCTCAGGATTACAAAGAGGCCCTGAAGCATGCTCATTGGCGACAAGCTATGCAGGAAGAAATTGCTGCTCTTGAACACAACCACACCTGGACCATCACCACCCTTCCCCCCAACAAGAAGGCCATTGGGTGCAAATGGGTGTACAAAACAAAGCAAAAAGCTGATGGGACCATAGACANATTCAAAGCTCGCTTAGTCGCCAAGGGTTACACGCAAATGGAGGGTATTGATTACTTTGAAACTTTTTCCCCTGTAGTTAAATTAACCAGTGTTCGTTTTATTTTATCTTTGGCAGCAGCTCAAAATTGGCATCTACGACAATTAGATGTCAACAATGCCTTCTTACACGGTGATTTAAGTGAAGAAGTTTATATGCAACTGCCACCAGGGATCACAGCCTCAGGTAAAAACCAGGTTTGTCTTCTCCACAAATCCCTCTATGGATTAAAACAGGCTAGTAGGCAGTGGTATGCCAAGTTATCCTCTTTTCTTCTCTCTCACAATTTTTCACAAAACCTCTGGTGATCACTCTCTCTTTACTAAACATAATGGGGATAATATCACTATAATACTTGTTTATGTTGATGATATCATACTTACCGGCAACAACATTCATGATATTGATATAATTACTAACATGCTCAATGATCAATTTAAAATAAAGAATCTTGGTAATCTATCTTACTTTCTGGGTTTTGAGGTTGCTAGAAGCAAAGAAGGCATCCTTCTATCCCAGAGAAAATATGCCTTGGACCTTCTCACAGAGACCGGGATGCTTAATGCAGCACCTGTCAGCACTCCAATGAATTTCTCCACCAAAATATCCTCTGAAGGTGATCCTCTTGAAGATCCCGCTGCGTTTAGACGCTTGATTGGAAGACTCATTTACCTCACCAACACTCGCCCGGATATAACCTATGTTGTACATCGTTTAAGCCAATACGTCGCTGCCCCCACTAAAATCCATCATCAAGCAGCCTTCAGAATCCCGCGTTATATAAAGCAAACTCCTGGTCAAGGTATACTTCTAACTGCCACTAACAATCTTTCTTTGAAAGCTTATAGTGATTCAGACTGGGCTGGATGCTCTGATTCCCGCAAATCAACCACTGGATACATTGTCTACCTGGGAAACTCACCAATTTCATGGAAATCCAAAAAGCAATCCACAGTCTCACGTAGCTCTTCGGAAGCAGAGTATCGCGCTCTTGCTCAAACTGTCTGTGAACTTCAATGGCTCACCAATCTTATGAAGGATCTTCGCCTCCCACTCTCCCAGCCTGCCACCCTCTACTGTGATAACATGTCTGCCATTAAAATTGCTACCAACCAAGTTTTCCATGAACGTACGAAGCATATCGAAATTGACTGCCATCTCATTCGACAAAAGGTTCAAGAAGGCATTGTCAAGCTCCTTCCTATACACACTACACTTCAACTTGCTGATATCCTGACCAAGCCTCTCCCTCCTTCCACCTTTCACAACATCAACTCCAAGCTTGGCACCATCAACATCTATGCCAAGCTTGAGGGGGGCTGTCAGAGTACAATAAATGTGTAACTGCATTTCGTTAGCTTTTAATTCTTTTAGTTACTCTTATTTAGTTACTTTTCTCTCCTCTTCTATATAATTACTTTTCTCCCCTTTTTGTAAAGATAAGATGAAAATACAGATGCAATAATTCATTCACTTGACTTTCTGAATACTNTTTCTCTGTTTTCGGTGCTTTCTCTCTGCTCCCTCTCATTTTCTCTGTAAGCTTGCCTTATCCCATGCTTCAATGTCAGTGAGTGAGAAAATGTTCCTACTGCAAATTTTCCTTTGAACATGTCACTACAAGACTTAAACAAAGTATATATTTAGGCTTAAACGAACTTTTATCTTTGAAAATATTCATACTTTTTTTAGTTCAATTCTGAAAATGTGACTTACTTTTAATCTTTATGTTTAAAAAAAAAATTAGAGTTTAGTCCTTCATCCCAAACTAAAGCGATGTGATTTTAAAATGGGTCGTTAAATTAATTATTAATTCTTTAGTCACTGATTTAAATTGTATGTTTTTTAAATATACACACTCAATATTTATTGTGTGCAAACATAATGAGAATATAGTTGTTTTATAATCACTATCTTAAAATCAGACTTAACATTTAATTAATTGTGAGTGTGATAGTTTTACACCAAAAGTAAGAAAAAAAATATAGGTTTTTTATTTCTTTTGCTCCCCGTGATAAATAGTTAAATAGAATTTGAGTTTGTTACAAAATATTAGTTCGCTTATTTTTTATTGTCATTATTTGACTTCAGATTTATGTCTATAAAATTTGTAAATGAAATAAAAATCCAATTGAAAAGTGAAACTAAGAAAGAAATTTGTATAATTTTGAAGGAAAAACTCTCTTAGACAATTTTTCTTTTTAATAATTTTTTGACAACGTGACAGTTTATAATTTGTTTGTTTCAAATATTTTTTTAAACATAAATTTAAATACATTAATCAAATAATGATACGTATTCTATTGTTAAAAAAAAATTTGTCAAAAAATATAATTGTATACAATTTTGAATTGCATGTGTGTGTGAGAAGGTGCCAGAGTAAGGAAGACAAACCCTCAGGCACGTTATAATTAAAATAATGCATTAATTTATATGAATAATAGTAATAATAAAAAATAGAAAAATATATTTTATTTGGCGTCTTTATTAATGATTGTTTTGTAAGAGTGTTTATCTTTGTTCGTGAAAAACCAAGGAAGGAAAGAAAGAAAGAAAGCAAGAAAGCAAGAAAGAAGTGTTTCGGCAACTATGACTAACTACGGCACAATCCCAACTTCCTCTTCACCTTCCACCAACCTCGAGTTTATCTCACGCGCCAAGCAGCGGGTCAAGGAGGGTCTCGCCACGCGCCGTCCATGGAAGATCATGTTCAACTTCCGCTCCTTCGCCCTTCCGGCCGGTTTCTCCGACGCCGTGAGGCGCGTGCGGGAGAACGTCGGCTACTTCCAGATGAACTACGCCATCGTGGTGCTCATAGTGCTCTTCCTCAGTCTCCTCTGGCATCCAATATCGCTGATCGTGTTCGTGGTGCTCGTGGCGGCGTGGCTCTTCCTTTACTTCCTCCGCGACGAGCCGCTCGTCGTGCTCGGCCGGATGATCAGCGACCGCGTCGTGCTCGTCGTCATGGCGGTGCTGACCATCGCCCTCCTCCTCCTCACCGGTGCCGTCTCCAACATCCTGGTGGCACTCCTCATCGGAGTGGTCTTGGTGGTGGCGCACGCCGCCTTCAGAAGAACCGATGATTTGTTCTACGACGAAGAAGAGGCCACTGCTCGCTTCGTTCCTCCTCCTCCTAATCCTCATCCCGGTGCTCCTCTTTCTTGATCCCCAATCTTCTCTTTCCCTTTCGTGTTTTTCTCTTCTCTGAATTTTTTTATTTCGTCAATTCGGTAAATAATTTTAGATTCCGTTCAGCTTCTTCCGTCTCTTTCAGTTTTATGCTTCATTTTTTGTTGCCTTTTTGAATGGGAAGTTTGGAATTTGTGTAGCTAAAGATGTTGAGTGCTCTCGATGAACTGAAATTCATTGTTTTCGTTTAATTTAGTTTAATATAAATTTTATCCCTTCTGTGATATGATATCTCATTCTTGTTGCTGTCCAAATAAGGATAGTTCGTTACTTGAAATTGAGACATAGCAATTGACATGTCGGCAAGAGGAGCAATCATAAAGTTGCTATTTTTTTTGCATTAGTAATCAAATGGCCATAATTTCAGATTTTCTTTGTGTTTACAATTTATTAACTAAAGTTTTGGGGGGCATAATCCGTGATTAAATTTGTCTTTTAATCTTTCTTTATATTAAATGTTCGATTCTGTTAATACTCAACACCTTATATATTCAACGAAATAGATTGAACCTTTTGAGTTAGCACGTGTGCCATGTGAGTCTTTTAAATCATGATCATGTATGTAATAAGATAGGATACCTACATTGTTTGGTACGCGAATACAATATGATTTTCCTTATTCTATTGTATAACTTAATTTATTTTTGTTATCACCGTTTTTTTTACATAGTTATCACCACTTTTGTTATAGGTGTCACTGTTGCTATTATTACTAATCGCACTATTTTGGTTTGCCCAATTATGCATGCATCATTCACTAATGGTCATTTACATTATAATTATCAATCGTATCATACTATATCCTAACCATTAGAAAAGCCTAAATTTTATTGAAATTAGAAAGAGTTCATTACAAAAGAAGATTAGAACTTTTGTTCAAAATTAAAAACAGCGTATTTAATCTACAATTAATTGTAAGAAATGTAACTTTTGACCTATGTACATTGCATAATAAACAAATAACTAAAATTTATAATTTATATAGTATATTTTAATATACAGTAAAATTACTCTTATATTAAATTAAATAGACGGTCGAGAAAATTTATGTTGCGATTAACAAAGATGTCAGTTTGATATAATTTAAGATTTTAGTAATGGCAAGTTGATATTGTCTAATTAAATAAAGAACCTTGTTTTTCAAGTTGAAAGTTCTAATACCAAAGGAATAGACAAGAATAAAACATTCTTCACCTTCATACTCAGGAATGAAACTTTCCCATGGTAATTAATACCAAGTTAATTTTCCCGTCGTAAACAAAGAAAATATATTACTTTAAAGAAAAATAAATAGTAACTAAACATGTTTATATTTGAAAATGAAAACTCCTTGTACCAATCAGCAACTTAGATCTAATTGGCTCCGTTGAAATTGGATCTAGAACAAGCCTTAAATCGTTTGTGTCGGTAGCCTTTATGACAAAGTAGGCAAGTCTTCATTCTAAAAAAGGTAGCCTTAATTTAGTTTGAACCAAAAGTTAGATATTCACAAAAGCATCATATCTTTTTTTTTCAACAGTTTTCTTGTCCCGAGGATCACACTATGCGTTAGAAAGATATTCACCGAAAATATCACTGCAAAATATTTTAGCAACCCATTCCCATAGTTTCTGAGGAAATAGGCACTATGATATGATGCCGGAGAAAAATTCAATGATGAAATAATTCAGGTTGGCAATTTTGGCCTCAAATCCAAGCACCAACACTTGTAATCCGATCTTGACATGGCATAGAGTTGATCTGGAGTGAGGTTGTCAAGTTCCTTGGATCTCCAGCAATCAGGCACACCAACAATCCTGTTACTCGGAGTCGATGTTCCATGGTCTTCTTCCTCTGGATGCTTTTGAGCTCGTATTCTCTTGTATAGTCTCATCACAGAAACACAATCTTCATACGGGTCATGAGTGCCGGATTGGATATCATAACTGTCAAGCAAAAACAATAAAAAATTATTGTCATCAGTTAACTATCGTAATTTAATGATTAAACAGGTAAGTATTGATCTATGCATCCACACTGCAGTAACTTTAGACATGCTTTAGAAGCTTGTTTCCAAGTACAAGCAGAAAACCAAAACTTTTATTTTCCTTTTAAATTGTGACAAAAACATTTAAAATATAGTTAAAAATCAATTCGGCTGCTTCATTTTAGTGAAAAAGAAATATAGTCAAATATATTTCTTTTCGAATAAAAAAAGAAAACGAAAAGATAATCGTAAGTTTTTAAATTTGGATTTTCAAATAAAAATTCAAAACAAAACCCGTTTGACTAAAATGGAACCGAATTGACTTAGTTTGTTGTGAAATACGTTTATCTGCATTTAAAAACAAGGTTTTGCTTCATGGTGGCTTTTAGTAGGAAGAACAGGCAATTCAGTTTCTCGCATCTCTCCTCAACCACCTCCCTAAATGCCACTAGTTTACCACTATCGTCACCGTTACACTCGTTAGCACTGTCTGACCACCACCACTGTTGTTCAAGTTAACCAATCCACCACGATCGTCATTGTTGCTGCTCCCCAGTTAACTATCAATGTTTTTATTGTCACTGCTATCATAGTCATTGTTATAACCATAGCAACTAGAACCATGGCCTTCATCACCAGTCATCACCACTACTTATAACCACCACCACCTCCACCACTATCACCCGTACCTTTGCCGGCGAACAGACCCAGATAGTGGTCATTGATTCAGGATAGGATGTTTGCATTTAAAATTTGGTAGCGAAATTTAAAGGTAAAAACCAACAAAAATTGAAACCAACAAATAACTAAGTTTAGTTTATAAAATTCTATATTTGACAATCAACTTGAATACATCCTTCAAAATTAGTTTATTCGTACTCAACATAAGAAACTGTTGATCACCAGTTTCATTTTATTTTAGTATCGAAAGAAGTATCATTCATACAATCTACAATGATCCTGGGCAAGTTGAAATCATAGCCATTGAATAATTGTAATTTGATTTTTAAAATAAAAGGAAAACTATAAGCTGGAAGAAGTTTCAAACAGAAAAAGATTTGAGTCAAAAATTAACTTGCCCAAGATATGTTCGGGTGAGATACTTGAGCGAATGGCTGACCAAGTTTGTCTTCATCAACGGACGGTACTTTGCAGTGTCTCTTCAATGCAACATAAAAGCATAGGCAAAATATGAGTGCTAATAATAATAATTACAAAGATCTGCTCTCGAACAACAAACAGTCCATTCAAGGAGATATTTTCATCAATCTGGCACGATCCAATATAATAATGAAAAAGGTTCTGAATAGTGTAGATCTTTTAAGTCAGGAAACTTGTTTAGGATAATACTCTATATAATAAGCTGATAATAAAAAGGAGAAAAACAGAAGAAATTCAGGGATTTTTAACAATTGTTTAGTTCATCATCATGATAAGTCCTTAAAGTGGTGATAAGAAAAATAGTGCCAGAATGTGGTCAAGAATAATTCTGCCAAGCAGGATTTAGCATAATTTAAGTTACTCAAGAAGAATCTACCTTAGCATATGATCAGGATAATGCATATTCAAGCAATATAAATCGTGTGCTAAGTCATGCCCCACAAGAAGCCTGGCCTTTCCACCATTTAGTCGAATTTTGCCAAGGTTTTCTCCATTGTATAGTATTTTGCATACGTTTTCTTTAACTTCGCCAAGGGGCATGGCATTTCTGAGATGTTCTTCTGTCAACCCAGTTATATCATATCTGAAAATATCCAAATAAAATCAACCCCTACACTCTTTTTTCCCTTCTCAAGTTTCATTGAGAATAATGCGATTTTGGGAATGGAAGTGAGTAAGGAAATATGAAGGATAGAAATAAAAGATAAATGTAGTTGAAAATATATTGTTTGGGTTGATAAAAATAAGAGAAGTGGAGAAATTTGCCTCATTTCTTTAGATGAGTGAAAGGGACAATGAAAAGTAAATAAATTGCATGAAATATCCTTGTACTAATTTAATCCAAAAAAATATATCATCTCTATTATTTTCAACATTAAATTATTTATGATTTATATTTCTTTTGTTATAAAAACATCAGTTAACTTTTAAAGAAACTCAAACAAAAATGAAAATAGACATCATCTCTCCCCTCTATTTCATGCCAATTTGAGAGAACGGTCCCATAGGAAAGACTTCCTCGTCCCTATTTCTGCTCCCAAAAAATAATGAAACATTGATATTTCTATCCTATCTCCCTCCTTTTCATTTCATTCTCCCCATTAAAACTAAAACAAGTATTATGTAAAAGAAAAGAAAACAAGGAAACAAATTAAAAGTACCTGTAATTAGTAACAGGCAATTGAGGTTTTACATACGTATGAAAGATTAAGTTCTCATCTTCATCAACCAAACATACTCTTGCACAAAGTTCCAGAGAACCATCACTTCCACCACCAACCATTTCACAGTCTATTGCAACTGTTCCTCCAGGGCCCCTGCCAGCATGGTTTTCATCAGAAGAATCTTGACGGTGAAATTGGGAATCTATATAGGTCAGTTCTTTAGTTCCCTGCAACAGTTCCACACACAACATAAACTTCCTAATCCCAATAGATAACAAAGTATACAATAAACACCGAACGTAAGTAGGTTTCTTTGATTACTTGGGGTGAACAGTACACATAAGAAACCTATATATTTTATCGACGCTCAAGGTTATCAATTATCAACTTACAAGACGAGTAGGGGCAGATAAGCAACATGTTTCTCTGTGAGCAATGAGAGACCCGGGACTATCAAATAGTACCAAGCAAAGTTGACAGCCCCGTTGAGAGAAAGTCTTTGAACAAACTCCTTTTGGCAAAGGACCTAAATCATAATTAAAAAGGGAACAAGAAAATATAAATAAATGAGCATAAAACATGGAAGCAATGCAATAAATAGTGCCGACAGCACAGATTGAATGCACAAATGACTAACCAGTAAGATGTTCTCTTAGAGACTCAAAAGATTTGCAGTGCTTTTGACAGACTCCACACGCAGGCTGATGGACGGAATGGTTCGAGGTTTTCATGTGCTCAATTAGATGCTCTTTCTTCTTGAATTGTTTATAGCATGCCGAACATTTGTGTCTGTAGGAAGAAATCAGCTATTCTTCAAACAAACTACGCAAAGAAACAGTTATACCCAGAGGAATAAAAAAAGAACAAAACTGAGTGCATTGATTCAATATATATTATTCTACTGAGAAGCATGAAACATTCCCTCATTCACTATAGTGCAGATACTACTTAGTCACTGTAAATAAAAGATTCAGGCAACTATATATATCAGATACTAATAAGCTCCCACAAACTGATTCAAAACTATCTAGAATATTCGCTCACACAAGAGAATATTTTAAAGTGCAACAGAGACCAAAATGCAGTAATTACCAATTTAAAAAGTCAATAAATTTGAATTTGATTCTAAAATCCTCCTAAATTTTTTCATGAAAACGTTCGAATTACCAAACAAAACAAAAGAAAAATTGAAAGTGAGACGCAGCAGTTTGACCTTGGAGTAGGGTTTTGAGTTGAGTCCGCTTCGGCGTCCATATCAAATGGTAAATCAAACGCATGCACAGCGATGTTTGGACGAAACGACTCGTCGCCTTAGCGAGATGATTCAATAGAAGAATCACAACATTTTGTCGTATAGTAAGGTCCAGGGAAAATTCGGTGGTGTAAACGGCTACTCCAAAACCCTAACACGGCCAAGGAAGAAGATGCAACGACTGCTTTGAGTCAAAACGCACAATGCTACTGTGTAGACAGCAAGTGGAGCAGTCACCCCAACCAAATATCACAAATTAAATCCTGCTTTGGTTTATTTTTATTTTAATACTCAGCACTAATATTTCAGTTTCAATCCATTTTTGTCACTACAAAATTATTAAACAACTTTTACAAAAAGTTAAATATACTATATTATATATATATATATATATATATATATATATTTGTTTTTTATTTTTACTCTTTAAATAATCATTTTTCAAATTAAAATAATTATATCCCGGTGATTATAATAGCATTGCTATATTCATGTTTTAAATTTTTCGCATATTATAGTTAAGAATTCTAAACAAATTTTTATCCAATCATTATAATTCTAATTAAATTTTCATATAATAATTGATGCATTACGATTACTGCAAATTCTTAGGACAAATAAAGGAATTGTATTTGTATAAATAATTATGTTTGATTGAATCTACCCTCAAACCCATGCCTTTCTGTGACAAGCTCTTCACAGAAAGATACTCTTATTAGATAATATGAGAGAAAATAGTTTCTGTACTTAAACCTAATAGATTTACCAAAAAGAAAACAGACAAAGCAATAATGATACCTTAGTTTGCACGTACTTGAATAGATACCTCTGGATTTTGTAAACTTGTACCAGTGTTGTTTTAATACAACATGCAATCCTTTGTAACAATAAGCCAAAACATAACCCAGAAACAAACATTTGACATCCCCCCTTGATCACGTTCAACCTCTCAGTCTCACCTTTCTGTCATCATCAGCCAACCAGGGTGTCTTTGTTTCACATGTTTCATATAATGACACCTCAGCTTTTCGTACTTCAAATAAATCCACCACTCTACCTTTTTCTGTTGCCAGTTGAAACAACCAGCCTCAACCTCAGCCCCAGCCCAAGTTTGTTTGTTTCTTAAAACACAGCTTATGAAAACACATGAATTGGGGATAGATTTGAACCAACAATACCAAAAGCTTTTTTTGATCCATCTAATGAGCATAGTCTGATGATCAAGGTCACTGAGATACAGGACTTCATAATTTTCATAGGAGAATTTCAAAAGCTTCTATTTTACTTAACCTACTTTAGCACTACTACTATACACATATGCAACATTAAATCAAATTGCAGGGAAATAGAAACAACTACCTACAAATTGCAAAATACTAAGGCTTAGCATAACAAAACAGTAATCTTCGTCGTGAAGTGTTTTAACTGTAGTTTCTTCACATGTCTGTCTACTTAGACAGACTTGTTGCTTTCCCAATAGGCAAAGGCTTGTGCTCAGCTTCCCAAAGAAAGCTTTCAGTGACTCTTACAACAGGGGACCCCTTTTGTAGTGGCGCTGTCTTTGCTTTACCTTTCTGGCAAAAAGAAAAATCAACCACTCCGGTTTCCCACATCATAACTGGGAGTTGAAACATAATTTGGGTCCATAACCGTGTCACCATCAAGTATTCGCAAAACCTTGAACAAACAAGACAAGAATGCCATCGAAATCAGGTGGGGAAACCAAAAGTGGGGTAACATCATCAATGTGTAAAGTTAGTGTTTAGAACATTGGAAGTCAGTAATATTCTTTGTTCTCACAATAAAAGAACCATCAAGTGTGAATTCATAGAAGTTAACTCTCAGTTCAGCAGCACACGAGGAATTCCTTCAAGTCCCCAATTGACAGTATGATTATAACCTTTAAGCCTATAATTTCTTAAATTTAGGAAATGTGAATGTAATGTAGCCAACTCATGGAAAAAATGACAAAAAACAAAATATTTGTTCAATTTTCCTTACCTGTGACATGCGAGGTCTAGAATAAGGATCTCTCCTTATGCACAATGAGGCAGCATGCAGCATGCAATAGACCTCATGTTCCGAATAGTGGCTTCCCAACCTTGGATCAATCAGTTCCTCAATGGCATATTCTTCTAACAGTGGTCGTGCCTGTTTAAATATCGAATGCTCACATAAATGATGTCCTTGCCACAATTAAAACCATAATAAATTAGATATTAATATCATTTGACTTACCCACTCAGTAAGACACTGCTGTCCCTTTGGCCTATTCAGATCCACAGCCTTTCGCCCTGTAACAAGCTCTACTAATACAACACCAAATGAATAAACATCAGCCTTTTCAGTAATTTGGCCGCTTTGAGCATATTCAGGAGCCAAATACCTGTATAGCACCAACAAAGCTTAGTTAAATTGTTGATATTGTGCAGACTAACAAGACAATGAAACTAAATAAGGATTAATTAAGCACACACCCAAATGTTCCGATTACTCTAGTTTCCACTCCTGTGTCACCATCAGGCTGCCACCTCGCCAGTCCAAAATCACCAACCTGGAATAATTTAACACAACTTAATTAACTGAAAACTTTGTGAAAGAAAGACATAAAACAGTGGTGCCTTTCACATGTAAACTATAAAACAGCTGACTACATAGAACAATAGCAGGTGACAGACAACCCATACCAGAGGTTCAAAATCATGAGTGATAAGAATGTTGTTGGGTCGCATGTCACGGTGGATAATGCAACCCACTCTGCACTCTTCATGAAGATATCGCAACCCTCGGGCAGCTCCAACAGCAACTTTTTGCCGGGCAGACCATTCTAATGGTTTTCGTTGTCTCCCTGATAGAGTTCCAAGTCATGTCCAGTTATCCAGTTAACAAATCGAGCCGGTATCAGTAAAATGCAACCTATACTACATGATTGCAATCATTGTATTTAATGGTGAAAATGACAAAATATTTACATATTCTGCATCACTAGTCTTCAAGAACAAGATAAGTCCAACTCCAACCAAAAGCATAAATGCATGCTAGTTAAAATATGTATGATAAAACCAAGTTTTATATATAAAGCCCTGAATCTCATTAGCTTTACAAAAATTAATCTACCACATCAAACCAAATTCCCATATATTGGATGATGCATAACTTTTCAAATAGGTAAAACCTCGACCTTTCACAGACAACATGAATATGAACGTTAATGAAGTTCAAGCCAATTCAGAAACATGACCTTGCCAAAGCATAACTTGGTCTGAAAGCAAAAGAAATTACCATATAAATGAGAATCCAATGATCCATTGCATATGTACTCATAAACCAATAGCCTTCTCTTATCCTCTATACAGAAACCAATCAACATAACAACATTTCGGTGCTGAGCACAGCTCAGGACTTCTACCTCCGAGCAGAATTCAAGGTCACCCTGAGAACTGGCCAATTTATGTTGCTTCACAGCAACAACTTGTCCATCTGGTAGAACACCTCTGTGAACAGATCCAAATCCTCCTTCTGCCAAGAAATTGGCTTGTGAAAATCCACCAGTGGCAAGCTCCAATTCAGCATAGGTAAACCATCTTGGAGGTTTTCCAAAAACAGGAGCCTTGTGTTGACAGATTGAACACAAGGGAGGTGGACCAAGCGGAGTATTTCTAGATAACGCTATTGCTTCTCGTACATTCCCACTGAAATCCAAGTCAGTCTTATAGGTTGAGATTTCAATTTCAGCTTCTCTATCAAGTCTCGAGAACTTTTCTAGCAAAGCTCTAGTAGTAGACAATTGATTCCTACTGTGAGATCTCTCTGTTCTTTCTTCCTTAGGTTGAGAAGATCGTTGATGCAGAAGTAAATCGGTGATCCATGGCTGGAATCTCAAGCTTGCTGAAGAAGTGGATAAGCTTTCACTGTCTGTGTCTGATATAGAATCATCAAGTTCTGGATTTTCTTTTATAGTTTCCTCTTTTTTGGACTCACTGTTTATCTCAGAGATGAAAAATGGTGAAGTTCCTTGATCAGAGCTTGAAACCGATGAAGTACCAGCTTCAGTTGCAGTAAATGGTGTCCCTAGCTCAGGGCTGCTGGATGGAGTGACAACTGGACCTTTTAAGGAATTTAAAGAATCACTCTTGTTCTTTGTTTGTTTTCCAAGCCTCTGATCTTGTTCAGAAGGTAGTGAACATAATTCTTCAAGATCCTTCTTTTTTGTTCCAACCAAATTCAAGCGGAGTACCTTAGGTTGTGAACGCTTCATAACCACAATGTTGCATTGCAGCTCTTCCATACATTGTTTTTCTTCATGTTTGAGCTGTCTGTACAAAGCAAAATTGAAATACCAACAATTCATACTGAATTATAATCACATCAATAAAATAGTGAAACCAGAAATGAAGAGTTCAAGTTTGTTTCATATTACACAAGCATGCCTTGGGGGGAAATATGATAGAAAATTACTTGTCTAAAACGACCCAATTGGCTTGGGCTTTCTTGGCTTCCGCAGCCACTGCTCCACATGGTGATCCAGAAACAATTTTAATCTTCACATTTATCTGTTGAATAACTGTTAGGTTGGCGTATACATGCAACATTCAATGTGAAAACTCTTACATTAACATTAACCTTGTTAGGATCATAGACATCATGGAGCTGAAGGATCATTTGAGAGCAAGAGTCAGTGATATCACACTTCTGTTCCGAACTTGATGATCCTGAAGAAGATTTCTTATGACCACTGGCACAATCACCAGCAAATCTTGGAAAACCCCACAATCTTCTGCCTACATATGCGCAGAACGATAGTTAGGTACACAGAATAAAGGAAGAGTGCAAGTTCCAATGACCAATAAAAAAATAAGGGAGTAAAGGTTCTTTCATGCATAATAAGAGACACACACAAGATACAGCAATAGTACATAACTATAGTCATCCACCACAAGCAAGAAAGTAAACAAAATTATCACACAAGGGTTTATATTGCATGTCAGCCTGCTATGCATTTGTTCATAATTCTTATTCAAAACAAAAAATACATATAAAAAAGGGAGTGACATATCCTTAGGACCCAACTAATATATTATTTGCTTGCCGAAATAGGCAACCATAATGACCACACCGCAATAAATAATGTCTGACAAAAGAGCAAAAATAAA
This sequence comes from Vigna radiata var. radiata, assembly GCF_000741045.1. NCBI lineage: Eukaryota > Viridiplantae > Streptophyta > Magnoliopsida > Fabales > Fabaceae > Vigna > Vigna radiata. The sequence goes on along the minus strand of NC_028355.1, from coordinate 32,074,303 downwards.
GAAATTATGGAAAAAATTTCATTACCCGAACTCTGTGAAGGTACAACTACTAGCAGTGTAATGCAATCGCCAGGATGCACAACATGAGTCAGGGACCAAACAAGAGCAGTCTTTGGAATTTCCTTTGATGCCTTAACGGCAACAATGACCTTTTCAGCTCCATCAGAACATATTTCTTGCTTCCCTCGCTTCTGCTGTTCTCGACTCATCAGGGCCAGCAATCCCACAAAAACTGTCTTGCTCAACAGATGTGTCACTCAATAACCTTCAAACCCAGATGTTCCTACATTTTAAACAACAAGGGGATGAAAAGCAAGAGCATGTTCAAGATCACTAGTTTGTTCTTTCGTGCTCAAGCTCTACCAGGATTATCATATTTAACCACAATGCAACATGCTTCCAATAGGTGACAGAACAATCACTGACAAGACTCTTTTAACCAGAACTCAAATCTATAGTGCTACAGATTGGCAAGTAAACTTTTTTTTATCAAATCCATGTTACCAAAATAGAATCAAATCTGTCAAGAATCGGATCAGATACCTTTTCTGGCTCAGAAAGCAGGACGTTGCATCCCCAAGTTTACCACACTGTGCATTTCAAGTTTCAGAAATTCTACAGGGTTAAAAGCACTGCTTGGGAAGGCCTATGAGACAATCCATTGCACGAGAACAGTTGCATACACTAGCTGTGTTGTGGAGTCTTCAAATTATTCTTCACTAGTTGGCTTTGCTTTTGATGAACCTCCAGTAGAACCCCTGCCAAAAGATTCCACTACATAAATAGTGGCATGTTCTTCTTATATCAAGAGTTTGAATCACTATTTGATATGACTAAAGGTAGAGAGGTCTTCTAGTTCTCCGAGTCACTGAAAACTCAGTATCAGTTTTTACCCTGCACAGTGACATAGGAATCAACTTTAAAAGTTGGAAATAGAGATAATAATAGCATCAATAATGCAGAGTCTAAAGAAGAAGAAAAAACTGCATGTCAGTGTGAGACATACAGATAAGTAATCACTAGCAACCTTTTGATTGCTTAAGAATATAAAAAAAATATCACTAAGGATCCAAGTAGAAAACAATGAGAGAGATCTCTCAAGAAGATCCAAAACTTTCTTTTTCTCCATTATTGTATCATGCTAGTATATATCATGTCAATCCTCAGGACAATGAACATCCTGCATAAAATAACAAAATAAAACAACAGCAACCAAAACAAATAATAACATACATTTTGATGTTTATGCTAAAATCAAATAATCATAAAATCCTTATCATCAGAACCTGAAAATTTTCAAAAAGAAAATTGATACAGCTAAACCTCAAATAAAAAATATCCTCAGACCAAATAACAGTAAAAAAAAAATCAAAATCAAAACCTAACCAAATAAAACAATATCCTCACAACCAAGCATTAACCAAAAGAAATCTGATGATCAAACTCGCTCAAACTATTGTTTGCAAAAACTAAAAAAGATAAAAAGAATGACGAATTTTGACTCTTTTACTACTGTTGTCAAAAGCTAGAAAAAGCCCAAAGCTCTGTGATTAAGGTTTCTTGCTTACTTTGCGACAGTCTCCTCTTACATTTGGGTGGTAACAGAATCCACAGGTATGAAAAGAAAACACAAAACTAGCCACGGTTGTATAACCCAAAGGTTTTCAGGTCTGGGAGAATGAAAAGAGTGGAAAAATGGTTTTGGAGAAAAGAAGAGAAGAGATGAAAGTTGTTGGTTTGAGGAATAGAGAGAGATATGACCAAACTGGGATGGAAATATAGTATTAAGTATCTTTTGAAAAATTGTATGTGTAATTTATTACTATGAAGTGCAATGGTGTTGCAATTTGGTGTAGAAGATGAAATGCATACACATATGGGACATGACATACTTTGAATGCAGAGAGAGAAATTCAGATTTTGTGCAGAGCAGAGAAAGCTAAGCTGTAAATCGCCGTCTACATGTGTGTCCGACTTGTCAACTGAGATCATTTCTGAAATGGCTTCCTTTTCCTTTTCCATATATATATATATATATATATATATATATATATATATATATATATATATATATATACTTAATATTTAAAAACCTAAATAAATAAGTTATGTTGATTTATTGCTATTTATATGGAATATTTGTATATTATTTAAATATGTCTGTATCTATTAAGCTTTTTAAAACTTATTGAATTAATTTTCACTTTCATAATTTAAAGAAAAGATTGTACTCTGAAACATGCAATTAATATATTGGTCTCCACTTTTATACTTAAAAGAACAATGTATTGTGTCGTTTCATTTTACAATACTATTTTATTTTATTTTTTAAAAAAAAGTGATAACATTTTTGGTGGAAGCAAAAAATATAGATTTAGTCACTTGTAAAATTAATAAATATTAGCTTTGCTCCATATAATACTATTTCATTTAGATAAAATTTGAAATAACTTTCTTAGTGGACATAAATTGTGTTAGACTTATTCTTCATAAAACATTTTAAACAAATTTCATCTCTAATTTTTTTAATATTTATTTTAAAATTTGTAGAATAATTGAACATAACCGAACACGAGATATAGACAAGTGGAGAATTCAGATGACAAATATAACAAGTCTGATGTAAAATGTTTCTCTAATGTAAAATGTTTTTTGAAATAAAATATTCATTTATACAAACACTTTATTAATTATTTGTGTTAATTGTTCTTTGTCTAAAATATTTTAGATGATACATGATAGTAAATATTATAAATTATAATAAAGATTGAAAAAGTTTATTTTTAAAATTTGAGTTTTGTTGCTATTATTTCCTCTTAATGTGATGATTTTTTAAAAACAATTTTAAAAACAATAAAATGACAAACAAATTTCATATATTAATTTATTTAACCATATTTGGTGAAACAAATAAAGATGATGAATACAATATGAACCAAACATAAGTCTTTTAAAATAAAAAAAATATAATAAAGAATTTTATTCCTAATATATTAATCCTTACATTGCTTGGTTTTAGTTGCTTTATTTTTTAATTTCTCTTTATAAGTATGTGTCAAATGTTAAGAAACCTAAAAATATATTCAAACCTAAAAAACAAAAGTATGAAATTATAAAAAGCAAAACTTACATTTATTTAAAAAATAAATAAACATAGGATTGAAAAATGGAGTTTATTTACATAAATGCTTGTACTAATTCTAGCAAAATATATAATAATGCAAACCTATTATTCAGTGAGATTGATATGACCTATATTACACTCTATATCATGATTTTTACTGAGTTGTGCTTCTAATAACAAAACCGCAGTGATTATGTTTTGTTTTGCTGCTTCTATTCATCTCAACAGTTACAAGATAGGGGACAACACTCGTTAGCCTCATCATCATTTTCTGAATCATGGAATTTCTAACTGTGATTTTGATGTCTTTATTTATAATAAAATAGCAATAATGTACTGCTTAATCACATCATTAGTTATTGATTACTACTTGACAAAATTGTTGTATACTGTAATGCTATTCTTCATCTATTTGTTGGTTCATTAACAGCAGAATCTTGCAAACAAAAAATACAAAAAAGAAAAGTTGAAATGTTGTAAAAGCATTGACTGCACAGCATGAAATGAAGATGAGTATGAGAAGCAGCAGCAGCAGCATCTGCTGTATGTGTAGGTGTACAACATGCATGAACAAAAGACAATGTAGTGCATAAGAAAAAAACAATAAAATAATAACCCATGTAGTAATCTACTATCTCTATTCCCAATTCAACTTTTGGAAGGTTGTCATAAAATCAATAAATGAGAGTCACTTGCTCTTTTCTTCTTCCAATTTTGAAAACCCAAAAACAGAACAACCAACAGAGGTATCGTAGGAACCAGAACAGTTGTTCGGTCATCAGTGGTTGTGGTTTTTTTGGTACCACAAAACAACTTCACTGGGGGACCCACTAGCCGTTACCAATCCCCGTCTATTCAGCACCGCTGTCACCCTCGAATCACTTCCCGATGAGTAACGTTTTCCATCCATTCCAACCTCATGAGCTTCTCAGTTCTGCTTTAATTTCACGCTCTGTTCTGACTTCCCTCATCGTTACGTACTTTTCAAACCAGCAAATTTCTAACTCTATTTTCTTGCATTATTTGGTCAGATTATGAAATATTAAGAAACACTGCAGGAAGCAATTGATACTGCTACTGTTCTTCTCCTGTTTTATACACCACTTGGAGAGTGGAATTCAAAACCAAAACCTTGTGCTTTTATTAGGAAAATTAAGTATCCTTGTTAAAACATGAAGGTGTTAGGTGAATTAGCAAGAATTGCCTACAGTTATGAATGAATGAAGTGTATTCTTGCTATTCTTGGCAAACAAATTACACATGAAAATAATCTTTTAAAAAAACAAATTACACATGAAAATAATCTTTTAAAAAAACAAATTACACATGAAAATAATCTTTTAAAAAAACAAAATCCCAAGTAAAAATTTAAATAGTAAACTTTTTCATAGAATTCTTTTTAGACAAAACTGCACACTATTTAATGACACAAAATTACTAAGACCTCTTATGTATCTAAAAGACATCATGTGTTATTAATATTCATCTCAAATAACCATTCATTTTTATAATAATAATTTTTTTCTCCTTCTTTATTTATATTATTCAACACGAGACTTTGATAAATATTTATATGAGTATCAACATTTTTATATTTTAGTGAAATCTCTTATTATGTAAGATAGGACATATATTATATCTAAAATGTCTCTATTAATATTTGTTGATAATAGTATGATTATAAATTTCACATTTTATATAAATGAAAAATTTAAATAAAATCAAATTCATAAATTTGTTACTTTAAGATTTTGAATGTGATAATACCATCCATTTTGGATCGCTTTTTGGTATCATTTTAAAATGTCTCTTATCAATGAACGTATTTATGTGTATACATACCTTTATCCGACTCTTCTTTTATCCGATGTAGGACTTTGTTTGCACCCCAACATGTATGACTTATTCCATCTGATGGAGTTTGAAATTTTGGAAGAATTATATTTCTTCTTCTAAAATTTCACTAATAAAGACATTATTTACGTTCAAGTGATATAAGTCTGAATCAAATTTGTCAAAAACAATAACATATTAAAAAATATTCATCTTTTTCAACGTCTATGGAATCGTCGCCACACGCAACCTCCACTCCAACTATGTTGTCGGTTGTACACTCATTGACACGTATGGGAGGACCAACATGATTGACGACACACTAAGAGTGTTCGACAAATTGTCTTATCCAGATTTGGTTTATTTGATCACCTTTTACTCTATGTTGACACGTAACGATAGGTCTAGAGAGATTGTAATGTTGTTATCCATTATGCACAACGAAAGTTTGGGATTGGAGGTTGATGGTTTCAAAGGATTAAACAACACCACCAACGCACACCAGCAGCCTCACAATGAAGAAAAAAAGAAGAAAGTTAGGGTTAAATGCTTAAGGTTATTATTGGAAAATAACATCAATGATGGGGTGCAAGAAGAAAGATGAGAGGGTGCAGGAAGAAATTTTCAAGTGGAGTTGGGTTGGTCTCGTTTAATTACATTGAAATCGGGCATGAGATTGCTGTACAGAACTTGAAGCCCAGTAGTTTTGTCAATTAAGATATCTGATACGTATTTTGTTGTTAAAAGTGAGAGAACTGCATTTAGATATTAGAGTGCAGAAGCATTTAAAAGATGGATCCTTAAAAGAAGCATTTAAAAGCATTCTTTTCACTCTTTTTCTTCTCTCTGAGGTTGTCCTTTAAGGCTTTAACCAAAATCGAGAAAGTAAGAAAACAGATTTATCTATTAAAACTCCAAAAACATGAATAGCTTTTATGGGGGATATGACACGAATCAATGCAAGCAAAATTTGGTGTAAAAGAAAGGGTAACGATCTACCTGTTTAAAGGGACATTAATTAACATATTCCATGTGAAAATCTAAATATAAATCTAAGTATAAATGTTATTTTCCTGATTAATTCTCGTATGGAGAAAGACTCTAATAAGAACAATAAATTTTTGTCCTAGTAGCGTAGTGCAAGGCAAATTCATGCAGTACAACACGTAATAGGGGAATGACAGGGAAAAGTTGAAGGCAAAAAATAGAAAGTGAGGAAATGGAATCAGAATATTTTCTTAATTATCGTAAAGAGACAAGTTTGGTTGTGTAGTGGGTTTGCAGAGTGGAAAGAGGCAGCCAAAATGTTGAATGTTATGCTGATGGACACAATTATGAGATGGTTCTTCTCAGTTCCAAGTTTACGTGGAATCATTAACTACAGAACGGTGACAGACACAAAGCAATATGCAATGCTGGTAGCAATAAAGAGCCTCCAGTGGGGGCTAACCTAGCCTTCTCATCTTTTCGTATCTTTTCATGGAACAAGGTAAAACATGGGGATGTACCTTAGCCACCTTGTATGCTATCAATTGCATGTGGGCACAAATTCCAACTGGCCCACCCATCATGCCTTCCATTATTCACCCTGTCAAACACTTGAGCACAAACTCTTCAACACCTTCAACTGCTTCATTTTTTCTTTTCAACACTATTTGCATGTGAATCTTTGTTTAGGCAATCCTGTTTCACTGCCCTGTTCCGCTACCTTTTCCTTTCTATGTGTCCTTCAAAGCATTGACTAATTCAGAAAAAAGCATAATACTATAATATGTAGCATGTGGAATGTTTTAACCAAATAGTAATCACTTATTAGGCATGAAATGAAGCAAGAAACATTTTGTAAACTTGTCAATCTAAGTGAAAATTCATTTCACTACACAAGAGGGGTTCTGTGATTGTTCTTTAGGATCAATGAAAATGGTAATTACTTCCTGATTAGACTCAAAACTACTTTATGAAACAGGTAGATGGAATCATGCAGATATAGAATGCAAACTATGAAAAGGAGTTTACACAGTTGGAGCCATTCGTGCAGTGGTGTCTCCCTAGCACACAAGTGCCAGAATCTAGCATCAGATAAGAAAAAGAAAACATGCATAGTACATGTAGGCCACATTACAGTGGTCACCAAAATGATCTTAATTATCAAGATTTGCTTATTCCACACTGCCCTACCAGTTCACCTAACATGTTCCCTCATCCTTAATAAAACATCATAATTTGTCATGTAATCAGTACTCTTACTCAAGGTTATCATACTCGCGAGTTTACGTAAACTCGTGAGAGTCGAGTAAACTCGACTCGTACACTCAACTTGTAAACTCGTAAGAGTTTACTTCAGATGAAAAACATTATATAAATAATATCTTAATTCAAATAAGTTTACAAAATTATATAACTTTAAATAAATAAAATTTATAGATATATAGTTCATAAAAATAAATATTGTAAAACATAAATACTTGGATTATTGTCATTAATTTTGATGCATTTCATTAAATATATAATAAAGAAAGATCAAACGATCTTGTTTTTCTTAATTTTTCCCCCTTTCAAGCTCGTAGAATCGCTCCAAACTCGCAATTCTACACGATTCTACTGATTTTACAATTAATTCTACAGAGTTTACGTAGAAAAGAGTTTACTTCCGAGTTAACTCGGAAGCCATGTCTGGGAACGTAAACTCGTAAGAGTTTAAGAGTTAACTCGAGAGTTTGATAACCATGCTCTTACTTGTGTTCTAAAACCGATGCTCGTCATCAAACCAAAATAAGTGTTCAATCAATCATTATAAAAAGTATCTACAGTGGAAATTTTGCAGTTTGAACTTAGTTTCTGCATACTTTCCTGAACTAACCACTCAATGATGAAGGCCCACACGTGCTTCAAATTGAAATTAATAGAAATAATTAGAGAAGAGGGGAGAAGATTCATCTTAAGTGAACAATCCATGTTCAAATCATTACCTTTTTTATTTGTCTATGATTCATAGCTTTGTGAAATGAGAGGGACCAATAAAATACATAAATATTGTTACGATCATTGAATAAAGAACTAATTAATTCAGTCGTTGTATTTAATTATACTATTCACCTTGGTCTTGATAATTTTTTATTTAATTAAGTTATAATGTATTTTAAATAGAACACACTTAGTTCTTTTAAATTCATGTTAACATAATTTAAAAATTTAAAATAACATTATATGTTAAAATATATTTCAGATTTTTATATGTGATCTTTTTCAATAATTTGATTCATTATATCTTCTCAGTTAACATCAATTTAACATAAAAAGTTAAATTAATTCTGTTTAAAAATATTAAAATTTAATTAAGTAAAAGAATATAAAAACCAAGATAAACCATGGAGTTAAATATGAAGATCGAATTATTAATTTAGTCTCGACTAAAATATTACATATACTTCTATTAAAAATAATTGTCTGAAATTGTATAATTTTGTGTAACAGAAGCCTTTATAATTAAAAATATATTTTTTCACACGTTTATATTTTTTACACTCATTTAATATTATCTTTATTTTTTTAAAAAAAAATATAAAATTTTACAATAACTATTTTATTCTTATGTTCTGTATCAAATAAACGTAAAAATATGTCATAGTATTGTTTATTTTATAATCATAATGTTTGTCCACAAATGTTAGTCTTTATTTTTTAAATGTTTTAAATATGACAAATTTTGTTCTTAGATATTTAAAAAATTAAATGTACTTTTGATTTCCTTTTTTGTTCAATATATAGTTTTGGTTGATATTTTAAAACAGAAACATTTGGCCCGCTTTTTAAGAAAAATGTAATTTTTTCCATTTTCTTTTTTTGTTTTGGGATTGGTAATTTATGAGAAAGAAATTGAGAGAGTGAAGAATTGAGTTTGGTTTGAAGGTGAGGAATTAAAAGTAGGAAGAGAATAGCTGCTAAAACATAAATGCAGAACAGTAAAAGAAGATCGAGTTCCCAGGTTGTTCCCATCAATCAATTGCATGTCTGCAGAAAACAGAAAAGAGAAAACAGTAAGTAGTGAGCAATGTAAGGCCAAAGAACAATAAGCATTTAATGACCCTTCAACCATTTTTGGATCTTCCCATTCAAACTCACTTTTATAACAAAATCAATACTCTTCTTATTCACCACATCCTTCATTTTATTTAACATTTATTATCACTTTCATCCATATATTAATTTCATTCTTATATTCAAAGACAAACATTTTACATTGTCTAATTTAATTATGTTTTTTAAGGGTTTATATAACAATATGTTTTTTTAAAAAGTAGGATCAAATTTAATGACCAAATAGCTTAATTAAAGAAATAAATAATTTTAAACTTTTAACTGTAAAAAGTATAATAATTTACACATAGAAAAATTAAAAAGAATACATATACCATTTGGTTTGTGAAAAACAAAAGAAAGAAAAAGAAAATAATTTAATGAGGCTTTTTTTAGGAAATAAAGCTGAAATATTGTGGTAAAGTATGTATATATAATATTTGGAGGAAGAGGCGGAGGATCTAGGTGGGCTGGGCTTTCCGGACATAGCCGAAGATAATGGAGGTCCATGCGATGAGATCTTTAAAGGAAAGCCCATCGAAGAGAGTGCGGGCCTGGGAGAAGTGTGGGAAGAGAAGAACACGGGCTTCAGAGAGGGGTTGAGGGCTTGGGCTTGGACTTGGGTGAGGATGAGTTTGAGATTCTTCATGGAGTGTTGGATCAAATGTTGTTCGTAGATAGTGTGGAGAAGCAGGCACTCTCAGGTAACACACCTGGATATTAGTTAAGATAGGATTATTGTGAGTGTAATCATATTTAATTTTATTTTTAAAATAAAAATTTATAGTTTTGTTTTTGCTTTAAGTAGAAATTTGTATAGTTTTGGTATTATAGTCATGTGTAACCATTTAAATTTTTACTAAGTATTTTTTATTAACGAAATTTATGATGTTATAAATATTTTAATGTCAAAATAATAAGTATATTCTTCTGTCAAATAACAGTAAAAATCATATTTGCATACATATAATATAAATTAAAGATGTTTAATAATTTAGAATATGAACAAAATTGACGATTGTGTATATATTTATCTTTTATTTTATATACGATTTAAGCACTAAATTAATATTCATGACTGTGTATAAAGAATCTAAGTATTCTTTATATTCAGATAATTTATTTTTTATTCGTATACTTTAATTAATGTAATAAATTAATCTAAACCCCAAATTCCCAGGTAATATATATTTTCTATTACTTTCACTTAATCTTTTCCCCCTATACTCAACCAATTTATTTTCAATTTTGAGACATTCTAAGTACATTAGTTTCCAAACTATGACAGTGGTTTTCTATGTCTAACCTATGAAGTAATTTGAATCACAGAAAACAGAACTGTCACCACTCACTCAGCCTGCAGATGCAAACATCTAATACTCAGTTTGGGACATCAAAGACTGATACAACAAATACTAAGAAGAGAGCATGTTACCTAAGTTTTAGCTACAAAGGACCAAATTTTTTTCCATGCTTTAATCAATGTTTTATGAGCAGAAACATGTCCTTCCATCACACCATCAGCTGCAGGTCCCACTTCATGGAAAAATTTGACAGATTCTGAAAGCCGATTGAGAAGGTTCATCAATGCAATTACCGCATTTCTTTGCAGCTGAAGCCGAAAGGTCGTCAAGTGCAATTTATAAGGTGTTGGTCACTTAACCATAGTGTGAAGGGAGGAAGAAAATAAAAATTCTGAGGTAAAATGTACTTACTGTTTGACTTGAGTTGTCTTGACCATCAACAGAGAAGAGAATCTTTAATACAGTTCCAAGACCAAGAACCTGAAGCTTACCCCATAATCGACACTTCTCACATCCTATACAATCCATCAATGCACTGTTTACACACAAAAATATATTATTCAATTGCCAGTGAGATAAATAGATAAAAAAGAGCGTAAATGAATCGGTAGTAGAATAATAAACGGAGAACAAGTAAAAGGATCGGTCACTTAGTTGTCCTATATAGTCAAAAATTATGTTCAGATACGATCAGTACTCAAAAAGTCCAGATAAATCATAAAGAACCATAGAAACCAGAGAAAAGAAACTCCCCTTTTATTAAATTTCAAAGATATCTTTCACCAAAACAAATGATAAGAACGCAACCAATATCCACTCTACAGAAAGCACGCGTACAGATAGAAAAATCGAGGGCGATTATTTACATTCAAAGTTACTGGTCGGTCTGTCGATGTTTGATAATTGAAAGATTCCATCAAACAACCTAAAATCCAAGGCCTTTTCAAAATATTATAGTTTAGTCAAATTATTTAAGTGAATAAGCTTTTCAGAGAAAACTCACATTTGGGGCAGTTCTCACAGCAGACAGCATCCCATATCCTTCTTGCAGAAGAACCAGTGTAACCAGTATACCTTTCAGGATTTAGTTGAAGATTCATGTATGTCATCTCGTCTGCAAATGCATACACGGCTTTCAACGGACATGCTTATTTTTCTTAGAAAAAGGTTGAATACATCATAAAAAGATTTAGTAATTTGAATCACGTACTGCCACCAGTAAAAAAAACAAGAAGTTAAAAGGCACTTTTACTATAAGTGAATGCTAACTACACTGTTTGCTTACTGATACTAAAAACCAAGAGCTGGTCAAGTTAAAATTTAATAATAGAAAGAAATCTCTTAGAAGATCAAGATATAAAACAAAACGATTCACGAAGATATACTCATTAGAGGAGTATAAATCTGATGTCACTCAATATACTTAAGAATCCTAAATTTTATACTTCACTAATATCTGCTATTTCACTTTCACGCAATTAATTGGATAAACTACAACTGATAGCACAAATAATTTAGATATGAATTAGAATATAGAGTAATAACACACCGTTGTCAGTCTCATTGTCATTTGTCCATGGATTGTCTATTTCTATCCATCCGCTGAAAACTTTACTGACTAAAGTACGGTCAACAGCTGCCTGAGGTTTACCTTCTTGACAAACAAGATCATTCATTGAGAAGCCATGTGGCTTCTTAAATGATTCAGGGAATTCACTTTCTGGGCATTCACATGCACTACAGCCCCGCAACTCGCACATGCCGTCGTCAGGCCAGAAGGGACAGTCACACCATAATTTCACCTATAAAAAATCTCACCCACTAGTTCGAGATGGAGGCCGCTAAATTCAGTTGACAAAAATGAGCATGCATCAGCTCAAGGTGTTACTCTTTATTCATTTGATTGCAGCAACTAATGATGTTTGCAGGCTTTTCATGATGATCCCTACAACCAGACAAGAATGATGTGTTCGTTTGATGCTGCTTTTGGACTTCATTCTATTCAGTCACCGAGTGAAAGTTTTTTTACTGTCTAATACAATGCAGGTAAGATTACAAAAGAAATCTCTTGGTGTACAACACCACCATAGAATCTCTTAACAATTCCATGATACCAAAAATAAACCGAGTGTTCATTCTAGGCTAAATCAGTCTACCAACTATATCAACAGAACTCAACCGGCCTATTACTGTTGAAAGTGGACTTTAGCCTAACTTAACCCCACAAAATCGGTTTGTAGGATAATGTTTGTATCCACTTATGTATACTACACTGAATTGACCTTATCTCTAATCGATGTAGAACTTCTAACAATTACTATCTAACATCACGCAACCTCTCCCATGCTCCTCCCAACAATGCTCAAATCAAAACTAGGAGAACCCTTTTGCTTCTCACTTTCAACCCAGCTCGTGCCAGGCATCTTCTTAACCCCTCGTTCCTCCATTATCCTTCTGATCTCTTGGGCGTCATTCCACCGGCCAACTGCTCTATAAACATTACTAAGCAAAACATAACTCAGATGGAATTCAGGGTCCAGCTGAATCATCTTTTTCGCAACACGTTCAGCTGTGATATAATCCGAACACTTAGTGCAAGCTCCAAGCAGAACCGCCCAAACCGAATGATGATCATACCCGCAATCAGCAGCCTCCAGCAAACTCTCAGCCTCCTGTATCAACTCAGCCCTTCCAAGAAGATCAATCATGCAAGTGTAATGCACCACCCCAGGCCTAATCCCATACTCCCTCTTCATCAAATCAAAATACCTCCTCCCATGATCAACCAAACCATTATGACTACACGCAAACAAAACATTCACAAAACTGATCCCATCCGGACTCACTCCCTCCTTCACCATCTCCTCAAACAACTCCAATCCCTCTTGCCCTCTCCCATTTTGCGCAAACCCTCCAATCATGGAGTTCCATGTGATCAAATTCCTCACCTCCATCCTCGAAAACAACCTATATGCAAAATCCACACTCCCACATTTCGCATACATATCAACCAAAGCAGACTCCACCACCACATCCCTCCACCCACCCTTCCTCACATACTGGCAATGCACCTCCTTCCCCTGCCTCACCGCAGCCAGCGCCGAACACGCACGGATAATCGTCCCAAAACTATAAACATCCACCACCCCCCACTCCCTAACAAGACCAAGCACACTCTCAGATTCTCCATTGTGACAATAAACCCCAAGCATAGCAGTCCAAGACACCCAATTCCTCCCCTCCAACCCATCAAACACTACCCTCGCACACCCAACATCGCCGCACTTCCCGTACATATCCAACAAACTACTCTCCACAACCACATTCCCACGCATCCCCAAAGTCAGAACCTTCCCATGCACCTCTCTCCCCATCCTCAGCCACCCCAAGTGCCCACACGCGTTCAACAGTGTTCCGAAAGTAAAACCATCAACCTCCAACCCCAAACCTCCGTCGTGCATAACGGAAAACAACCCCACGGCCTCCCTGAACATGTCATTACGCGCCAACGTGGAGATAAAGGCCGTCCAGCAGACCGGGTCCGGGTGGGGCAATTCGTCGAAAACCCTGCGCGCGTCGTCGACCACGCTGGTCCTCCCGTACATGTTGATTAGCGCGCAGGCGACGACGCAGTTGGAGTGGAAGCCGCGGGTGGCGACGATTCCATGGAGGGCCTTGCCAAGGGGAAGGTTTGGGAGCTGGGAGGAGGCTTTGATGAGGGAGGAAAGGGTGAAGGCGTTGGGATGAAGGCCGAGGCGGAGCATTTGGAGGAAGAGGCGGAGGGCCTGGGTGGGCTGGGCTTTCCTGACATAGCCGGAGATAATGGAGGTCCATGCAATGACATCTTTGAAGGAAAGCCCATCGAAGAGAGTGCGGGCCTGGGAGAAGTGTGGGGAGAGTTTGAAGTATAGGGAGAGTAGACTGTTAGCGAGGAAGCGGTCGGCAAGGAGGCCCGATTTGAGGACGTGGGCGTGAAGGAGGGTGCCCTGGACGAAGGAGTGGGCTTTGATGCAGTCTTGTAGGAGGGAGGCGTAGAACACGGGCTTCAGATAGGAGTCGGGATCTTTGGCTTGGGCTTGTGCTTGGGTGAGGATGAGTTTGAGGTTCTTCATCAAAATGTTGTTCATAGACAGTGTGAAGAAGCACACATTCTCGGGTCACTTTTTCAACCATGCTATCGCCCAAACACACCTGCCGATCATTGTCAGTGTTTTTGCTTTAAATATAAATTTGTAAAGTTGTTAAATGATATTTTGATAATTTTTTTAAATAATTTTTTTAAATAATTTTTTTATATTAAGACATGTGTTATTATTTTATTGGTTTGTTTAAATTTATATTTAAAAAATATTTGAAACAAATTAGTCATAAACGGTCATATATACGTTGTTAAAAAATTGTTAAAGAAAGTTTTTGATTTTTATTATTATCATGTGTAACCATTTAAATTTTTACTGAGTATTTTTTATTAAAAACTTATTAGTATTTTTTATTTGATGATGACAACTGCAAAAGATATCTATTACCAAGCATGAGAGGCTAAAATGGCGGAGCTCAAAAAGATAAATGCAGATGCTCGTGACTAGTTAGTAAGTATTCCATGAAAATGTTTGTGCAAGCATGCACTTAACTCTAAACTTAGGTGTGATGTCCTTATGAATATCTCTCAGGATCTTTAACAACATATCTTAATAACGTTGGAGTTTGAGATTTAGGATTTAATGTTTAAGATTCAGGATTTTCAGGATTATGAGTTTACACTATTTTATCGTACAGCAGGAGAACATTATGGGGTGCATAAAGTAATATCCTGAAACTTTATACCTTTGGGGTTTGTTAGCCTCTTAAACCAAAGTACTTATATTTTTTCTTCATAGTTTCTAACTGCACCTCTATAGTTTTAAAATAACTCTTTTATCAGAGATGACTTTAGGATTACCTTGATCTCCTGGAATAAACTTCTCAAAGTTTTTGGAACATAATTTCTAAAATAAAATTTCTAGAAAACAATTTCCAGAATATGATTTTGAAAAAAAAAATCGAAATATATGAAATGCATTCTAGGATGAGCTTTCTTAAATAAGTTTTATAAAAGAAGCTTTTCAAAAGAACTAGACTTATTTATCTTAATATTTTAGACTGGAGGTGGTATTAATTCTTGCATACATGAACTAGACTCATCTCTTAAGTACTATATAAGAGAGAAAAAATTCATAATCTCTTTTTTTTTTTTTGTCAGTGACTACACAACATTACATTTATCACCACTTGCTTTATATAAAGGAATCGTCTTAGATACAACTCACTCGTACATTTCAAAGATTTGGACGATATAAGGAGAAGCATATATAAGCATTTTGGGAAGCATTTTAAAACAGATAGAAAATATCAACAATACACATTTTTTTTATTGACTAAAATCAATGTACAAACGAGATGCATGATTTTATTATTTTTTAATATAAGGAAAAATATAGAAAATTAAGAGAGAAAAGTTAAGAATTTGAAAAAAATAAGGAACAGGCAATTATAGTGATGGAGCTAGGTTGCACTTTGTTGACTATTGTTTTGTTATGTAGGTGGTGTGTGGTGAGATCCAACAATGCCAGCATTGAAGAAAAAGGAGTTTTAGTGCATGGCACAGTAAGAAAATTATGTGATACACATAGCTGCAACACACACACACATATATATATATATATATATATATAGCTTTTCCTGATTCAATTGCAGATCTACTTTAAACAACTCTACCAAATTCATTATTTTTTTTCTGGGAAAGCATACAAGATGACAAATGAATGATAATGGAATGTGTGATGGGGATGGTGAAGATGAAGGTGAAGGGAAAGAAGATATTTAATATTTTAGTTGAAATTTGACCACAATCTTCCTTGACTTCACTTCTCATAGAAAATCTTCTTCAATTGTCTAAATCAACAGAAATTGAAAAACAATGGATATTATATATGTTAGGTGTACATAGTATGATCATTTGGTCGATTACAGATCAGACGTCTTAAATTGTTATAATTAGATCCTCGTATTTCAACATTACTTTTTAATAATTTTTTAACAATAAAATACATATCATCGTTTTATTCGTTTATTTAAATTTATTTAAAAGAAAATATTTTAAACGAACCAATTAGATATATACTTTATTGACTGTCTTATTATCAGTAATAATGGGAGGCTAAAGCCTGGTACATTTTCTGCAAAAGCAGGGAAGTGACAGCAAAATAAAGTAGCAACACAGAGAGATGACAGACAGAAGAAACATAATAATTTTGAGATTGATCGATCCTAATTGGTAGTTATTGAGGAACTGGAAGTGCTGTGGGTAAAGGGTTATGAACATCAATTGAAATTGACCCTAACTTGCAATCGATTGATCTTGTTGGAGTACAACTACTAACACTGTTCTTGATAATATGGAGCATAACATCATGAAGCTCTTCCCCATTTCTCCATGCATGCACCTCTGCTTTTACGTGATTAGAGTTTTTGGACACTAAATCACACAATGGAAAATTCCTTCTGGGCATCAAAAAGTCCTTATCTTTCAGCTTCAAACTAGGGCAGAAGTCTCCAGTTCCATCTCCGAGATAAATGTACTTCTTCTCTGATGCAGCATCGACCGAATTTTGGATCCTTTCCATCACCAATCCCTGCATAACATTATTAAAAGTGTCGATCAATAATGGTTTCAAAAGTTGAACCTTTGAAAGTAATATTAAAAAAATTTAGTCAGTGGTTTTTGGTCAAATTAAGGTTGTTCTTATAGACACTACTCTAGATAATGATTTTGCCTTTATGTTGCTGGGATCCCTGGATTTTGCATTATGACATGCACCAGAAAGATGGAACCTGACGTGTGATCGATAATATAACAAAGACAGTCTTCAATAATTGAATATCGTCAAAAAGAAAATTTGGCCAGAGCTGATTCCTCCATTGATAACAAAGAATAATATTTTTTCATCTAAAAGTAATACCTTTTCAGTTTTTTAAAATAACTGAAAAGTATAAAACCCAAATAAAAAAAAAAAGTGATTTTTATTATTAGATTTGATGAGTTTTTTTATTCATTAGCAAAAAGAATATATAAATATGAATGAGAGAAATAAAGAAAGAGTTGGAGTTATAATGCAGTTGCCTTGCACATGTTTGCTGGACAGATATTACATCCATGAGAAGATTTGACATAATCATGGTAGGGGCAAATTCTGAGAATCCCTTCTTCATTAACATAGCTGGGGTTTGCAGTGATCTCCGAGAAACAATTCCAAACCCCATGATGCTTCAAAATTGTTTCAATAAAGAAACTATTTGCATCGCTCACAATCTTCAACTCGCACCTGAACATAACAATGTCATCTTAGGTTCTACCATCATTATTATATCAAGGTTAACCATTTTATTACATAGCAGAAATTTCATGACCATGATGTTTTACTATGTTGGGTTTTTTGTTGAAATACTCAAAAGCATGTTCAAGTATATCAAAGCAACTAAAGTGATTTACCCAAGGGAATGTGCTGCTTCTATGGCTGGGACAATGCGGGGATGCATTGGAGTCCTATTCAGAACTTGTACAATGTCTTCAATGGTTTTTCCTTGTGAATGAAGTTCGTACATCATCTTATCCTGTAAAATTTTGGGACGATTAAAGAAAAGTTATTAATTTTGCTATCAGGAAAAAAATTACAAGTGGATTAAGCAAGAAAAGGAAGAAAAATTAGAGAAAACCATGAGAGGGTTCCAAAGCGTGTTAGGAAGAAACTCATAGAACTTTTCAGTTAGACCAAACTCATCAAGAACCCAGTTATCACTATCGCACTCGATGATTGTTGAGTCGAAGTCAAAAACCACCACAATCCCAGCCATTAGTGTGCAAAAGCTTATCTTTGTAATGCCTGAATGGGTTGATACTGTCTTTGAATGTGTTGTGTAGAGTAACAGATTTAGTGTATTTATAGGAAAGAAAATGCTAGGTCGCACGTAAGCATGCATGATAGATGGAATCTTTTTTATTCCAAGGAATCTTACGGAGTTACATTAGATAAAAATTACTATATATAAACTTGTCTTACCTAACATAAACAATAATATCAGTAAAATGTCTAAGTTTCTCTCAGCATGTCCAAGTTTAATTCCTTACAAGTAACTGTCGACATGTAACATAAAACTGTCGAACAGACACCACTGTCCAATATTAGAAAAATAATCCTTTTAACACATAAACTTTTACACAAATTTAACATTTTTTTTTTACTTTTTTTTTTAAATTATAAAAATTCACTTTTTAAATTAAGATTCCTTTACTTTTATTAAATGTGTCAAATGTATATCATACTACTTTTACCATCGAGGTTATAACTTCAAAAGAAAATTAAAACATGACTAATAATATCATGACACACTTTTACATTCATTTAATACAGAATACAAGAATAAAATAGTTTAAAAAGTGAAAAGTTTTGTAATTTTTTAAGAAAGAAGAGATAAAAAAGTAAGTAAAAATAGTATCAAATGAATGTAAAAAATTTAAGTGTGTCAAAGAATAATTTTTCTTAAAACATTCATACATTGTCTAATTAGCCTTATAAAGATTCTTCTTTGGGCTTTAACAAGCGAAGAGCCTTTAAATGTCACATTCTTCTTTGGGCTCACAAAGTCTCTCTCTTCGCTGCTACCTGCACCTCATTTTTCTCTTCCAATCCCTCTAATTTTTAAATGTCCATTATACCCTTTTGAGTTAATAACATAAGTTTACTTTCTTCGTTGTCTTTCTTTCCTAATTTGAAATACCAGGTGTTACGGAATATATTTTTAATCCAAAAATATATTCAAGAACATCATTTTAAAAAAATATTGGGTGTTTCACAAGTTATTTCTAGACAAAAATATATTCAAACTCAGAAATACATTCCAAACTACAAAAGACAAATTCTGAAACAAATATTCCGGAAGTTTTTTTGGATTCAGAAATACACTATGAAAATTTGTTCTAGAATTTTTTTTTTTTTTTTATATTCCACCATGGTTGTTGCAAATATATATTATTTTTGGAACAATTACTTAAAAAATATTTCTAGATCCAAATACCTTTTGAAACATTTATTTTATGAAAAAAAAAATCTTACGTTTCGGTTTGGATTTTCCCAAAAACATTTTTTGAATTAAAAAATATCTTTCAAAAATATCTAATTAAAAAAATATAAAAAATAAGAAGGTGTAATTTTTAATGAAAAAGCATCCTTTTTCAGTCTCGACCTTGATTAGTAATATTCATTCTCCAAAAGATGAATCTTGTTGTTTTTTTCATGGAAATATTAGACCTGCAAATTAAGTACTTCATCTTTTAAGTTAATTTTTTTAGAGGATATTTAGTAGTATAAATGTCTATGTTCGATTCAAAAGTTTGGCAAATGATATTATTAAGGTTAATTATTATATTTTAAAAGTATTATTTATTTTGGAGATTAGAATTTTATTACAATTTTAATTTTAAAAAACACATCAAAAAATAAAAAAATGAAAAAATATTTAAATTATATTAAGTCTCAATTTTTAAATTTTATGAACTTATATGAAAAAGGTTAGATTTGTACTTCCAAACTTTTTTTTTAATATGACAAGAGACTACTCCGAATAAATATTGTTTCGAAAATAATGTCATTTTTAAAACCAAACATAAGAAATATAATTTCTTTTTTTTCACATTCCTGATAAACTATTATTTTCCTATGAAATGTCTTATTTTAATTAATCGTATCAACAAATACATTTGCTTTTCGGTAGCCTAACTCATAAGAATTTCATGGTTAAGCGTGCTTAGCCTAGAGTAATTATGTGATAGGTGACCTTTAGGGAAGTTTTCTCGGAAAGTGTTTGAGTGAAAACAAAACACACTGGAAAGCCTCATTTTGATGTGTGGGAACAGTTAGCAGTCCTTGTAAGTTACCAAGAAATTACAGCTTGTGTTTGTAAAACATATCTCGTAGTTAGTTAAAAAAAACTATAGTCGGTAAGTGAAAATTTGTCAAGTAATTTATTCAACTATAAATGTTTGATAAAATTATTTGTTAGAGTATTTCATAAACGTTGAAAAAAAATGTACACGTCTAAATATAAGTTTATATCATTTTTTTTATAAAAATACATTTTGAAATATTTACAATTTTGTTTTCTAATTAATTTCAAACTATCACTTTTTTTATTCAAAATCATTATTTTGTTTTTAAACCGTATTATTGTATTTTTAACCTAATATATTACTTTAAATATTTCTAATTGAGTTTAATATGAAAATAATATAATTAAGTTAACATATGTTTCTTAATTGTAATAAACTTATCTTATTTAAAAAGGATAAAACATAATACTTTAATGAATACTATTAAAAATAAATAAACAAACAAACATAAAAAGTTTTAAAAAATTAATTGAAAAACCCAAAAAACGGTATTGAATTAATAAAAACAAAATCTTATGTTTCAATTACTGTTTTTAAAGTTAAAGCAGTTTTCCAACTTGTAAAAATAAAAGAAAGTGACCTAAAATTATGGTGAAAAAAATGTAACCAAATGTAACAAAGTTATAGCAACTAATATTTTTCTTTAGTGTAAGTTATTGAAATCCAACTTTGGGAAAGGTTAATTCAGAAGCAAAATAAATACCTTCTGAGGTAAATATGTTAGATTTTCAGACATTAATCTGTTATTATTTGTTAATTGACAGAAGTTGAACAAAAACAAAGATAACTGTGTTTGTGTTTGATGCACATTAAAAAAAACATTCAACTGTTAACAAGTTTTTCGATATTGATAGATTAGATCGTCAGACTATAAACAGAATTACCAATAAAAATAATTACATTAATCTTAAGTAAGATTATTAGTGATTAGATTGTAATTAAATTAGTCTTAATTTAAAATTTATTCTAAAATCTATAAATATATATTTGATATTGAGTTAATTAAATATTTTTATTGTGCATTTATACTTGTGAACCGAATCAAAGACTAACACCATGCATGTCTCTCAATGAAGATACAAAATTCCTATTTTCAGAACAAAATTGACACAAAAAGAAAATCATGAATAACGTGTTTTAATCGGAACCAAACACGCACATAACATGCAGTTTGCAATTGGATGAAATGAAGTCAGCATTTTGTGCAGAACAAATTTTGTTGATTAGCCTCAAAGAAACTCGTTCAAGCTCTTCTCCATTGCTCCATTCATGAATTTCAGCTTTAATGAGCAAAGGGTCTTTGCATATCAGTTCCCACACTGGAAAATTCTTTCTTGGCATCACAAAGTCTTGTTCTTTCAGCCTCAAGCTTGGGCAATAGTCTCCACTACCATCCCCAAGATAGATCAATCTCTTCTTTTCTCCTAATGATTCTTGGATTTTCTCTATGATTTTCCCCTGCAAGATAATATTTTATAACATGCTACAAAATAATTTTAAGAAAATAAATTTAAAAACATGTTTGAACTAATACCACCATAGATATAATCATTAAAGACCTTTTCCACCTCAAGAGTATTTCTAAGTGTACAGTATGATAGTCTAATAATCACAAACTAAATAATCAACATTCCTTAACTCACTATGAAATGTTCAATCTGTCAGATAGTCCAACCAAATTAACA
Organism: Vigna radiata var. radiata; assembly: GCF_000741045.1. Taxonomy (NCBI): domain Eukaryota; kingdom Viridiplantae; phylum Streptophyta; class Magnoliopsida; order Fabales; family Fabaceae; genus Vigna; species Vigna radiata. Next base: position 32,052,298 of record NC_028355.1, on the reverse strand, counting down.
ATAAAAATAATTATATTAATCAATATTAATTAAAAATTTATAAATAGAAGTTTCAAATTCAAGTATTTTTTATTACGTATTTGGACAAATACTAACTTTAACATCATATACTCTATGAAGTGATAGAAGGATATGAAGAAAAGTTTGAAAACTAAAACCTAAACTTAAATTTCGAGTTTAACAATCATTAACATGAAAGACCTAAATCCAATAAACCGAAATTATTATTATTATTATAAGTAAAGGGTTTATGAAATATAGACCTTGCACATGTTGGGAGGGCAGAGAGTGCATTCATGGGGAAACTTGTTGAAGTCATGGTAAGGCAAAATTTGCAGCCTTCCATCTTCGTTAGTATAACTTGGATTAGAGCTTATATCTGAGAAACATTCCCTTATTTTTAAGTGTTCTAAAATTGTCTCGATGAAGAACGTGTTTGCATCACTCACAATCCTCAAATCACACCTGAAAATCACATATGTTACCACACAATATTACAGATTATTTTTAAAAGTAAAAAAAATAACATTACCAAATTACAGAAGAAAAAAAATTAAGAAAAGTGATAGATAACACACCCTAAAGCATGAGCTGCTTTAATGGCAGGGATTATTCTGGGGTGTATAGGAATCCTCTGAAGAACTTGCACAATGTCATCAATGGTTTTTCCATGGGAATGAAGCTCCATCATCATCTTATCCTGTTAAAGCAAAAACCAGACCACAATGCCGGGTGGGTGTAATTTTATAAGTTTAAAAGATCTCTCCTAATAAGCGAAGATGTGTCTACTAGAATGTGACAAAGAATGTGTCTGAAGATGTTTTCTTGAAAAATAAATAAATAAATAGAATACAAAAATCCATTTTTAATAAAAATAATTTTTACATATGCAATGAAAAGCTTACCATGAGAGTGTTCCAAGGCATGGTAGGAAGAAGACGATTGAACAGAACACTGAAACCCAACTCATCAACAACCCAGTTATCACTGTCACAGTCTACAATTGTCTTGTCAAAGTCAAAAACCACTACAATTTCAGCCATTGTAGTAACAAAGTTAGTGTGGAAGACAAAAATGACAATCTCCCAGAAGCACAAATCTCCTTTTTCAAGAATCAGATTCTTATTGGGTGTCTCCAACTGCTCTCAAAATTGTGTCTTGCTTGGATCCAATCTTGAAAATTGAAGGGTATTTATAGAGAACGTAAAGCCTAAGGAAGCCAAAAGGTACAGATTTTCATGTGACATATGTGATGAAATGAAAGGGAATATTTGTGTGAAGTTGGCCAGATATGAAATCCACTGTGTTGGCTAAAAGAATATGTCTGGTGTGGCTTTCCTTCATCATGTGCATGTACACTTGGATCTCATCACATTACAAAACATCACCTACATTTAGATATTGTACTTTGTATTCCTCTGCTTCTTTGATGTTTTGCAAAGAAAAATCAATTTTTTACATACACAATTTTTTTATATTTATTTTAACATTAATTTTTTTTAATTCTTTTTATTCCTTTTCATTTTAAAAATATAAAAAATTATTCTTTTTTATAAATATAAAAATATAAAAAATTATTCTTTTTTATAAATATAAAAATATAAAAATTTATATATTCTACTATTTTTTTTAAGTCATATTAGGATGACATGATTTTTTTATCCTCTAATTATCTTTATCTTTATATTATATAACACTTTCTTTATAATATATACCAAATGAAGTTCTTTTCAAATATTAAAATTAAAATTTATTAAATTATTTTTAGTTTCTTATACCTTTAAAATAAACTTGAAATCAACACTAAGACATAATAACCAAAATTTTACAAAAGAAAAATATTAAATAGCAACCAAATTTAGAAACTAAAATAATTAATCATTGTATTATCTAAAAGTTATACAATATTTTATAAATTAAAATATGATATTTAAAATAATCATTCTTATTAATAAAATATATAATTAATTTGAGAATCAAGCATAAATTAGTTTATAATATTAGTTGCTCTAAGATTCTAACCACTTATTATTATTAATTTTATATTAATCTATAATTTAAAATCAAATACTAATTTAATATTAGTAGTAATGAGCAGTTAAAACCTGAAAGATAATATTAGAAATTAATTTAGGTTATATTTGATAAATTAAAGATAATTTTTTATTATATATAAAAGCTATTTTAGTTATTAATTGAAAATTTTTAATTTATAAAATATTGTTTAATTTAATTAATATAATGACTAACTACTTTTATTTCTAGGTAAAATATTATTTAATAATTTTCTTATAAAATTTTTTAACCTATCAATATGTATAATCTAATCTTGAACAGAAAATGTTATTATAATGGTGTTGTATGTGACGGAAGAGTTTGATAAGAATAATGGACAGTGTACATATGATGCTTGGTCCTTCGGCTGAATGTTTTGGCGTTAGTGTTTGGGTGAATGGCGCGTGTTTAGTAAAAAATTCTGAGTCTCATCACTGTTTGTTCTTTGCTACAAGTCTTTACACACACACCTAATATATTCCTTCTATCAGATAACTTTAAATATTTCACAACACCAATATCACCATTTTCTCTTCACATGCTCATCACATTAAAACCATCTTCTTTATATTATCTCTTATTTCTTTATTTTTTCTAAACTCATCTTTTATTTCTTATTATTATTTAAATTGTGTTCAAACATCATAACCATGAAACATATATCAATGTTCCATGTACAAGAAGTCATTTGGAAATTTCAATTGATTAGAGATTAATTAAATTTATATCATCTTGTTGTAAGTAATAATATGGGTCAATAAATTATATATATATATATATATATATATATATATATATATTGTATAGTATGATTGTTTAATCATACATAAATTGAGTTATTAACATACTTCTTGATCTATTATTGTATTAGGCCGTAATTAAATTAATACTAATTAGAAACTTATCTTAAAATTATATTTGATATTTAGATAGTTAGTTATTTCTATTATTATAACATTCAAAAATATATTCACTTTAGTATCATAATTTTTTTACAATTAATATTCAATTTTATCAAACCATAAAAAAAATACCAAAAACAAAATATTGACTTAAATTTGAAACTCTGAGACTTTCTATGAAAAAAAATACTTGATCTCAATATGATAAACTGAAATATAAAAAGTAATATCATATATATATATATATATATATATATATATATATATATATATATATATATATATTGGTGAGGTTTGATTAATTGGTGATGTTGAAAGAATTTGACTAAGGTTGTTGGAGCCAAGAGTGACTGATGGATTGTTTTGTAGTTATTGAAGGAAAGTAATTAAAAGGAAATGATTGGTATTTTCCAGAGAGTTTTTATGATTCTAAAAGAATTCCATGATTGAATGAGAAGCTTCCCATATTGCAGGAATGAAATATATCTGAGTTTATGAACATTATATAGTGGGAGTGATGCAGCATTAAAGTCCAGATATTTAGTTAACATAATGATGATAAAGACAAAATAAAAAAAGAAATACAAGGAAAATATGGTTTTAACCAAAGAAAAAATTGAAAAAGATTTTTATTTAGATGGTCAGAAAGTATAAATTGAAGAAGAAAAAGACAATTTATTGCTTAAGAAACTAAGAACTTTATCTTACACAATTACCAGGACAGGAAAGTACAGATAAAATAGAATTATAATTGATTTTAGTTATGTGTAAGAAAAAATATTAAAACTGATTATTATATAATTAATTACTAAAATATTTTTATTTATATATTGAGAACCGATATAAATTAAAATTGGAAAATGATTAATGATGAAATAATTAATTTAAGCTTAACCCTTTGGAACATAGTCACCCTAATAACTTATAAGAAAGATCTCATATCATACTAACTAACAAATAAGAAAACCAAATGTACTATACTTTTGTGTAATATTTATAGTATAAGAAAATTGGACAATTCCAATTTTAGCCTGATAAGTTATTTGAAAAATTGACAATATGATAATGAAAGCTGAAATGATACAAAAGTTATTGCTAGGTAATTGAAAAAGAAACTAGAAAATTGTGTAATGATATGTCTCTCAGAAAAGAAGTGGTAGAAAACTTGTGATGAAATTTAGTATATCAAATCTAAGATCTAATTCAACTATATTATTAAATAATATTACTATTATTATTAAAGTCTATAAAAATATTTGTATAATAGTTTTTTTAATCAACAAATGATTTTTTAATATTAAAAGAAAACCAGCTTACATGTTTTAATATGTATAATTTAAAATTTCTCATTCTTTTTTTAAAATAAACTAATCTATTTTCATTCATAAAAACATTATATATGATTTAATGATTTAATTCACTATATGTTTTTATAATATATAGTTTATTTATGTTTGATTTTTATTATAAATTTAATGCATTTTTTATATTTTAAGAAAATCAATAAAAATAGCAATATAATTATTGTTTATTTAAAAAATTATTTCTTAAGAATAAAAATGTACTTCCATTTATAATTGAATTAAAACTTTGGGCACTAAGAAAATTAAGATATAAATAAAAAAGTTGCAAAGAGTGTAAATCACACAAGTCCTGACCTTAAACAAAAATTAGAAAAAGAAATCTTAGAAATAATGTAGTAGTTATATTCACCCTACTACATTTGAAAACTTATTATAAGAAAATTATGTTGTTAATATTTTAGCTTGAGAGGTTTAGTTTAGATAAGTGCATGAGATATTTTGCAATTTAATATAATATTTGTTTATTCACAGGCTTTCTCTCTGCACATGGTTTGCACCTAACCTCACTATTTGATTTTCTGGATCAACACCAATAATCTTCTGTTGTGAAACACAACACAAAAGAAAATGTCTTCTTCCCCTGCATCATGGTGACACGTCAATTTCAAGGCTCGACTTCACTCAGCAAATACCATTCCTTTTATATTTATTTAATATAAAATATAAAAATAAAATACTCAAAAAATATTTTTCTGTTGTGTCAAAGTATTTTTTTTTTTTTACCAATTTCTCACTTTCCATCCTAAACAATCCTTTTCTCTCTAGATAAAAACAATATAATATACAAATATATGGTCATGGAAGTTTTCAAATTGTTTAAGAAATATTTAATTACTACTCTCAACTTTTTAAATTAGATATTGAGTAATAATATTTATTATTTACGTTTTAATAAATGGCATAATTGTTTTCTTGGCAATTACTTAGTTATTAAGTTTGAAAGGTCTTTGTTTGGTAGATAAAGTTTCAAAGATTGACAAAACATTTGAATTTTATATGAAATAAGAGAATGAGTGGTGAAATATGCACAATAGACAGTACCTTTTATACAAAACACTAACATCATTTGAGAACAAAACTCCAAACAGTTGAGTAAAAATGTCTTGTCTGTGTGAGTAAACTTCCATCTCCATGTCAAAATCAAGTTATTGGTCACACCCAAGTTTAGAATGGAAACAAAGTTGTGGAAACACAAGGTATCATCATCCGACACTATTGTTTGCATTGCATGTGTGTATTTTCTGTTCACCATTGTTACAACATGTAACACAATGGTATTATTATTGTCCAGGACCCAAGTTTTGTCTTATTTTTTTTTATATTATTATTTTATTTTTAAAATATTTTGCAAAAACTCTTGTTCCTTTATAATAGGATAGTGCTCTAGTGATAAAAACAATTAAGAAATAAAAGCGCAAGGACATTTGTTTAATCCTGAATTAATTAACCAAGTTGAATTGAATTATCTTAAAAAATAATCTTAACCTCACCTGACTGTACCACACAGTCGGGTCACAGATGTGTACACTGATGGACTATCACAGTCCAATGAGACTAGGTTTTCTTTCCACATGAAATGAGGATATCATATACCACAGTGAGAGAAGGGAAATTTTAAAATGATAAATATTTTTTAACAGAATGTAGAAAAACAAACACAACCTTATGGTCCAGAGAGAACTAAATGTGAGTTAGTGTGTACTTGTGATTATGTTTATGTTGTGTTTTGTTTTTCTTTTTCTCAACTCCAAAGCCAAAGAACATTTGCTGAATAATATTTTAATACAGAAAATTCCAAATTTGTCCTTGTAGAGAGAGAATAACTTAGGTAGAGAAGGGGTGCAGGAGAGAGAGAGAAATTTTGGTCTTTTTTGTGTTCCAATGGTTCAACTGGGAACCCAAAGAGAAGAGAAAAGAAATTTTATTTCTTTTGGGTCTTTCTGAACATATGATCTTCTGAAAACCCAGAAAGCGATCTTTGATGCACTCATAGGATTGGGCGATTCAGTCGCGTGTTCGGTGACCGTTGATTTCGGGACAAATGAACGGAAGCGATGAGGTCGTGCCAGCTCCGGCGGGTCCACCGCATCCTCTGGACTGGAAATTCTCGCAGGTCTTCGGCGAACGCACGGCAGGGGAAGAGGTTCAGGAAGGTAATTGTCGTACCTCCTATTTCTGCAAGAAAAAAAGGCCATGCTTTTCATCTCTCTGTCGGATCCAATTCTTGGTTTGGGATTAGGGTTTGATTCGATCCGTTTCGGATCGTGGTTCATTACTCCTTTGTTTGTTTTGTCGAGTAATGCTTGTTTTAGCTTTTGGACCAGTGTTTTAATTCTTGTCTGATTGTGGGTTTTGTTTGGTTTGGGTGTTATATGTGCTGCAGCCACTTCTTTTGTGGAGGTTTGGTTGCTTTAGTTTATCAATCAATGTGTGAGTTTGTTCAAGTATGATGGGTTAGATCTTGGTGTTGCGTAGTTTGGCTAGTGGTGTTGAAGATTGACTGCTGGGCTGGCCTTAATACCGGCCTTTGACAATGTTAAAGCAAATTTTGTTTTGGCTGGGATTGCTGGGTCCGGGTCTCTTGAGTTGAATGCGTAGCTCACAGTACAAGAATGTGTGTTTGAGGCAATATGAGGAAACCTTATTTTCTATTCAAACAAAAAGTGATAAGTAAATGAAGATATTGGCAAGGTGTTAGTCAGATATGTATTGTTATACAAAGGAATTATTTAGGACAAGGAATTTGGTGCTTTCAAGGAAGGGGAGAGTGGGATTGACTGTGAGACCTAATGGTTGTCAAAGAGGAATTTGGTTGATGTTTTTGCATAAGAATTAATTTCTGTTGCAGGGTAATGTGAAAGTTTCATGACTATTGGCCTTTTTGTCTTTCTACAGTGGACATAATTTCTGCTATTGAATTTGACAAGTCTGGTGATCACCTTGCTACTGGTGATCGGGGTGGTCGGGTGGTTCTCTTTGAGAGAACAGATACAAAAGATGTAAGACTGACTTTATCTTGTGCAAGTGTTTTTTCCTTTAACTTGAGCAGAAAAAAAGCTAAACTTTGTTTTGACAGATTCCATGTTATGCATTTATTATTTGTAATTTGTAATATGTATGCATGCTGAAACATGCAGCATGGTGCATCAAGAAGGGATTTGGAGAGGATGGACTATTCTATTAGTAGGCATCCTGAGTTCCGGTACAAAACAGAGTTTCAGAGCCATGAACCTGAGGTAGTCATCATTATCCTACAAATGTTGCCCTAACATCCTATGGCTTAGAAGTATCCATAATTATTTTGTATGATGTTCGTTGCAGTTTGACTATCTTAAGAGTTTGGAGATTGAAGAAAAGATCAACAAAATCAGATGGTGTCTAACAGCTAATGGGGCCCTCTTCCTTCTCTCTACAAATGATAAGACGATCAAATTTTGGAAGGTATGCTTAGTGCTGTCATTATTAATTCATTGACCAAATGTGCACAAGGTTTTATGTTGGAGGAACTAACTTTTGGTCACTTGTTTCAAATGTTGACAGTTTTTTTTTTTTTGGTTTCTGGAGATGTATTAATGCTTGAGCTCATGTATCTTTCTAATTGGATTCAATTGGCAAGGCTTAGCCTTCTGAAGTTACCAATTACATTTTGAGGTGTACTTATTAATAGCATGCTGTAGTATCACAGTCAGTCTGTCATGGTGCTCTCTCTTTGGTCATTGCACAAATTTGTTGTGTTGTATTTTTCTCTGCAGCTCTCTCACCCACTAATGTAACATAAATCTTAGTCATTTATGGCTGCAACTGTGAAAAGGGCTTAAAACCTGCCATTAACCTCGTTTTAAGGTTTATTTCATGATTTCTCCTTGTTATAGGAGCAGAGGGTTTGAAAACCCTTTGCTATTTCGTGCAAATACCCTCTAGATTTCTCTGTTTTGGCACATCCCTTCTCCCTACTGCTTACCAGCTTAGTTTCAGCCTAGCCTTGTCTCATTGCTCTTTCCTGTATGTGATCTATGGCTCAACTCTGTTGTCACACAAGTCCTTCCATCTCTTACAGGTCTTGGCTTTGGTATACCTCTATCCTGTTTCAGTGTTGTTCACCTTTTTTTTTTGTACTGCGTTGACTTTAAGACTTATGCTTGAACTAGTATGATTTCTTGAGTTATATTGTTATTGCCTTGTGTGTTTAGCTTATTACTACGACGACTCTTGAAAATTAATTAAGAACTTTGAAGTTGGAATATATCTTCAATTTTTACCCTGAAATTTCTAACCTTTGGTAATGTGTATTATGAATTACATGACTTATATACAAACAATCTTCAGTATGGTGGTAACCTTATNGACACCAACTAGTATGAGAATAAGCACTGAATAGTTGAATGGACGTGGAATTACAAATTACACTGGAACTGAGTAACATTGATTGGGTACACAGGTTTCCTTCCAAGATGTGGAGAACTAGATCTCTCTCTTCCCAAAATCCACTTTTCCCCTCCAAAAAAAAGTGTACCTTGTCCTCCTCTTCTCCTAATTTTTATTCTACCAATAAAATGCTTAGAGGCATTTAAGCTTACTAATATCTGCTACAACAATTCAGTCCCACTAAAAATCCTAAATCCTGCCTCTTGTATAATATTTACTTATAAAGGGCCTTACAATACTCCTACCCAAAAGCGTCACGTTGTCCTCAAGGTGAAAAGAAGGAAATTGCTTCACGATGGTTTTCACTGGCTACCAAGTGGCTTCAAATTCTGGCAGGTCAGCTACTGAAGAAGCACTTCAGCAGTCTCGTGAGCAGTGTTACACACTGCTTTCACAGCAGCTGGTGTTACCTGCGATTCCATCTCTTCTGATAACATAGACGGTAGAGGTTGAGATTTGTTGATGGAAAGGGCCTTCTTTAGTATAGAAACATTCAGTCCCACTAAAAGGCCTAAATCCTGACTCCTCTTATAATATTTACTTATAAGAGGCCTAACATAACCCGATGTAACCCTACTATCGTGGTTTTAGGGCTGACCACGTTTCTATATGAGATCAATAATCTTTTTTTATTTGTTTAAATTGACATGATAACTTTGCATGTAGAGGAATGACAAGGGTGCATGCATTTATAGGTTGTAGTTTTTCAAGTGCATGATATCATGATTGTCTTTCTGAACACATCTGTCTTTCAAAAGACCTCAGCTGACATCTTTTTCTTGTTAAGTTTAACTTCCGAACTTTATATGCTTTGTGGTGTCTTAATAATCTATTTTGAGTCAATGCATTGAAATGATTGAATGTTGTGAAAAGTAGATACAAGGGATGGCCTTGCTACTAAAAGGACCCTAAAGGGAAGTTATTTTGAATAAACTTGTAACCCAGATTGGTTGTTTTGGTTGTGCATGTATACAAAATGAATGTTGTTGCGTTCATATATGCACATTTTTCATTCAAATAATTTGATCAATCCATCATCCTGTACTCACTCATTTGTACTTTTCCTCATCTGAGAGTCAAACAGGTTCAAGAAAAGAAGGTAAAAAAAATTTCTGAGATGAATATTGACCTTTCAAAATCAATGGGGAATGGATGTATTGCTAGTTCAAGCAATTCAAGTAGCTCTAGGCCATATCTTGCAAATGGAGGATCTCCGGATAGATCTTTCAATTATATAAGCAATGAGTTTTCATTTCCACCAGGAGGCATACCTTCACTGAGATTACCAATGGTAGTTGTATCCAACCCTTTCACTTGCAATTATTTTTTGTTTTTGTTCGTCAGGATAAAATATGCTATGATATGACTTTTACTATTAACAACCAAAATTTTTTTAGATAAACATTAAAGGGTCAAAGCTCTGTATTGCTTGCTTTTCCTTCTTCAAATATGAATGCAGTTATTGTTTTGAGGTTAAAACAGCCTGGAAAAAATAGGTTGAACTTGCAAGACTTGGTACTTGAAACATATATTAATCATGACGTGGATTAAGGTTGCTTAATCCATATTAGGATATAATACAACAACTTGAAAAATTTTCTATTTGAATAAATGAAACCATATTGGTGCATATAATCGATTCAAATTTTTTCCTTTCTTTTTATTGCTTACATATACTTTAAAGTTAAACTCGAAATAAGAGCTGTGAAGTAAAGTAGAAGCATTTTGGGTTGTTTTCCCCTTTTTTAGCTTAAAGGAGGTAGCCTGTGAGAGAGACAAGAGAGTCGGTAGTGAGTGGAAGAGCAGAGACAGGAAGAATGAAATGAGAAGCTAGTTTTCTTTCTTTTTCTCTTAAAGCTCCTTCACCTATCTCTTTTTAGAAAGCTACTCATAGCATATTGACTGACCGTGCTTTAAGAAGTTTTAGCTGTCCTGCATAGTCCTCTTCACAAAGAAAAGAAAGCAGTGGAAGAAGTGAAAAGAGAAATATAGAATTTTTTTTTATTATTTCCATTTTTTATTTGCATTTTTTATTTTTGAAAGAGAAGAAAGATTTGGAAGTGATTGAATTTCATTCTTTTTCAAACTTCGACAGTTGCCCATTTGTAGTACTAACTCGTGTTGTAAAATATGTAGGTAAGTAGCCATGAAAGCAGCCTAGTTGCTCGATGTCGTAGAGTGTATGCACATGCTCATGATTATCATATCAATTCTATTTCAAATAACAGGTAATTTTAGTTTTCTTAACATGTACTGTATTTTGCTGTAGTCTAGCAAATTTTGGTTGAAATTGAAAACTCTGGATGAACATTATAATTAGAAGCATTCAGTGTCAATCATGCTTTCATTAGTTTTGTTTCTATTACTGTAGCGATGTTTCTAGAAAGGATGACACATTTTCTTTCTGGGTATTGCTTTATGTCTGCATGATTTTGCATTCCTTTTGTACTTTTAATTTTTGTAGTTTTCTAGATACTGATCAAATTTTGATGGTCTTATGTTGCTCATATCTTCTAGTGATGGCGAAACTTTCATATCTGCCGATGATTTGCGAATAAACCTTTGGAACCTGGAAATTAGCTCTCAAAGTTTTAATATTGTTGATGTAAAGCCTGCAAATATGGAGGATCTGACAGGTAAGATTGACAAAAAAATCATCATTTAGTGTAAACATTATTCTTACTTGGTAATACACTAAAATTAATCAGTTTATATACTTGAAGAAATAACTACAACATATAAGTCGTAGTTGACTGATGGTAGGTGTTCATAGGCCATGAACTACCCTGTATATTAGTCCAATCTAGTCTGATGACTTCTTAAAAATCTGCAGTTCGGATTAGGTATTGTCTAAACTTTGGGCTGGTGTGGCTTGCACATCCCCACCTAGACTCAATATAAAGTTGGGAAAATAATCAAAAAATTTGCCCAGGTCAAACTCAAAATCATACGTCCCCTGAGAACCTTTTGCTTGTCTAAATCTTTCTAGTTTCACTTTGTTTGACGTAGTACACTGCAAGGATTAGAATTTTTAACATATCAGAATCCTGGTTCTGTAGTGAATCGAGTGTAAAAGTAAAGTTGTTGAAGGTTGGCTAGGTGTTTCCCAGTAAAAGGGGATTCGCAAGTGATTGATGAGGCTTTAAGGTTGTATTGATGTCTGTTTGTGTGATGTGAATATAGTGATTGGTCATTCATGGTTTTTGTGAAAACATGAAAGAAGAATAGCGTGATTCTATTTTTTACCCGACTCAAGTATTGGTTTGGTGGAGCCTTGACCCTAGATGTTAATATTGCAGAGGTTATAACATCAGCAGAATTTCACCCTACACATTGCAATATGTTGGCCTATAGCAGTTCGAAGGGTTCAATCCGACTTGTTGACTTGAGACAATCGGCATTATGTGATTCTCATTCCAAACTGTGAGTACATCTTGTTTTAATTCTTTTTGTAATCTTGCTGGTTGCTGACAAATAAGTATCCCATTCCTCTCAATTAGGCTTAGTTTTTAACAAATTTCAATACGGTAGGTAAAATTTCTGGCAATGTCATTTATTTCTCCTTCTTGATCTGGACATTGATACAAGGACATTTCTGAAGCTATATGCATGAATTTATGTATTTTTTAAAATACCTGGTACATTCTCTAATAAACAATACCAATACCCTTGGCCATTTGGTGCAGATTTGAGGAACAGGAAGCCCCAGGGTCAAGATCATTTTTCACAGAGATTATTGCGTCTATATCAGATATAAAATTTGGGAAGGATGGAAGATACATACTTAGTCGTGATTACATGACTTTAAAGGTTTGAAATTTTCTAGTTTCAAAATATTCTGTTAAACCTTTGGTAAACTCTTGGAACTATACCCTTTGACTTCAATTTTTGGTAGTCAAACTCCTTTAACTTATAACATGTGACTAACTAATTTATGCTAAAAAATATGAATATTTTGGAAACTTATTTTCTAACTACATGATAAATGGAGAAAAATGTATTGCTATTGAAATGCTTTCCAAAATCTGAAGGCGAAAATTGCCAAATTGATAATCGATTAACTTTTTTGCCAAAGATGCATCATCTATTTGAGTTGAGCTAGCATCTTTTATTTAAACGGTTTTGACTAGAGTTTGACCTCATATGTATGTTAAATTTACACCAAAACCATGTACAAAAGTTATTAAATCATACGAATAAAATAAGGAGAAAAAAAAACATATTCACACAAAATTCTTCATAAATAACATTAACTTTACATCATGCAAAATCATCACCAAAACGGAAATTTGACCGAAATGGAAACACAGCATAAAACGGACAGAAATATCCATGTTAAGGGGCAGGAGAAGTTCATTAAAATGGGTGGGGAAAATTGGCAGGGAAAGAAACCACTGAAATAGATGGGAAATTGAGATGGAGATGAACCTTCGCTTCTAGTAAATGTGGAATATAGATTGTTCATTTAGATCTCTATTCCTTTCGAATTCAATTGTGTAGATTAAGAGACCAATATTTTCATTTCTTACTATGGAGGATTTCTGCTTGTTGTTTTGTTAGTTATGGGACATTAATATGGATTCAGGCCCCGTTGCAACTTTCCAAGTTCACGAGTATTTAAGACCCAAGGTTAGATTACTCTGTTTGAGTAATGATCAACCTGGAATTTCTTTCTGCAATTCTGCTGCGATAGAATTATAACCAGCTATACTTTTTGTTTGAACATGCCAGCTTTGTGATTTATATGAAAATGATTCAATTTTTGACAAGTTCGAGTGTTGTCTGAGTGGTGATGGATTGCGTGTAGCCACTGGTTCTTACAGGTCTGCCATAAAAACTTAATCCATGCTTCGATCGCCATTGGAATTGTTTATCATGCATCTTACAATTTTGTTTCACTTGATGGCAGCAATCTCTTCCGTGTGTTTGGTTGTGCCCCTGGAAGTGCTGAGGCGACAACCCTAGAAGCCAGTAAAAATCCGATGAGGTAATTGTATGAAAACTCTGACACCATCAAGTATAATTTTTAGTTAGGGATTACAGTAGCATTGTATTAACTTTCACATTCCTTCAGACGACAAGTTCCAACCCCTTCAAGGCCTTCTAGATCACTGGGAAATAGTTTAACACGTGTTGTAAGACGAGGTCAGTTTTCTATTACTTGAGCAAAGATTCCAGAAGTATCTGTTGGTTTATACTAAACTTAGTATACATGACAAGTTCCAATATCTGATGGTGTTGAACAGGAGCAGAAGCCCCTGGTGTGGATGCTAATGGGAATTCTTTTGACTTCACAACAAAGTTGCTGCACTTAGCATGGCATCCGAGTGAGAATTCAATTGCTTGTGCTGCTGCAAATAGCTTGTACATGTACTATGCGTAAAGAGAGACGATTGAAGACAAGAACATGTATCTGCATGGTCATATTGCTGTGGAGAAGGCTGCTTCTTTTCCCATCTTACCAACCAACCACACTGGTTTGGAGGCTACATATACATTATTAACTCACACTACAAGTGCCCTTCAGAGAGCTTTCAGAAAAAGATCCAGAAGTGGCTGTTTCCAAATTCCTCGTTAGGGAGGACACCTTATTTTGTTACTGGATGGCCGGCATCTATCTCTCTCTCTCTCCTTTTTCTTTTCCTCTTCTCTTCCTCCTTTCAACAACCCTACTATTCTTTCCCTCTATTTCTGTATCTTCTTCTGAAAGAGAAGGTGCAACCAATGTTTCAAATTGTGTTTGGCTTGCAAGTGAAGAAGAAAATGTGATTGTAGCTCTCCTACAACAGATACTAAAGGATGTTCAATATCTGCCACTAGGATTCAGATTAAAAATGTAGTTTTTCTTTTCCTTTTTGCCCAGATATATATCTCTGTGGGATGGAGCAGTTGAAACCTGCAGTGCATCATTTTTTTATTGATTAATTGTGTTGGAATTTAATTTGACATGCTTCAAACTCTGATTTTTCTGTAGTAATAGTAGTAGCAGTACCTGTTAATCTCTTTTTCTTCTGTTGAGAGGTAATAACTTTAGGCTGCATGAATCTACAACTATGTATGTAATGTTTTTTTCATGCGTATGCGAAATGCTGCGTTTCTAAGGTGGACATATACTCTAAAAATGAAAAGGTAAAAACATATATACTCTAAAATTGATTTAAAATACTTAATGAACTTAGCGTTGTAGAGTAATTGATAGAGGAGTGTGCATGCTGTAAGGAACATTTTGACATAAATACTAGGATATAATTATGTTATCGGTCCTAAAACTACTAAAAAATGTCTTTCTTTTCCCAATGTTAATTATTTTTTTTTTATTTGACAAGACAAATCATTGTCAAAAAATAATTTAACATTATTAGACGAAAAAGACTTTATTTATAATAAGACGGTTGAGATAAAAATAAAAATAAAAATCATGTTATAAGTTACCAAAATCATAATTAACCAAATACCAAGATAATTTGGATTCGGTTAAAATTTAAGAACAAAATGAAGTTCACCTTTTTTTTTAAAATGTTAAAATAAATTTCTTTTTTAACAATTTTAATACAATACTTAAGTGATTAGTGTTATTTTATTGTTTATTTTTTAAACTATGTATCCATGCATTGATATTTATTAACAATTTATTTATTAGAAGTTAACTTGATTAGAAAATCTAATCCTTCAATGAATAAAAATAACTTATTTTTCAATAAAATTAATAATTGAATAAATTCTTTTATTTCAAAAAAATCTAATAATTCCTCTTTTAAAAATAATGGTTACATGATCTTTTTATTATTATTTATACAACATATATATTAAATTGTATTATTTTCTATTTTTTAATTAATTGTTAAAAAATAATAAATTATGAAAATAGTTAAATTATATATACATATAAATGTAAATTAGGATGTATTTTAACTGTATAATATATAAGGAGCGAGAGCAGTTACAGTAGAGAGGAGTAGAAGGCGACATAGCGGGTGGAATCGGTAATCGCTGAGTGGAGGCTGCATTCTCCATTTTCCTCGTATCAATTCTCAACAAACTACCCTTTTCTGGTACTAACCAAAACCAATGTTTCAATGATAATGTTCTTCTCCTCTTTATGTTCTGCTATCGTATTTTTCATTCCCTTCTTTTGATGAAGATCCATGTATGTCTTTGTAATTCTACCAAACACAGGTCATTCCGTCATTAACCCCTGAAAGTATGAGTCCTTCTTGATTTCCAATTTCACAGCCTAGAACTTCTCTGACACAAACCTACGCTTTTCACCATACAACGTACGTAGGTGCAATTGGCTGCTTTTTCCTAGGATGTTTGAAGAATGCATAATAACTACGTGTTTACATAATGTAACTGCAGACATTCTTGTTTAATTTTTTTTAACTCAAAAAAAATCTGTTTTCTTGACTATGAAAATCTAATTTAAAATCTCGATAAAATTACATATACCGTTCTGATTACTTGAAGAAGGTATTGAGATTAATTTTTTTTATGTTCTTCATAAATGAATGTTTTAGGAGAATCTAATCATAAGATTTGAATATATGTTCCATCTTTGCCAACATCATTGACATTAATACATTGTACAGGAAATCCATGGCATCAAAGATTCCCCAGTTGCAGTCAAAGGTGAACGAAGTCTCGCAAGTAGTGGCAAAAAATGGAGCTTCCTACTACAAGTTATTGATGGAGCAGAACAAACACTACATCCAAGATCCACCCACCGTTGAAAAATGCCAATCATTGGCCAAACAGTTGTTTTATACTCGTCTTGCCAGGTTCTTGCTTCTTCAGTTTCTCGGTTCTGTTAACTGCTCTGTACTCACACTACAATTATGCTTCATTTTGTTGTGAACATCGCTGTTTGGTCACTGTGAGCAACTACTTTTATGTTCTGTTTGTTCATTTTGTTAAAATGTTTCTTCTAAATTTAACAGTCCTTGATTTTCAAAACCATGAAAATAAAATAAAGAAGTAGGAAATAACCTTCCATTTGACAGATGGTGTGTGCTTTAGTTCTTTCTGGTATTGAACTGTTTGCTTATTTTCTGCAGCATTCCTCTTCGTTACAATTCATTCTGGAAGGAATTGGATCATGCAAAGAACATGGTGAAGAACTGGAAGGACCTAAACAGGGAGAATGTTGGCTTTGCTGCTTTGTTCGGACTAGAATGTTTTGCATGGTTTTGGGGAGGTGAGATCGTTGGCCGAGGATTTACATTCACTGGCTACCGTGTTTAAATAGAACTACACTGTTAGAGTACCATACAACCATCAGCTTCATTCTTGAAATAGCATAAGGCTTCGGTCCAGTTTTACAAGTTATGTTTTTCATTCTGATAATTTGATGTATGAAATTAACAAAGTCCGGTCAACATGGCAAGCATAATAATTTGTGAAATCCTTGGTGGAGATTTATGTTTCTTCAAAGCTATTTAAATTATGAACAATTCTCTTTTATTTAGTTGCTATTTGTGTGCACATTGAACAATTGAAGAAGCTTCAAGGCAAATACCCGTTTAAAACTCAATTGGAATTAAGCATACTTTGCTTTTACGTGTTGGATTTGCTGCAATATATAGCAGAGAATCTCAGGAACAACCACATTCATATTCTCTGAGTAATGTATTTTGAATGGAAGGTTGTGTTCTTACAAGTAGTAACTTCCAATAGAAGAAACAATTTTGAGACAAAACATCATCGTACTTAATAATACACTCACTTGTGGTCATGGCTTTCTGTAACATAAAATCTAACCTGGTTTTTGGAATGACGTCACTTTCAATTTTGCAATCATCTCTTCCTTATGTAATGGAAGCAGGGAGGTAATTTACTACGAAGAAACGTGTAGATGATGGAAAGAAATGCATGAGAGTCAGGAGTAGATGGCGACCAGTCAACTTGCGTTGACTTGATACATGATGATGTGATTTATTTGGATGCATGCATGACATGAAAATGTTAGTGGGCTAGTGATATTGGTAGGGTTTTATAATTGGAATAGGAAATGAGTCTGTTGTGGTGTAGGTATAGGTTAATAGGTTTGGGAAATTGGTCTATGGTTTGGTTTGGACGATGATGTTTTGGTGGCGTGTTGCACGGGAAAGAGACACCGACATGACAGGACCATGGTACTCCAACACTCACACCCACTCTCCTTGACCATGTGTATCTCTGCAAAGGACAAATTTTTAAAATCCAATTCTAATTATGAAAAAAATAGTTTTTTTATCTAATACTTTAATATATTTTTGTATATTTTTTAATAAACTAATGTTAGTTTTCTAGTATTTTAATAGTGGATTAAATTTACCATTTTTTTCTGAATTCACCAAACCAATTTTGCATTTTTTAAATCTAATTGAAGAAAGTTAAATCTACAACCTTTCTTATCATCTATTTTAATTTTACTTTAAAATCAACCTTATAATGATCACTAGACACATTAATTATATTTAAATTTTTCAAAATCATTTAAGTTTGTATCAATAAGAAAATTTAGGTAAATATGAAAGAGAAGAGAGTGTTTGTCTAATTTCTAGTATTTTTATAAAATTTACACTAAAATTGATTAATAATTTTGAAAAGTAAAATAATATGCAAGTTAAACAGAATTTTAATATTTATTTATCAAAAATTATTAGAGTCTATTTTTATTAAACTATAATATAATTTGGGTGAATTACCTACGTGAATAAATAATATTTAAAAAATAAAGTTTTCACTCATAAAATTAATGATCATTGATTTTGTTCTTAGAGAAAAAAATATAGAAAATTATACATGTGACAATAGAATTGAATGAACCGATATTACCAAGTCTTTTTTAGTTGTATTCTACAGTAAATTTTTGTTTAATTTTGTACTTATCTAAGTTTTTATTCTGTCTAAATCTGTACTTGGAAAATAATTTTTTTTTTATCAAATTTTGAATGACTTTTTCATCCATCGCAGTGAAGCAAATTATTTTTTAAATAAATGTAAAACTTATTATATAATATTTCATATTCCATAATTATATAATCTCTAATATTTTATAAGTTTGCAACCTAATTAATTCTACACAAAACTCCATATATCAAAATACAGACTTAAATAATACAATTACTTAATATTTGTATTTAATGACAACTTATTACTCAACGACAAAAAATGTCTTAAAGGATTTGAATTTAAAATTTATTTATTTTATGAAATCAAAAGTGTATGAATTCATTTATTATTAATTTTCTTAGTTTTGTTCCACTTAGAAAATACATTTTTTTTTTATTTCTGTTATTTTGATTTTGTGTGCTTCTATTGTTTATCTATTACGATGTTGAAAACCAGTGAATTTAATTTACACCCACAACATTGTTTTTTCTTAACTTGAGAGAGTTTATATTTTTTTATTGGATATTTTTATCTTATAAAAAAATTAAGACTAAAAGAAATGGACTTGTTTTATGTATATTAAATAACAAGAATAAACAAATAAAATAACTATGTCACTTTTATTTAAAAGTAAACATGACAATTTTCATTAGAAATAAAAAGTCAATTTCAGTATGTTGGTGATAGAGTCACATAAATGATTATGTGAATTACATTTATCTATACGAATTGATTTTTCCAAAATTAATTTATCCTTTAATCTAATATCGGGTAAAATAAAATCAGGTCTTCTAATCAGTTTTAAATCGATTGAGAGATTTAGTTGTAAATGGGGCCCACTTAATCATTCAAGTATGCGGTGTGCGCACGAGGACGGTGCCTCTCTTCAATTCTAATCCATCAACCATATCAAATCATGGCCGTCCAAATAATTCGTTACAACCGTAGGACCCACATGCTTCCTTAGCCTCACCCTCCACGTCACAGTCACCATCCCAGTCAAAAACCCAATGGGAATACAAAACCCTGGGACCCACCTTCTTTCACGTCTCACCCGCGTGTCGCTCTAGCATTTCCCAATACTAAATTTACCACTATAGCCTTATCACCAGCAGCTCCCACTTACTGCTAGTGCGTGTGCCACTTATGGGGATCTGCCACATGTCGGAGGTGACACTGACCATGGCTATGTTGGGGTGGCGATAACTCAACGCAAGAACCCTTCCCAATCCCATCGATACGATTCAACGGTCCAGATCCATTGATGAAAACCACATCATGATGGGTGGCTCTTGCTTTGTTCACGCGCAAGCCTGTCGTGGACTCACTGGGCCACAGTTGCCGGCGGCTCTAACCCACTCTCCTGGCTTGGCTCACCCAACTCATCAAGCTTCGATCTACGATGTATGTCGGTCATGTCCCTTTCTTAAAATATATGTTTTTATTAATTTACAGTGATGATGATATTCTTCTATTAATCTGATAATTAAGTTAACAGAGTCATTCCAACATCGCGAACATTCAAAAGAAAAAAAAAAAAAGACCGTGTTGAGTTGATTCGATAGTCACATGTTTATTAGTTTATAAGCACAGGGAATATATGTTCTTATGGTTAATTCCTCTCTCGATATTCTTGTTTGTCTCTTTACCAGTTTTTTTATTACATCATTGTTGTACTTGTATTTAATTGTACAGTTCTTGTACCAGATGTTGAATCAAAGCAACTAAAATTTATTGTTTGTTGTCTGTTTGTTTAGAACTTATTGACCAACGACACAAGGGTAGTTATTTGTGTTTTTCTAAGGATGATAGGGAACTTGCACCTAAAGCACATCGTTTTAATGATAAGGTTTTTACTAAGAAGAAGAAAAGATGAGTGTAAAAAGAAAAAGTTGTTATTTAACTTGTTAGTTAAGTTTGGTTAAGTGGATTCGGGAATATAGCAGAAGAGTGATGGAAATGTTTGGAGCAGTGTGCAGAAGAGAAGAGACTATGCACTTTCCCTTTCTATCTGAAGGCTGCGGAGTGAGAGGTAGTTATCATTCACGCGTCACATTCACGTTAGGTCATCTCATATCTCTATAATCTCTATAATCTCTAAAATCTCTATAATCTCCATCAACAACATTTTCAAACTCACTCTTCAAATATCCTTACTTTCCCTAATTTCTCGAATCTTGTTAGCTATCTGCTGAGCCCAGTTAAATCCCTGCCTATTTTTCCAGCCAGTTTCCTCCCTCCACAAGCCAACTTCCAACCTCAATCACCTCACCAATCAATCTCTCTGCCTTTCCACTCATCCATCACACCCTTGTAACTTTCTGTCCCTTTGAGCTTTTCTTTTCTTTATCTTCAAACACACAACAACTTCGTCCTGGATTTCGTTCGCTTCTGCATACAAAAGGTTCTTTCTTCACCTTCATTTATTAGGATTTTTTTGGTCGGTTCTCTACTTCCGCCCAAACCTTTCAACAAAAATCCAACCTTTTTGTCTTCTTTCTACTTTCCCCTCACTTCTTCTGAGATCTTAAACAAAAGGTGCTTCCAAAGTGAAGTCCTTTTTGGAATACGAGAATGCAGGATCCAGCGTTGTTCCAGCCCTTGAAACCCCACTTTCCCGAACAAGAGCAGCTTAAGTGTCCCCGTTGCGATTCCGTCAACACCAAGTTCTGTTACTACAACAACTACAACCTCTCGCAGCCTCGCCATTTTTGCAAGAACTGCAGAAGGTATTGGACCAAAGGAGGTGCTTTGAGAAACATCCCCGTCGGGGGTGGAAGCAGAAAGAACGCCAAACGATCATCCTCGTCCACCAACACCAAACGCGCTTCCCCGTCACCTGCTCCAGAACCCGACCCGACTCGTGTTTGCCCTAACCCTGTTGTTGGTGGTGCTGGGAATTTCGGTTCTCTTTTGGCATCGGGTGCTCATTTGGGGAACCTCTTGGTGGGTCTGAAATCAAGTGGGGCGAATCTAAAAGCTGTGCAAATGGAAGAATTTGGGGAGAATGTTAGTTCGGGTCACCTGGCGGATCCTGGTTCTGGTCGGAACCCTGTGCTGGAGATTGAAAGGAATGGGAATGCAGCAAGTTTTCTGAGTATGCAAAATGGTGATTCAAGCTGTTGGAATGGTACTAATGGGTGGTCTAACCTTGCAATTTTCACTCCTGGGTCTAGCTATGAAAATTTATGAATATTCTGATATATATATATATATATATATATATATATATATATATATATATATATATATATATATATGTATGTATATTTAAACATGTTGTGAAAAGATTTATATATATCAGTAGCTTAAGTTAAAGCCTTTGGGATATTGGTATATCATATATATCGTGCTATGGAGGATCACAAACGAGTAAGCCACTGCAATAGGATCGATTTTAAAGTTTCTTTTGTGTTGGATTTTTATGTTTGTGGATGGTGGTGTTCTTCACTTTTACCAATGATGGAAGAAAGAAAGACATGTATTTTCTTAGATATGAATGTTGTTGTAGTGAGATTGTTTTCAATCTGATCGTGTTGCCAATGCCATGAGTTGGAGATTCTAATTTATTTACCGTATCTGTGTATTTTACATGCGCAATTTGTTGTATGCTGTTTTCAATAATAGCTTTTTGAAAAACCTATGGCTGTTTGTATGATAGTGTCCTACTCGGCTAGCTACTTGCCCATTAAATATTTTTTGGTAATGGAGGTTGATTTCATTGAATCTGGTTGGAGGTAAACAAAGAACTGCACTATATATAATTATATACATTTTCAATGGAGGGTTGACGAGGCTAAAAGGAAATAGCCATTAATGCACATTTTTTTTTCTTAATTTATTTATGAGTTTTCTACTTGGCAATTGGTTTTCCACTTTGCATCCACATCCTCGCAAATTTAGTTTCTGTGAATGAATCTCTACCACGAAAATGTTGGATATATTGGTGTTGGTTCTAGATATGTATTATGACATGAAACACTTCGAATAGTTGTGCGGTCGTCTTAAATTGACTTCAAAGGGAACTATTGTGGACCCACTCTGGTTCAATTTGACCAGGTCCAATCATGGATAAATATGTTTTCTTCCTTAACTTCTTAGCTTTTGGTAGAAGTTAAAACTAAACTTTATTGATTAATTTAGTCCTATCATTTTTAAATTGTAACAATTTATTTATTTTAATTAAATTTTTTATAAGTTTATTTGAGATTTTAAATGTTTTTTTATTAATGTGAAGAAAAAAATATATTAAATAGTATAAACAATTTAAAGTTATTATAAAATGTGTTTGAAATATAAAATAAATTTAATAAAATTTGGTTAAAATGATTAAATTTATGTTTTAAAAAATTGAAACATTAAATTAAATCAAAATTTAAAAAAAAAATCAATTTTAATTGAGAGTGAAGGAATAAAAAATATATGCCATGATCACTCTACTGATCTAATCACTAAAAAAAGGTGACTAAGTCAAAACCAAGATAAATGACTATTGATTATCATGGAGATGATGATTACGACGACTTCAGTAATCATAAGTTTATTTTGAAACCTATAAATAAAAGTTAAATCGGACGTCGAATTATAGACATCTTGTACATGATAGTCGAATTTGAGTGATGCGATAATGAGCCAACAACGGGTGAAAACAGAAATGTCCATTTAGAACTCACTAGGATAGACTTTAAAGATGATTCTGATACCATATTAGAATGTGAGTTTTAAATCTAACTCAACTCTACAAAACTAGCTTGTAAGATAAGGTTCCACGAGGAATGCAAACAAATATTTTAAGGTGACTTTTATGCATCGAAAAACTCAATTCTAATAAGAAAATACGATTGAAAGTACTTACGAAACTACCTATAAATTTATATGTTTTTATGCTTCTCTCTCTCTTGTTAAACTTAAAATGAGATATGGCGGAAAACGACATAGATAGAAGTATTTAAGATATGACTCTTTTGTTGATGGTGATGTGTACTTGTTCCAGAGATATTTATTTACATCTTTCTAGCGTTGGCCTTTAGTCTCAATTTTTGGATTAAAGGGTACGTCCAAGTAGAAAATTTGGAGGATTATCATAATAATCCATGTTACTTTAGATTTCCCTCCATTTGGATTAATCTCTTATGTTTTTTTCAAAGACGCAATTCTCAATTTTCTATAATTGGAGAACAGAAAAAGTGTTTTAGTTACGATATAGTTTTATTGAAATATAAATTACAGAATTTTATAAATCATGTGCATAATTTCTTCTTAAGTGCATCTAAAACAGGGAAATAAGAAAAAATAAATAATTATTTTTTATAAAACTAATATTGACTTGTATATAAATTAAAGTTTATTTTTAAGTATCCTGAGTCATGTTTTTTCAAATTAATTCATTCCTAAGTATATTTTAACTTAAAATATAGAAAGTACTAAAACAATATACTTTTCATATCAGATTTGTTAATTAATTCAATTAATTTCCCATTAAAAACGCGTGTTTTTTATTCTCAGCGGTGGAATCTTAGGTGGGCGTCTATACATTTGGGCTTTGGCCATTTTGGGTGTATGCATTTGGGCTTTTGTAGATGCGTGTCTATGCATTTGGGTTGCAGCCCATTAACAGTAAACAATCAGACTGGGTCCATTCGAAGGCGTTGAATTAGGGTTTTCCATTTTACTCGCTATAAATCGTGATAGAAAGAATACCTTAGCTTTCTTCTTCACTCTCTCCTGCAGAACGAGCGAAGGTTCTTGTGATTTTAATTTAGATCTTGTGTGGTCGTATCAGGTGAGAAAGTAGTAGTAGAAGAAGAAGAATGGCGACAGTGCCAGGACAATTGATCTGGGAGATCGTGAAGAAGAACAACTCTTTCTTGGTGAAAGAGTTCGGAAGGGGCACTCAGAGCGTGCAGTTCAGCAGAGAGCCCAACAATCTCTACAACCTCAACACTTTCAAGTACTCTGGTAATCATCTTGTTAGTGAAGTGCAATTTATTTTAAATGTGTTGTTGATTTATAGGTTTTAGTTGTTGTAGAGTTTTTAAGCTTTGATTCCGTGCTTACACTCTTTATTTTGAGGCCAGGTTATTGTGGATAATCAATTTTTGTTTGTAAATTCATGTTAGGTCTGGCGAACAAGAAAACCGTCACCATTCAGCCTGCTGGTAAAGACCAATCTGTAATACTGGCCACAACTAAAACAAGGAAACAAAATAAGCCAGCTTCATTGCTTCACAAGTCTGTCATGAAAAAGGAGTTCCGAAGAATGGCGAAGGCAGTGCAAAATCAGGTAATATTGGAGAGAATTAAATCGGTCAATCTGTGTTTTTTGCGGTGTTATCCCTGTTTCGTTTCTATGACATGGAGTAAATGGCGTATGGTTCTGGACAGCTGATTATATACCTATTTGATATTTTTTTTTTTTTTGTTTTGCGTGTTAGCTTCATTTATATTTGGTATCGATTGAGAGAAAATGTTGATGGTTTGTATTGCCTATATGTACGTGTTAAAACAATTTGTACTGGGTTAGCTGATTTTTTCTACTAATGATCTGCCCCCAGGTGGGCTTTGTGGTTGGGTTTTCTATGTTTATGTGAACTTAATTAAGATGCTTCAGTTGAATTGCAAAATAGTTTAATGTTTAGGACATTGCTATTCTTTAGTTAATGTTAGTTAGATATATATTGTTTAGCCAGATTATTGATGGTTGTTGTAGATTACTTGTTAGACTCAAAGGCATTTTGACACACGGAAATGGAATTTTTGTCTTGTGTTTTTGTACATTTAGTCATATTTGTATATTTTAAATAAATGAAATTGTTGGATGAGAAACGTGACTGAATGCTATGTGGTTTTGTTCGATCATGTTTTAAGTCAAAGCCATTTGAGCCCGAAACGTGAACTAGTTCTTTTTCAGCAGTGATGAGCCTCTAACATGTAAGAAGAAATCCCTAATTGGGGTTCTTCAATGAAATTTGCTTGTTACGCTTGGCTTCTGAGCTTTTATCGTTTAGGAAGTTATTTCAGCAATTCTTTTCCGTTTTCTACGTCTACCTCCCCGTTGCATTTTTATGGTGTGGATAAACAATGAATAATTCCGGAAATTTAATTGTATTTGATTCACCAATAGTTGTAATGATGCATGAGTTTTTTTGTCAGTTGTGAAAGGTATCATGTTTAGGGGCTCTGGTACTAGCTTTACATTTTGAAGGCATTTCGATGCAATACAAGTTGAATATGAGTGACATCATGTTGGGCAGCCCTCCTTTATCTTTATTTGAAATTAATTCGTTGGTTTGAGAAATATGTCTGTTGATAAAATGGTTTTTGTACGTCAAGTTTTACAGTGTAGTCATTTTAAATCTCTGCCATGAGTGGTTTTTACGTAGCGGTGATGAGCATCTAACATGTAAGAAGAAATTCGTAGTTGGGTTTCTTCAATGAAATTTACTTGTTACGCTTGGCTTCTGAGCTTTTTTTATCATTTATAAGTTCTTTCATGGAAGGAGTAATGCCATCGATAATTGTCTCTTTCTTTTGTTAATCATTTCTCTTTACTTCCTGTTATTTCACTGGAACTACGCAGCTAATTTTATTTACTTTATTGTTTGCGTTGTAGGTAGCGGATAACTACTACAGACCTGATCTGAAAAAGGCAGCTCTGGCAAGGTTGAGCGCTGTCAATAGGAGTCTGAAAGTTGCAAAGTCTGGAGTTAAGAAGAGAAACAGACAGGCTGTGAAGGTTGTTGGCAGGAAGTGAATTGAGAAGTGTTAACTTTGCATTTTACATTTCTACCATCCCTTTGTAGTTTTTGTGTTTTAGAACCCAGTTCTAGATTTTTATGTTTTGTCTGGAGATATATGGGTTAAATTTTTTTTGAAGTTGTTTAAGAATGATTTCTACATGTATAACTGCAAGAAGACATTGTTCCTTAATCTTAAAACTGTCAAACTAGATATCGGGTTGTGATACTTTTAAAATTTTTCTTGAACAATTATGAGTATCAGAACATAGTAAACTTGGTTAAACAAGCTTTTGGTTACATAATTGTACAATAATATCTGAATAACGACTACGTCTGTGCTTGATATAAAAGTTTGAAGTTTGGAAAACAATTAAATAAAAGGTAATCATAATATTTTTTAAGAAGTTATTATCTGAATAATGTTTGATTAAAGGGTCATTCGAGACAACATTGAGGTGTGATGCAACTGATTAAGGGTATTGTTCATCCATTACTGCCTATGATACAAGAATAATAATAATTTTGGTAAATATAAATGTTGAGATTATTATTCAAAAGTTATTGTTATGTTCCAACATAAATACCAAGTCAGAAAATATTAAAGAAAATCGTTTAAATTGTATTATATTATTTCATGAATGAAAATACTTAATCAATTTAAGTATTTTAATCATAGAGTTATTAGATAATTTTATATATATTTGCATTCACTTGTAAAATCAGGAAGTTAAAATTTAGTATCATTGACGATGGATTATTCCTTTTACAACAACAATTTATTATTGTTTGAAGTTTTTTCTTTGTTTATGCATATATATATATATATATATATATATATATATATATATATATATATTAATAGATATATATCTACAACCAAATAAGCTATGTTGGAACATTTTTTTTCATATTTTTCTAATCATTTGTTTTATTTTTCGGCTATTTATTTCAACTGAAAAATTTGGTCAAGTTTATTTGTTGAAATTTGGTTTCAGATGTACTGCTATGATATTAACCATTTGGGTACCTATTTTATAAATTACACCGAATATTCATTATTATTTATACTTATACTTTTTTCGTTACATAATTTTTATTTCTATTTTATCTTTTATAATATAATTATTTTTTATTTTTTAAGAAATATAATTATAAACTGATTTTTTAAAAATCTAATTGTTATTTTGAATTATTTATATAAAACTGTTGCAATTTCTCTTTTTTTGGGTTGTCATCTTTTTATCATATTTGTAGTTTTTGCCGTTAATATTCAGATACTTGTTATTATTTTTATTATCTATAATTATATATATATATATATATATATATATATATATATATATATATATATATATATATATATATATATATATATATATATATATTAAAAAAAAGGGACATTGTTAGTGTCGCACGGAAATTTTATAAGTTTATTGAAAAACGACATGGTTAGTTATTGTCAATTTATATTATTTTAAGGTAAAAATAATTATTTTAATAATATTTGAACATGGAGGTAATTAGAAGTTGCTTCACGAGCTTTGTTGCCATTAGCACTATCTTCAACTTTCCTATAATAATATGTTTGTAGACGTAACAATTAGTATCATATATAGAAAACTGACTTTATAACTTTATAAGAATAATATTAATTAAAACTGACTTTAAGTTACACCAGAAACTCCTGCAAAATAAGAACAATTATAAATGTTAATAATCTATGGTTGGTCCAAGTAACAATTAACAATTAATGAAGATAGGTGCAGATATCACATTATTTAAAATTATTAATAGTAAAATTTTGTTCATTTAATTTTTTGGATTGGTCAATAATACATAGAAATTGTTTACATAAATAATTTTGTTGCTTAAAAGTTTTGAATATTAATAATAGATACAGAGTTTGGGCCGTGTGAGAAGGGTAACGCGGAGAGTGTGAGAGAGTATTTTCGTGGAAGGAGCCCAGCCCAGTCAATTATTCCACACATAGAAAAAGAAGCCATAAAGAGGAACGTAAGAAAGGTCTCTCTTTCAAATTAACTCAAAATTCGAAATTCCATTCCTCTTCTATTTCTCTTTCTGAATTTTGGGAATCGAAAAACCCTAAGCTAAGCGAATCGGTGACGATGGGGAACACGGAGAAGCTGATGAACCAGATCATGGAGTTGAAATTCACGTCAAAGTCGCTACAGCGTCAATCGCGCAAGTGCGAGAAGGAGGAGAAGGCGGAGAAGCTCAAGGTGAAGAAGGCGATCGAGAAAGGCAACATGGACGGCGCGCGGATCTACGCGGAAAACGCCATCCGGAAGCGCACCGAGCAGATGAATTACCTCCGCTTGGCCTCACGCCTCGACGCCGTGGTGGCGCGGCTTGACACGCAGGCGAAGATGGCGACTATCAGCAAGTCGATGGGAAACATCGTGAAATCGCTGGAGTCATCGCTGGCTACCGGGAACCTGCAGAAGATGTCGGAGACCATGGACCAGTTCGAGAAGCAGTTCGTGAACATGGAGGTCCAGGCGGAGTTCATGGAGAGCGCCATGGCTGGATCGACCTCTCTCTCCACTCCCGAAGGAGAGGTCAACAGCCTCATGCAGCAGGTCGCCGACGACTACGGTCTCGAGGTCTCCGTCGGCCTCCCTCAGCCCGCCGCTCACGCCGTTCCGACCAAGGAAGCCGACAAGGTCGACGAGGACGACTTGTCTCGCCGCCTCGCCGAACTCAAGGCTAGAGGTTAACGTAATTAATTAATCAATTAATACTGTGGCATCATCGTCACTATCATCATCATCATCTGTTACTATCCTTTTCCATAGCTGAATATGCAATGCTATATGTTTTCTGTATATTAATCTGAATTCGGTTGTTATTTGGTCTTTACTCTTGAGTGGTATTATGACTTCTCTTTATGTTAGTCTCATCGTGTGAATACTTAATACGTTTATACAATGCTTGTATTTGTCTTTTCAAATAACATCTGGTGATAATATGCTTGTTGATGTAAAATGACCTCAAATTTTGGTTTGGAATCCAAAAATTATGATATTAGATAGCATTTCATGTTTTTCAAATGAGAGGCAAACATTGAAATAGTTTATATGTAAATCCCAGAGATAAGGTGTCGTATGTAGACTAGACTGTTTTACATTAACAGCGAAGCAGAACGAATAAACATAGGTCAGAGAAATGAGCCAGAACCAACATGGCCACAAAAGGGAGCTATACTGCACATGAGCATGTTCTTCCTTATTGTCACCAGAAGCTGATTAAGTTTATGTCTGGTACTGCTTTGAAGACCAGTCCAGATTCTCTGCTGGTACAAGAACAGTACCCAAAGCTCAGCAAGAATCCAAATTCATTTAAGACTCTCCATTGTATCTCAACTGGAACTATTGGGTTGTAGGTTTTGCATCTTTTACCTATATTAAACATGATTTCGTGGAGTATCATGCCTGAAGCTATAAAATGTATTGGACTAGCGTTTTTTCTATAAAACACCAACATCATTTACCAACTTCTGCTAAACTTACTGAATACTGCCGGATGTTCCTCTAAACTGTCTAGAATAAGCCAGACAGGAAAAATACTTTATAAGAATGAGTTGCAGATGGAAGCTTCTATAGCGTCTTCTGTGAATTACAAAACCATGAGAGTTTTGTAACGACTTATCCATATAACAGCACTACGCACTGGTACTTCATATTTTCATGTATTAGACTTGCTATTATTATAAAAGGAAAAACAATAAGGATCCTCTGTTGCTTTACCTCAAGGGCAATTAACTTCCTATGGAAACTTGCCAATGCCAAATGCAAATATTTCAAATGTATACAAATATTCTTTACATCGAGAGCGCAATTACTAATTACAATGCAAAATTAGTGACAATTATGCGGCATCTGATTCCAACAATTTCAAAAAGATATCATTTTTGCCATTCAATAAAGCACAGTCCATCAACGAATTACACTATACAAATAATAACTACACATGTCTAATCGATCATTTCAAATGATAACAATTTGTGATATATTAGCTGTCCCCACCATTGACAGTCTCTCTAGTTAATATTCGGTGTATAATGGAATTCAGAATGTCAGGCAACAATAGAAAGTGCTCAGAAGAGCCAAATGATATATTGTTTTCCCAGTCATCCACTATTCCATTTTGATTCATCAATAAAAGAAGACAGAGTGACAATTCGTATGTTGTTGTACTATTCCACAGTACAATTTTCTGCTAATTTCTAAACCAGTCTTCATGTCTCCTTAGCATGTTGTTGACGAGAATTCCAATACAATCTAAGATTAGTCCCTTGAAACTCCAACGTCGTATTTATCAAAGAAGACAACCAAACATAACTATAGAGTTAAATGAAAAACACATTCTTAGATACAAAATAAAGTTTTTTCAATAAATAACTTCAGGATTGAACTTTTCAAGATTAGGAACATTGATCACACGGACATACGATACATATAGTGATAATAACAGAAATTAAGCAAATTAATTGCTGGGTTTACGAATAGGAAGAGACACGTCCAGAAAGAAAAAGTGAGAACGTAAAGGAAATGAACAAAGGACAAAACACCGACAAACAAACATCTAGTTCTGTCTGCTTATCTGTTGGGCTTTTTCATGGGGCCCATACAAACAAAATGGGCCGAAGCTGTCCACACAAGAATGAAGAATAGAGATTTTCTTCCTACGCCCCTACTTTTATTCTTCATTTCATAAATATGTTCGATGAACAAAATACACCTGTCACAAAATCTTTGATACATTTAAAAGAATTTTATTTTAAAAAAGTTATAAACTATCAAATTACACATATTTTGTAATATATTTTAAAATATGATTACATGAAATGATGATTTCGAAATACTAGTAAAAAATATTTTTTAAATTAAAATAAATTATTTAAATAATTCTGGATAGTTCATTCATAAAAATATGAAATGTATAATTCAAAATAATATTTTTACTATTTTAAGTATTCTAAAAAAAGAAAAGCGCCAGAAATTCCTGAAAAAGGATATAAGCAAATATATTTCAAATTATCTTTTCATGATTTGGTTAGTTACTCGAGTATTTTTTGTTTAAATTATTTTATTATTTTAATCAATATATCTTCTTTATTAATTACGTTGAAACAAACTAATAAATATAAAGATTTTTAAAAAACATTAAAAAATGTAAAAATAGCAATATAGTTTATAGAAATTAAACATAAAGTAATCATATTACTCTCTCTTTTCTTAACTATAAGACTATTTAGTTCACCAAAATAAAGTGCTTAAAGTAATTGATAATAATATTAATCCAAAATATTGTGATGTTACTTATTTTCATATTCTGACTTGCTTCCAAATAAATTAATATTTGTTTGCATTTGGAGTATATAAAATTAAAATATATCGGAAAAAAAGGGAAAGCGTGATGTGATGTGAGAGAGAGTGAACAAATGAAAATTGTCACGTGCTGAGATGTGGCCTACGCACCAGCTTTGATTGGACGTTACAGGGCCACATGCTCAAATCCACACGTTTTTTTTATTTTCTATATATTCCTTATCACCGTCCATACCATACATTTTAATATATATTTTAAAACAATATACTATTTTCTAAATATTTTTTCTTTAAATAATTGTAAAAAAATTAATAAAATTTGAGTTAGACATGAAATTTTAAATTTAATGGTTTTATAATTAATATTTTTTTAATTAACAATGATTTTAGAGACCAAATAGATTTATCTCAAACGTTATACTTTTAAAATTAGAGAACGCCATTTTCTATTACAACTAGTTTATAAATGTTATTAATTACTTTATCCAAAAACGTCTATTATAAACACTGACATTTATCACAAATAGACAAGTGAGATTTAAAAGAATAAAATTAGAAATTATAATTTTTCTTAAAAAGTGAGACTGAAAAAAAATATCTAGGAACAAATTAATTTAATTTCCTATAAAAATATTTATTTTAACTCAAGTTTCAAATGCAATGAAATATTCAAGAAATCAGTCCAAATCAACATTGTTTTGCTTTAAAATATCGAAAAATGTTGTCGGACGATGAACAAAATTCTTGTTGCTTAGAGTATTTAATTTCCATGTCAACACCACGAGATGAGATTTCTGATGACTAATCGTTTTAAAAAAATAATAATTGTTATATAATTATAATATTTATTATAATTGACCATCTGTGTAGAGGTATAAAAATATTTAACAGTGCAAATAAATAAAGTAATTTAAAAAAATGTCCGAAACAAAATTCTATAAAAATGGCAAAAATAAATGTTGTCAGTCATGTGTAACACAATAAGAACAACAATTGCATAGTTTGGTGACTGGAGTGTTTTTTTGTTGGTTGATCTTCTTCACTGTTCTTTCCCAGACCCACCTCTAAGTTCAAAGCAGCCATGGCTTTTTTCTTCAGTAGGGTCAACTTGTTCATCTTTTTTCATCTCCTTGTTGCAACACCCATTTTCTCAGAATCCTCCTTCAGCTCACATGCAATCTCCACCACCAAGTTCCTAGATTTAGCGAAGGATCCTCAGCTTTTTGATTGGATGGTGGGTATCAGGAGGAAGATTCACGAGAACCCAGAGCTGGGTTATGAGGAATTTCAGACCAGTGAACTGATAAGAGTGGAATTGGATAAATTGGGCATCTCATATAAATACCCAGTTGCAGTCACTGGTGTTATTGGCTTCATAGGGACTGGGCTCCCTCCTTTTGTAGCATTAAGAGCTGATATGGATGCTCTTCCTATGCAGGTCTACATGATTTTTATTCTTTTTCATTTATTTTTTACCTTCTTCTTCTAATTGTATCAGGTTTCTAGCTTTTCAATTATTACTATACTTTTTATGGATGAGTTTGATTTATTAATCAATTTTTTCATTATTAATACTCCTACCCATTTCCAATTTATAGGTTGTATTTCCATTTGCTACACTGTTTAGTGTATATTTTTCGTTGATTTTTTTTTTTTTTCTGTCTTCAAACATAGGAACTGGTGGAATGGGAGCACAAGAGTAAAGTACCTGGAAAGATGCATGCTTGTGGTCATGATGCTCATGTCGCCATGCTTCTCGGTGCGGCAAAGATTCTCAAGGAGCATGAAAATGAGATTCGAGTATGGTTTTTGACTTTTTTTTTATACTTATAGTTTATACACAGACAAGGCGCTGATCTACTGATAGTTTAAATGCTTTGGAGAAGTATTTATCTTCAAATAGTTTTTGAGTGGGGAGACTTACACTGCTTCCAGTTTTACCATCTTCTCAAGAATATGAGATATGACTCCTCTAAATGATTAGTTATTCTTGAAGAGAAAACCAAAACATTTCAAGCTTTAATGAAAAATTGATAGAATAAATTTTCAACGGATGAATAAGTAAACAATTAAATAGGATTGGTTGGATAGTACCACAAAGATGCAGTACTGACTCCCATCTCTTTTTGATTGAATAGTTATGCTTTGTTATGCACGTATTCCAAGTAACTACCTATTTGAAATACCAACAGCTGTTTGAGATTCCTTACCTTTTCACTAAAGATTGCGACTCTTCTGATTGTTATGTGCTTTTGCTGATTAAATTTTGGGTAATGAAAGGGTGACACACCTTTACTTATTTAACATGATTTTTATAATAACAGAGCAAGAAATAATGTGTCGTGTGTCAAAGAATTTTTTCTCCTAAATTTTTTTCTGCCTTTTTTATTTATCGTAATCGTGTCAAAGTCAAACATGACATCTGTTTGGCAAATTGTTGGCAATTATGATTTCTCATTATGCAAACTTTCTATGTAACGAACTTTCAGTACTCTTATCTCCTGGTATGCAACTTTAGTATTAAAAAGACATAACATGTCAAGAAGAAATAGAAAACGAAAAGGAAAAGGCTGGTCTCTGTACCATCTACTATTCCAAGACAGATACTTGAAATTACCAATGGAACTCACCACTTTCTTTTCTCAGTTTTGTTGTTTAATTGTTTTAGTTCTTTATTGAATAATTGATAGCATTTCTTACTTTGTCTCCACAGGGAACTGTTGTTCTTGTTTTTCAACCAGCCGAAGAAGGAGGTGCAGGGGCTAGGAAAATTTTAGATGCTGGAGTCTTGGAAAATATCTCTGCCATATTTGGATTGCATATTACACCTACCTTTCCTATTGGTGAAGTGGCTGCCAGGGCAGGTCCTGTCTTTGCAGGAAGTGGCTTCTTTGAAGCAACAATAAATGGCAGGGGAGGTCATGCAGCTATCCCTCAGCACTCTATAGACCCAATATTGGCAGCTTCCAATGTCATTGTTAGCTTACAGCATATTGTATCTCGTGAGGCCAATCCTCTGGACTCCCAGGTAACCTTATTTCATTGCAATCTGGCCCTACCCACCTACCCTTTATTGTTGTTCAAGAGTTTTCAGTTTGTACCTTTTTTTAAACCAGGACTACTAGACTGGCCATTCTGTCTTGTATATTCTCATATAGACTATGTGTGGGCATGGGAAAGAACTAAGGGAAGCTGGAGAGTATAAGCTGAGCCTTAGCTTCAAACCAATATCATTAGCAATTTTAGTTTCCCTTGTTTTCTTTCATTCACTCTCTTTTGTCATCTACATATAATTTGGAAGTATCGGTCCCACCTTTTTGTCTCTTAATTTGAGAATTGAGACCTTATGCCTTTCGTCATTATATGAAGCATTGAAAGCTTTTTGTTTTAAGGGTCTTTGGCAAAGATATCTATCAGGAAACAGCAATTCTGGCCAACTTATACAGTAGTGACTTGGAGGCTCTCTGCTTTGCCCACTCTTGTGGCAACACACACACACACACATATTGAGAAACTTACTACAGTATTATTTGTCCGACTGTTTATTGAATATAATGAAGGCCTTGTTTCCTGAAATAATTCATTGTTTATGGACCAATCTTCCGTGTCTTCCTAACATAAAAAATATCTCCACAGGTTCTGACAGTAGGAAAATTTCAAGGAGGTGGTGCTTTCAATGTTATTCCAGACTCTGTCACAATTGGTGGCACCTTTCGAGCTTTTTCAAAAGAAAGTTTCATGCAACTGAGACATCGGATCGAGCAGGTTTGTTGTGAAGAATAAATTCATCTGTACATTTGTCTCTCTTTATGTGTACTTGTTTGGTGAAAAAGTTGCATGAGAATATCCCAATTCAGGCCTTTTCTCCTTTGTTGTCAAACTTATTTGGCTTTTGAACCAAGAAATGATTTTACCATTGTAGTTTTCACTGCAATTCTATCAGGGGCTAAGGCTGAGTTATTTTTTAGGTTATCACTGGGCAAGCTGCAGTGCAGAGATGCAATGCAACAGTCGACTTTCTCGATGAAGAGAAACCTTTCTTCCCCCCTACAGTGAACAATGGTGACTTGCATGAATTCTTTCAAAGTGTTGCTGGGAGTTTAATTGGTAGCAATAAAGTTAAGGACTTGCAACCATTGATGGGATCTGAGGACTTTGCATTCTATCAAGAGGTTTTTCCAGGGTACTTCTTCCTCCTTGGAATGGAGGATGCCAATGTTGAGCGTCTTGAGTTACCACACTCTCCATATTACAAAGTCAATGAAGATGCACTTCCTTATGGAGCTGCACTTCATGCATCATTAGCTACTAGCTACCTTCTTAAATTACATCAACAAGTACCAGTAGTGGAGGGAAACCATCACGATGAATTATAGCACAGTTCATTGCAAGTCATGTTGGGTTATTTATTGGTGCAATCACGAGGTACTGTGGAACTGGTTTTACACATCCTTTGCTGTAAATGTATGCTATTCAAATTAAAATAATTCCACAGAGCTTCCACATTGTAATCATTAACCCTGCTGATCTTGGGGGTAAATCAAATCGGATAGAACAGGCAACTTTAATTTGATATTTTCTGCAATTTCAAATTCATTCAAGCATCTGCTACTGGTATGAAATGTGGTTTAGATTCAATGTCCTGGATATGGAGACAACTGGTTTTTGAAAAAGGTGAATTATCAATTCCTACAGCATAGAGCTTTGAATTACATATAAAATTCTTAAGAATTGAGATAGAAAATGTGAGACTTTCCACCACTCCCTTTCTTTTATGCATGGAAAGATGATTTATCAAAATGAAATATTAACTCCAATATCATGTTAACTTTTCTTTTAAGCTAATTGATATGAAAAATGATATTTTGATACACATACGTTGATTTGATATTATTTATTCTTACTTTTTATTTACTTTTTTTTCTAAAAAAGTATAAAAATTTATTCCTTTATGATCATTATCACATTCAAATTTGAAATAGGCTACCTAAGGCTTTCTTTGCATATACTTCCTGTTTGCTAAAAGATGAGAAGTATTTATGGATTAATACTTTCAACACATATATAAAATAATAATAGCAAATTTAAGATTAGATTTTTACTTCAGTTGAATTAACATTTCAGTTAATATTTGTAACTTGTAAGTGTCAAAGGACAAGAGATAAAATTGGTAAGAAAATATGAGAGTAGATTACCCCTTGGTGAGAAGAGTGGCCATGATATGAAGATCAAAATGCAGCTTAAAATGATTCTAATATGAAAGTTATAATTAGATTTTAGAGATTTTAATTGAAGAAGAAACTAGTTTATGTTGGTTTATAATAATAAAAAAAACATCAAATTTTACTAGAAGCAGTTGGAAACTTTAATTTTTTTTTGGCTTTTGATTATTTTAAAACTTAAAACAAATATATAGAAAAATTAAGGAGTTTACTTTTTTTTTTTTTTTTTTTTTTTTTTTTTATATGGGGTTGAAAAGGACACTGTGGCGGAACAGGTGCTGGTCTATCCCTCGAACTCCAACCTTGTTGATGATATAGTTATAACGTGTCCGCCGCGAAACTCAACATTCCGTCGCACAGTGTTTGGTCGGTGCAGCGTTAAGGGTGGAACCAACGGCGAAATGGCGAGCATTTCAAACTTAACCAACGCTCTGCCACTGCATATTCGAAGGTTTCGACCTTGTGGTTATTCTTCTTCTCTGTGTACTCTCTCTTGTTCTCTCGCCGAGGACGTCGAACCCAAACCACCCATTCCCAAACCTAATTCGTACTTCCCGAAGCGTGGCCAAACCCTTGAACTCGTGTGCGAGTCCCTCGCCTTCAAAGGCAAGGGCCTCTGCAAGGTCACAGAAACCGGCTTCGTTGTCCTATGCGACCGCGCACTTCCCGGAGAACATTTCATTGGCCGCGTCACTCGCAAAAAGGGAAATTACGCCGAGGTAGCTACCTCTTCTCTTCTCTTTGATTTCTATTCCTTTTCCGATTTAATTAACAAAACACAGGTAACTAAAGTGAAGACCATAACTCCTCCACGCGACATTGTGGATGCTCCTTGTGTTTACGCTCCGTATTGTGGAGGCTGCAAGACGCAGAATTTGTCCTACGAGGCTCAGCTCAGAGCCAAGGAAGAGCAGGTCCGTGACTTGTTGATTCACGTGGGAAAGTTTTCGCGCGAAGTGGTTCAGTTGCACGGCGTTATGAAGCCAATTGTACCTTGTGATATCCAGTTTCATTATAGGAATAAGGTTGGTGCTGTTGTTTGTGCTAGTTCTTTTTTAACCAGACATCGACTCCTGGTGAGTAAATGACTTGTGTAGTGTGTTTTACATGCTTGCGTATGCAGATGGAATTCTCCTTTGGTCCCCAAAGATGGCTGCCTAGAGAATTACTGCATGAGCGACGTGCTGATGATGCTGATGATGAAAACGAGAATTTTGCGCTGGGATTGCATGCTCCGGGTTTTTTTGATAAAATTTTAAATGTTGACAAGTGCTTATTGCAATCTCATCCTGCTAATAAGGTATGCAGTGTTATGCTTTATTTGCAATTGCAAGCTTGTATAGTGTGTATGCAGTTATGTTTTTTTAATATACTTCGAACAGGATAGGTTGCCTAAGGAGCCAATCCAATGCTGTTCTTTTATCTAGATTTGCCGTCTTTAAACGTTAAAATCTCTCATAAGCAAACGAGGTAAAAAAATCCGAGTTCAGGGAATCCCATTTATAGTAGAAATAGAAATTTAGTTTGCTTACAAAACCCTGAGCCACTAAGACAAAACTATTCTTGATCATTATGATGATTATTCCCCCTGAGAAAGTTAGATGTGTATGTGTCTTGGAGGGTGTGCCTTTTAGTTTTCCGCCATTTGAAGCTTTTGACTATCCTGATCTCTTTGACGAGACGTGCACCTAACTGAAAAGAACTTCCTTGAAAATTGATACCGAGGAGCACTGACATTATAATGACTTCCATTGTCTTGTTTCACTGCCTTTTGCTTCCTTTCTTGTCTTTACTTTTGCTGCTTTTCCAGTGCAGTGGTTTTGCTAGATATAATTGTTGTCTGAACAGGTACTTGCAGCCATCCAAGAATGTTGGAGAGATCCACAACTTGGTTTTTCTCCATATGATGTTCATTCACACAAGGGATTTCTTAAGCATTTGATGCTGAGATCGGGAAGGTATATAAGTTACATCTTGTGATCCCTCACTTAATTGTTTTAGGTACACATGGATATTGTAGTTGTGACTATACTCTAGTGTAACAGGTCAAACATTGCATTAGACCCAGTTACAAACTATAACAATTTTTCTAAAAACTAGTCCATGGGAATGTATGAATGGATTTGTTGGAAATAGCAACTGGGAGGGATGGAATAGTAATTTATTTCTTTTTGCAGCAAACTGAATAACTTGGTAGCAAAATTTGATGTTCTGCATAGTCAGGCGTATACTTAAGAGTTAAAGAGTGTTCATAGTTATTTTTTCACATAAATTACACTTGTCCTTGTACCTTCAATACATTCTTATATCTCTGAATTTGAAGGAGACCTTTTTTTATCATTATTATTATATGATTTTTGTACCAGGGATGTCACAACTGGTCAGCCTGAAGTTATGGTCAACTTTGTGAGCTCTTCCTACAAGCCAGACCTGTTGAAGTTCCTTGTTGATAAAGTTTCTGCATTTCCTGAAGTGGTTCGTAGTCAATATATATATATATATATATATATATATATATATATAATTTTTTTTTTCTTTTCTTATGAATGTGGATCCTCCTTAACTGTCCAAACTCTTGAAATATGTAATCGAAATAATTTTTGTTTCTGTTGAAGATAGTACTTCCACCTATCAACTTAAGCCTTTTGCAATAGTTGGTCTTGACAAGGTAAGCCTCTTTGATCAAAAGGTCTAGAGTTTGATCTGTGCTACTGCTTGCATTTTTTTATAATGGAGTTTATGAACAAGGTAAAATGGGATTTGTGCATTCTCCACGCTTCTAGGATGCATAACATGAGGGGTTGTGTATTAAGCTTTTAGGGAAGTTAGTGGTCCTTACCAATTATTGTTAATTTGATATATCCCTACTTGCTAGATTAATTTTTAGTGGCATATATAGGGAGTAGGATCTGCAATTATAGTACTATATTGGGGAGAGGATGACACTTAAACTTGCTTTGAAAGAAGCAACAAAAGGGAGATGCGGAAGAAATTTCTTTAACTTAATTGTTAAAATAGTTGTTTACAACTATAAAGCTGTTTTTGTTGTATCTAGAAGGCTCATAGGCTGTACTCCTTTTTACTGATTTGTACCTTTCCTCAGTCTCAAACACATATATATTGCATCAATGGGGTACCTCACTCTCTGTTGAAATAATTAGAAAATCCATGTAATCATTAAGTCTAAGGTAGGAGGTTGAGTGTTAGATAACCTCTGCACCTATTTCTCTGTCCAAGTAGCCTAGGACAATGCTTTTGATGTTTAGTCTTTCTATTGTATCAATCTTCTAATATATAAATATAGAACTAAGAGAAGGGTTCTTGACGTCCTCTAGAAATATTTTTCCGTTTTAATCTCAAGTCTCTCAATGTTTTTCTCCGGAAGTATGAAATATATTCATTAACATTTAAGTTGTATGGGCAAACTTCTGGATTTTTTTTTTTGACAAGCTTAATTTTCTAACATCTCTTTCATTCAAGAGTCTGTTAAACTTGAAGCATGGATAGTACACAGACCTGATGCACTCATCAACATTGTGCAGAAATTCAATTTTTATTAGAAGAACAGTGATGACAGAGGATTGAACTCTAGACCACTTGGTTGTCGGTTGTAGAGGTTTTGTTACAGTGTCACGAACCAAGTATCCCAAAAGGTTAAGCTGTTTTGGTGAAGGCATATGGATGGTTTTTAAATTACATCTCTAGCAGTTCGCAATGCAATTTTTAGTCAATATTTTAAAGCCAACAGTCATATGGAACTTTTTTGGAAATTTTCGCATGGAGATGACCTTGCTAACTTGAAATTGTATGTATTTATTGCTTTTAATACCATTAAAACTTCTTTATATGAACGCTAGGTAAGTGTAGTTAATAATGTAAATACTTCTGTTGGTAACACATCGGTTGGAGAGGAAGAATACACTTTGTATG
The DNA here is from genome assembly GCF_000741045.1 of Vigna radiata var. radiata. NCBI lineage: Eukaryota > Viridiplantae > Streptophyta > Magnoliopsida > Fabales > Fabaceae > Vigna > Vigna radiata. The sequence goes on along the minus strand of NC_028355.1, from coordinate 32,011,437 downwards.
GGAAATCTAGCATCACAGAGACATTAAGAGGGCTTACATTCCAAATATCAGCAAACTCTTTCTTTCAAACAAACACTTATCAGGTTTGCAGTAATCCCAAAATAATTGGCATTCTCTTTATCTGGTCCCATATTTTATTTCTTAAATTTAGCCATGGTCATCTGGCAAGAAAATAATCTTTTTTGTTTTCCTTTCTAGGCAGAGGTTTTATATAAGCTTATAGAAGATTGTGCTGGTGTCAAGGGTGATGGCTCTGAAATTGTCCTTGACCTGTTTTGTGGAACAGGCACCATAGGTCTGACGCTTGCTAGAAGGTAACCTTTTGTCTTGATCTGGTGTTTAAGTATTTTAGGATAAAATGTGAAACAATCAGATTAATTTTGTCTTCCAATCTATATCAGGGTAAGGCATGTTTATGGCTATGAAGTAGTTCCTCAAGCCATCGCAGATGCTTGTCTTAATGCCAAGATAAATGGCATACAGAATGCAACATTTATCCAGGGAGATCTCAATAAGATTGATGAAAATTTTGGGAAGAATTTTCCTAAACCTGATATCGTCATTTCAGGTTTCAATGCTCCTTCTAAGTTTCTTTATTCCTACTTTTTCTTTTGCTTGTTCTGCTGAAAGCTATTTACTTGAATATAGTCTTAACCAGAAGTACATATGGAGATATCCTTCTACTTATTTGATTTGCCAGTTATTCACCGTGTTCTTCTCATTACTTTAATTTCATTTCATTTAACCATTGCACTGATTTGTGTACAATTGAGGGGAACTTGCTTCCATTGACATTTTGTATGGAGGGAGATGTGCTAATTTATACTGGTATTTGTAAATGCCTGATCAAGACTTCGATATACAGGCAGGAAATTTTCTTATGACAGACTGGAAATTGTAATTGACAAGATTCACTGTGTTTTTGTGTATACCAATGCATTGCACTTCTCACATGTGTAAACAAAATGCAGATCCCAATCGTCCAGGAATGCACATGAAGTTGATTAAATTCCTGCTTAATCTTAAGGCACCTCGCATAGTGTATGTGTCATGTAATCCTGCCACATGTGCACGTGATCTTGATTTTCTTTGTCATGACGTGGTATGTGTCATTTTATTTTATGTTCTTGTGCTTTGAGATACAATTATTTGAGCTGTTGAAGGTTTTGTGTAGGCTGAACAGAATACAAAAGGATGTTACAAACTAATAAGCCTACAGCCGGTTGACATGTTCCCACACACACCTCATATTGAGTGTGTTTGCCTTCTGGAGCTTCAGTAATCTATGATCAATTAAAACTTCCATTTCAAGGTTGGGCACTATTTTATTTGCTCTGCTACATTTGGGACTATTTGGGAGTTTACATCTTGGAGGCTGAAGAACTTTTAGTGATTTTTTTGGAATATCTAAATCATTTAATTCTTATGGTCTAGATTTTGCAAAAGGCTAACTAATAGGCCTATAGATTCCATTTGTAATTACTATAGATGCCATTTGTAATTACTATTTTTTAAAGAAAATGACTGTAAAATTTAGAATTCAATGGATGACTGCACTCTGGATCTATGCTGCTCTGCTGGATTAACCGAGTTACATCCATGAGCTCATGGCTATAAGAAACTGCTATAAAAATTATCAATCTCATATTCTCTTCTTCTATTCAGCATACAGTATGGTTACCCTGCTCTCGAGACTTTATTAAATGGCTGCAGCTAACTATCAATGCAGTCAAGTTATAGGTTATCTCTGTAACATTGCCTGTTAATGAATTTTCGCAATGCACAGTTTTGAGTTATGGACAATCCGTACTAGTTCAAATTCTTTTTCTTTACAGTTGGACTGTTGTTTGTTTACTTGTTTCCTCCTTTATTTATCTGTTTCTTGCATAACTTTCAGGGAATTACAAGCTTAATACAAGATCAAAATCAAGGTTTGATCTTCAAGGCGATAAATAGGAAAACTCGTACATTTATGCTGCAAGGTGTGATACTATTATATTAATGCTTTGCCGACCAAAAATTCATTTTGAATGGTTATAGCATTGGAAAACAAGCATGGATTACACTGTTGCAAGCCTACAAAAGTTTCTCATACATTAGTATTTATGCAGAGGTTCCAAAAGATTGGATTCATGCTTAGCAGCATCCAAATGTGGATTAGGGTAACAATTATGGTTATACTTATAGTTATTTATGGTTAGGTTACGGTTGAGGGTGAGGGTATCTTGACGAATGGGAAACATGAAGATGGAGATGTAGAGAGGAGCTCCATTACTAAGAAATCGGCCATGAAAGAAGCAAGCTTGATATGAGATAATATACATGAAAAGTCGGAACATAGGGAAAAAGAATGAAAGCTAGAAGAAACAGTTATGTTAATCGGAGAGTTTTGTTAGGGTAAATTTAAATATAATATAATTAAATGAGTTGTTTATTAAAAACTTGGAGTTTTGTATGTTTTAGAGTACAATAATAAGCAATTTAATGTAATAGTTATTAGACAATAATAGGTAATAGATGTGTTTTAATGGTAGAGTTTATGATTTGGAAATGAAAAACTATGATGTATGTCTATGAATTGAAAATGTTTAGTTGACACAGTGTAACAAAACAAGTAACAATAAAAAAAAAACAATTTTTTTCTTAAAGGTTTAGTTTTAATACTATTTTCGTTTCTTAAAAGACATGGACACAGAACACAGAAAGACGGAGTATGGTAATTTATTCAAACTCTACTCTGTAATATTCATAAACAAGGCTAGGACTTTAAATGGTGTGAGACACCATATTGTTTTCTCCCCATGTCAATAATTTATCCAGTTAATTGAAATCTGATATGAATTTAAAAATATTACTTTTAAATTGTGCTGGATTGGCGAATCCTTTGAAGATAAATGAGAGCGATGAGACGTAGGTCATTTGAGCGGGAGGGGGATTCTAATGAGTCCTTTTCCTTATTTTTGTCTATAATTCAGGTCCCATGACAGATTTGGAATTGTATTCCATTTTTTAAGCACGTCAAGCCTGGCATGCAACCGTGATTAAAATAACAAAATTATCATTTCACATCTTTTTAACAACCACTCTACAACGTCTTTTAATAATAATAATAGAAAATGTTATGCCTTTATAATATAAATAAATCTTAAGATGTAATATATATGTGAAAGTTATCACGGTATTATTTACCTTTATAAAATAAGCTTATTTCAGAAGAATTACATCCTTATAAACTAAACGTACTTATTGATTGTATTCTAAGTGTGGTTTGACTCCTCTAAAAGTTGTCCTTCTTATAAAAATGAATAAAATAGTGGAGATGTACTTCAACAAATAAATCAGAGTTGTAATTGTTAATTATCATGGATTAGTTGTAATTGTTAATTATCATGGATTAGGGTTTTTATTGTATTTGTTAGATATGTTATTTTTATTTTTTATTTATTTTTTATTTTTAATTAGTTTGTTATTATTTTTTATTTGTATTTTGGATTTAGTTCATATTTCTTCTATTATAAATAGATAATTCTATGTGTATATTCAACACAAAGGAGATTAATCTCATATATAGTTTTTCACTGTATTCAGCATGATATCAGAGCCAAAGGTTCTTTTGAGGAAAAAAAATCTTGTTGTCTTTACCACTACACTCGTCGATGTCGGTGATGGTGCCATTTATCGCTGTCGACGGTGCCATCGTCCACCATTGTCACTATTAAAGTTCAAGTTTCGACTGAGGATCACATGGTTTTGATTGTCTCGGCCAGACGACCATCATGCCATCAACGCAGCCTTCATCGGAGCTCCTACGCGCTCTTAGTGCCTTTTAAAGTTATGGATTTACTCCCTTTTCGTCGTGCATTGTGGAATGTCTAGTAGCAATTCAGAGTATTGAGATAACTCGTTTTTCTCTTTCAGGTTCATCGTGTGTTGTCGCACGTCTCGTCTCCTCTCAAGCATCTATTCAGAGTTGTGCCTTGATTGGAAAATCTTGGGTTTTTTAATATTTCTCTCGTATTCATCCATGGCTTTTATTATCTCTTCTGATATCTTTTTGTCACCATTGCGTTTATATATATATATATATATATATATGTTTTTTTTTCATAGAAAATATGGTTTTTGTTAGTTTATATATAATCGTGGTGACTCTCCAACAATTACCTCTTCATCCACGGGTGGCTTTCCTCAAAGGTGATTTGCAAGAAGAGATTTACATGGAGCAACCTCCCAGATTTGTTGCTTAGGGGAGTCTTCTGAGTTTGTATTTCGTCTTCTATGTCGTCTTGCAGATCATTAACAATTTGGTGTCACTCGAGTGCAGAAACAAATATTTTGACTAAGTCTTTATGGATTATATTAGTAACAAGCTTGATACATACGATTTGTATGCACTAGCTTGAAGGGGAGTGTTAGATATATTATCTTTATTTTATATTTATCTTTTATTTTTAGTTAGTTTGTTATTATTTTTTATTTATATTTTAGACTTAACCCATATTTCTTCTACTATAAATAGAGGACCCTATGTGTATATTCAACACATGAGAGATTAATTCCATATATAATTTCACTATATTCAAGAGTATTAATATATTCTAAATCCGATAAAAATTACAAGTGTTAGTATCAAAATATTGTATGTTATCACTTTTAACGGGAGAGTAACCGGTCCATGGAATGGAAAGAAAAAAATGTTACTTGCTAAAACGGTGGATAGAATAATTTTGAGTGGATGGAATATTAATTATAGGATTAATCTTTTCAATATAATTAAGAAAATTGTATTCCCTGATTAAAAAGTTGTATTATTAGAACTTTGATTAACTTTTACAGTTTTAGATTGTAATTAATGTTAATATTGAAGTGTAAACTTATGGTTGAAACTAAGAGAACAGACATACTTTCTATGGTAGAATGCATGAGGGATTAAAGTTTTATAAATTTGGGAGTTTGGTAAAATGATTGTAGCATTGTTGGAATGTAGTTGTGTAGTGCATGCAGTAAAAGTTAGGTGGATGGTAAGTGTAATGAAGAATGGTTGAAGTTGAAGGAGGAAGAGAGGAAGGGAAAATGACAGGGATGATTGTGTGGGACTGGTGTGGTGTGCACGTGGGAGTCAACATCATCATCTTCCTTCATTGTAGGGTCTTTCATTTTATTTGGTTGTTGAGCTAAGGCCATTGAATGTGACAAACTTCTTCTATGTGCATGCATGGATTCAAAAACACTCACTCACTGCCATAAAAGAGAGCAATTTAAGCTTTTTTACGACCACGACAAGTCACCTTTCCTCTTAATCCTTTCATTCATCCCATCTCTTCTTTGGCCGACATCTTTCTTTCATTTCTCTACCTAAAGATAATGTCTTTAGCTCGTCTATAATTAATAAGGTTCAATCTTCTGCCTAAATCCAGAACATAAGTACTAGAATATAGGAGTTATGTAAACATGATATGTAGAAAGAAATGGTGGTTAAAAAGTACTGAAAAATTATTGTTTTCATAGAACACATGGTGAGTGATGTTGCAGTGGAGCTGGCAAGGACACCTCAGTTCACATTATTCAGACTACCAAAGGCTACTGCATCTGTCTCTTCTTTGTCTTTATATATAATTTCTTTTTCATTTTTACTTCATATTAACTTATGTTAATTAAGTTAATTATGCGTGTTTTTGTTTGTTTGTAAAACTTAATTATCAAGGAAAAGATAATTTAACACATGAAACAATTTATTCTTTTATGATAATGTTATCTTTTTAATACATGTGTATAATTGTATGTCATCTTATCAATATTTTTAATATTAAATAATGAGATTTCTCGTTCTACAACATTATCTTTTAATTTTATATAATCTTTTTCTTTTTTATAAATACACACTTTATTTTTCAAATTATTTTTATAAAAATAAATTAGATTTAAAAAGAGAAGTTATATAAAAGAAGCATTTTCTTTATATAATAAGGGTGACAAGTCAGTATCTACAACGCAAGTGTTAAATATATATAATATTTTGTGAAAAGAAAAAAAAGTAATTGAGGAGACTTTTGTATTAAATGACCATTCTTGTCTTAAATTATAACAGCATTTGTGTACTTTGTAGAAATGAAGGTTTGAAAAGTTGATTATGATATAATATAATAAAAGTGTGCATTGTATGATTCATGGTTTGAAGTGAAGACTAGAAATTGTAATAGTGATGGGTGTGGGGTTCATCAACCCATCTTTATTCAATGCTTTAATCAATTTGAATTTGGCTCAACCATATACAACCTGCACTTCTTTCCTTCAAATCATTGCTCCATGCTTATCTCACTTTTTCTCTAAACTTTCCATCCTTATGCAATAACTTGTTTTCAAACAATTCAAAAAGGAGAGAGAGAGTGACAAATTAATGTTCCTAATTATAAGAAGAGAAAGATAAAAAAAAAGTGGAAAGATATGGAAGATAAAATAAATGTCATGATTAAGTAAAAATAATCTAAACATAAAAACTACTCCATTAAACATATACTTAATACCATTGAAACTTTTCTTATGGATATATAAATTCATATTCTATTATCCATTTACATATATTTGGTTTTAGTACCACTTAAAAAAATTCTTATAAATAAAGATATTTTATGTATATATAAACATATTATGTATATATAAAAACATGTCTGTTTTTTTTTATTCAATATGGGACTTTGTATCTAATATATATATATATATATATATATATATATATATATATATTTATTTATGTGTGGTAAGATTGTGTAGTGGACTATAAAATTTAAATGGTGGTTAAATATGTTTTTAATCTCTATACTTTAAGACGATTTTGGTTTTGGTCTTTCTTTCAAACTAAGGTACAATTTAGTCCTTCAACTTTAGAAAACTCTAGTTTTAGTCCTTTTTACCAAATTTTTTTAACTTTATTTGCTGTTTCAAATGCATTTCTCAGTTAATATTGAAGCAAAAATGTGTCAAACAGTGTAAACAATCCAAATGCTATAATGAAACGTGCTTGAAACGACAAATAAAGTTAAAAAAATTTGGTAAAAAAGACTAAAACCAGAGTTTTATAAAGTTGAAAGACTAAATTATACTTTAGTTTGAAAGATGGACTAAAACCAAAATCGTCCTAAAATATAGGAATAAAAACATATTTATCCCAATGTATAAATATTGATCCAAAGAGGTGAGTAAATCGTAATAAAGAAATATTTAATGATTTGTTGTGGATGAGCCTTTGAACCAATGAAAAGTGGCCATGTCAAACAAATCGTGGGCCCTACATTATAAAAAAATTCTAAATTGGAGACCGTAAGCAGCTGGTTATTGAGCCGAGCCGACGGGACCGTCCTATGTTCTTGGGCCGGGCAGGCATATGCTCAGTGCAGGCCATAGTGGGGCCCACCAAATTGAAAACGAATGGGTCTTTCTGCCGTCAGACATCATAGTTCGAACACTGTTTTCTGTTTATTCTTGTGGAAGAAATTACCATCAGTGAATAATCATGGTATGAAGAAAATTTAATTTTCAATGGTGTTATATGATAGGTTATCAAGCTATTAGGTGTCACAATCTATTTTTTATTAATATTATTTTCTGCATATTTATGAGATAATATGCAACTTTTCAATCTCAAATTCCCAATTAAAAAGACTCTAATCTTAATATAAGTTTTATGAACACAATAATTAGTATGAAGTTTAGTCATGATACAAGAGATTTAAATATGTTTCGCTACGTCTGAGAATTTGTTTTAAATTTTTTATTTCAATGTAAAAATTCTATAAGACTTACACTTTTATTAATGTTTTATATGATTGTTAAAAAAAAAATACTAACAAGTCAGAAAAACAATTTATATTCTTATTACTGGAATCTTATTTTTTTTTTTTATTTCAAGACCTTATTATTAGGATCTCTTATATGAATTAGTAATTTTTTTTTCTTATAATAAGATGTACATTATGATGTTGATATTTAGAAATGTCATATATAAAAAATAAAAGAAGTGGTTTAAATGGAAGATAAAGCCAAAATATTGAATTGAAACTTTATTATAAATGGGAGAAAAAAAAACAAGAGTAGATGAAATAGATAAGAAGGTGAAAATGACATTTGAATGAAAGGTTTTGGGTAGAATTGAATGTGTGAAGTGGGATGAATGGTAGATACCTTCAACACTTTGTATCCACCTACAATTCCTCTACTTAAATTATGAATGCTATTTAATTTACTAATATGGTCAATAATTTTTACATTTTTTAAAAACGTTAAAAGAAATATATTTGAATTAAACTAAATCATACTGAATTGTGTAACATGTTGAAGTCATACTTAATATTTTTTAATTTGTATTAAAATCATACTTACAAATATACGAACTTATCTTAATTTTAAAAAGAAGCTTAAAATTGTATTTATAAACCCGATTCAATATACACTAAAAAGATCACTAAAGTTCTATTTATAAACACGCCTTCATCCAAAAATTAAAATATAATAATCTAAAGTTAGGTTTTTAAACAATGACTTCTAAATAAAATACATTTAAACTGGTACGTACGGCTAAGATAAGATTTTAACATTAAAAAAAAGGGCATGTTTTAAAATAACGTTTTTTTTTTATGAAGATGTTGTTATAAACATAACTTACTTATTTACTAAATTTTAGAAAATAATTACACTATAATTCTTCTTTGGCCCTTAAAGTTTTTTATCTCTTATAATGACTTATTGATGTAAAAGTAAAAGCCTTTATAGGTCTTAAGTAACAGAGTATAAATTCCATAAAAAAGTTTATACTTTTAGGTTCATGAATGGAAACAAGATAACAAAGAAGAACAATTTCAGTAAAGATATGAATCAGGATTCTGACGTATATTCACCTTAAAAAATATTGATACTTAACCAATAACGTAGAAAAAAAAATGTTTTTAATAATTTTTTTTTACAACTTTTTTATGGTGACCTGTGATTAGTCTTTTTTAAATATTTTTTTAAAAATAAAATTAAACAAATTAATAAAATAATGATATATAGTCTATTATAAAAAAAATTGTTAACATATTAAAATCCTAAAAAAATGACCATTTAAAGCTTAAACTTGATCACCAGTTAATAACAAAACATGTACGAGATTTATTGAAAAAATCAAACATTAATAAAACTTAAGTTCAATCACATAGATGATTCCTTTTTATCTAAAATCATATTTAACTTTAAGGGAATGAGTTAATAAATCTTTAATGATGGTCTATTTTTATTTTTTACCCAAAATGTAAAATTCTAATTTTCATTCAAGTATGTGGAATGAAATATGAATGGTGAAAGAAGAGAGTTGAATGGTATGAGAAGCCATTGAATGAAGTGTAATGATGGGGTGCATGTGAGGAGCTGATGAGAAATGAGACCCCTCCTTCGTTGTCTCCATGAGAGCAATGCAATGAAATCAAACCAACTCAACTCTTATAAAGTTCAGACATAACCACAAACCTGACCAGACACACATTTTGCCATACCAAACACCTTTCTCTTTCTCCTAATTTCTGCTACTCTGCCACCACTTTTCCTGTTCCATTATTCCCTTAAGAATAATACTATTCCCAAACCATTTTCTCATCCCCACTTTTCATAACCTGTTATATACAAAGAAAGTTACAGTATTTTAAACAATATACAAAGTTGTAAAAGCCTCTGTATTATGTACTTTTTACTAAAAAAATTTGAAGTGTTGCATTTCAAGATGGAGCCTTTCAAACTGCAGAAAGTTGAATCTTACACGTCAGTACTGTGGTTCTGATATAATCAGTAGATTCCTCAAAGAATTTACCACTTGGACTTAAACAATTACGATAGAAGAAAGTGAAAAACATCACAAGGCTATGATTAATACTATGATTAACAAAAATCTTTGGAAAGAGAGTGATGCTGGAATAGGTGCTCTCACTTTCACTGCAACTTTACAGTGCGCATGGAATATCCATAAGCAACCAAAAAGAGGTCAGAGCTTTCCCCACTTAAAAAGAATACAAAAAGATGATAAAATATTCAATTAGCTGAGATTCAAAATTTTCATGTTCCTGTCTGCAAAAATATAGTCTTACACACCCATTAGCCTTATCTTTTCCAAAAACCATTGTACTGCTCAAAAACTGTCAAAGCATATTATACCCTCTCCTTTTTCTCATAATACATGATCGATGCCTATTTATTGTAGCATTTCCTGACAGAGTTGCTCAAGTTCCGATATTTTTATTCTAAAAGCTTGTACCTTTTGTTCTTCCAATCTATATAAGCTTCCATTCAACATACACACTGCATCCTCAGTACTTGTATTCCATGGCATCTGAAGGTACAATGTTTATTTTCTCGCTTTTTATTCTCTCGTCAGTTTTTAAGCGTATCTGGTCAATGTTTTGAAGCACAGAACTGAACTAAACTTAAAGTCATTTTGTTACTATTCATAATGAAACAGTACATAAAATTCAGTTGCCCCGTCTGACATAAGCTTTGGTTGTTTTCTTTCCCTTTATCACAATATTCATCCTACTCAGTTTAAGAAGGCAGCTAATGCTACACCCTAGTTCCTGACCCAAGCAAGGATTCTACTCATCCTTTTGGCTCTTGGCTTAGTTTTCTTGTTCTGGAAACAGCTAGATCTGGCATTGGTAAGCCCTTTAACACTATAATCATATTTGTACCTTTACATATACTTTTTAGTTTTTCACACATGTAGACAGTCCTGTTTGAAACATGGTATTTATCTACTACACATAATAATACATTTGGAATTATATACGTTAATTTGGGCTTCTGATATATGTCTTCAACATGATATATAGGTGATTAAGAAGGATCATTTTGTCTTTCAACTGTCAACTGGATCTCTTTTAGTTTCACTTCATCAGTGATTGTTGTCAAGTAACCAATCATCTATGGACGGTCTAAGTTGGGATTCTTCATCACAACTTGTTGGTAACATACCGATCTTGTGGAGCAGTCAGCCTCAGGACCTTGAAGGAGAGTATCATCATTCCATGCCACACCTTTGTTCGAATGTTCACAATCAAACATGTTATCCATATCACAGTTCTGAAAAAGCGAGGGAGATGGTTCATCCATCCACTTCTGAGATAACGAGTATCTTGCCAAATATGAATCTGTCACAAAGAACAGCAACCATGCCTGTGAAATCAGGAACAGTTGGAGCCAGTTGGGGAGAAGCTTTAACATCTCAATCATGCCCGTCCCTTTCGGTGAATATGAACCAAACTAGCAATTATGTAGCAGATTTCAACATGGCCCACCAGCAACAACACCTTATCAGCGGCACGCAAAACGTCAAGGCTACCTGCTCTCTCGAGTCACTTGATTGCTTGCTTTCAGCTACTAAGAATGGCAACACAGACACGTCTCTCGAAGATGATGGGATTTCCATGATGATTTTATCTGACTGCAGAAACTTATGTAACTTCAGTTATGGCAGCGCAGTCTCCTCTGGTGAATCTGAGAGCAATGCTTCCAATGCCAGAAACAGTGACATGAGGTATGCATCAGTGAATGAGCTGGATGAAACAGCGTCTCAAAGCTTCTCTGATCAATATATCAGTCAAGGAAGAGTTATAGATTCTGAAGTTATTTGCACAAAAGGGAGCAATTCATGCTTCAGCGTTGCTCAGAATTCTTTTGCCACCGAAGGTGGCTTCAGGCTTATCTCAGAGACTTCACCAAAGTCCAAGAGACCCAGATGGAACAGGCATCCTGGTTCATCAAATATCAACTTCCAGCAGCCAAATTCATCTGTGTCACCTTCCTTTGAAGAACCTGATCCAGAGGCCATAGCACAAATGAAGGAAATGATATATAGGGCTGCAGCTTTTAGGCCAGTGAACTTGGGATTGGAAGTGGTGGAAAAGCCTAAAAGGAAGAATGTTAGGATATCAACTGATCCACAAACTGTGGCTGCCAGGGAAAGAAGGGAGAGAATAAGTGAGAGGATTAGGGTTTTGCAGAAGATTGTGCCTGGTGGAAGCAAGATGGACACTGCATCAATGCTTGATGAAGCTGCAAACTACCTCAAGTTTCTCAGAGCACAAGTCAAAGCACTAGAAAATTTAGGTAACAAGCTTGACACAATGAATTGTCCTCCTAACATAGCCTTCTCTTTCAACTCTTCTTTTCCCGTACAAACACATTTCCCCGTCCAAAACCCTAGCGGCAACACCCACAACCAACAGTCCAAGGGTCGGAAATGATTATTATCATGAGAGAGAAGAAAAAAATGTAAAAAAAAAGGGGTCTAAGAACCCATAACTTCTAATTATATTCCATTCGTGACTTTGATTAGCATATGTTCATATGTCCTAGCCAAAACTTCAATTTTGTTATATATATGTCCTAATTTTTCTTCATCAATCACGGCAATTTCTAGTTGCTATATCATAAGTTATGTGCATGCAAAAGTGAGTGAATTAAGGTACTTTTGGCTAAACTAAAGCTTTTAATGCTTCCACGGCATTGAATTTTATTTTCAAGAAGGAAAGATGGTTTGAAAGTAAAGGAAAGCCAATTACACAACCTTTTAGCTTACAGAAAGGTCTAGCAATTATAACACCCATGATTAAGATGAAGGGCTAGAAAGTGATTGCCACTTTAAGTTGGTTTTAAACTATAGTTTAATGCAATCCATGTACTTAAAAGTGCTTTTGTTTTCTTGGAGATCTTCAAGGTAGATGAATAAACAAATGAGAGAGACATTCTCTCAAGAGTAGTGAACTGAGTCAGTGGTCCTGTCTCCTTGATTCAACCCAAAGCGTGCTCTTGAAAATCGCTCTAAACTCATTGCTGAGCACGTGTATATTCTTCTTTTTTGGCAGGGGTGTTTGTCATGAGCAATAGATAAAGGAAAGCCGTGTGTCTTATTCAAAAGTTCCAAGTAGGTCTTAAATATTAGTGTAACTAATGATATTGTTAATGATGATGAATATGATAACGACGGCTACAACGAAACATGATGTGGGTTTGGCTGAAAATGGATTATTCTACTTTGGCTCGAATATCTTAGCTAAGCACATGCCTCTTTGCAATGCTACTGTATCTGCATGTGGCAATGAAACCCTTTCGGCCTTTCGTCTGTCATGCTTTAGAATTATTCCCACTTTTTGTTCACCATTCATCATCACCAAGTATACAACTCTACATGATCTCCCACTACTTCTTTCACTCTCATGTTTAACATATAAAACCACCATTTTCTTTTTCTATTCTCTAAAATCTTATGTCTCTAGCTTTGTATGACACAGATTGATGTTATATATTTCTAGCAAACTCCTACCTCTCCTTCAGAGATCACTGCTACTCAAAACACTCTAACACTAAAGTTAATAACTTCAAAATCTATATTTAAGACCAAAGGTGCCTATAAAACACAAACCTATAGTCCATTATATAATAATAAACTTTATACAATTCATCTTGTTTGTGTAAGTTTCGAAACATATAAGAAATAGCTACATGAAATAATATAAACATGGCTTGATGTTACCAGTCCTTTTTTTAGTAGCAAAAAGTATCAATAAAGTATTACAAATTCTATTGTTAAATTATATAAAAAAATTATTTCTTAGTTGAACATTGCTTTGTATCCGGTTGATGGAAAAAATAATGAATATTCAAATATTTTCTAGATATTAGTTTATGATTTAGTTCATTTACTTCAAAACGTGACAAAAAAATGTGATTAAGTTTTGAATATTTTATAGACTATTTTTCAGTTGTTTCTTTATTAAAAGATTTTGTTGAAATAAGTGTTTATTTTGTTTTTGTTTAATTTTGTTTGTTAATAATGTGTTTCAATATTCTAAAATCTATTGCTTAACTCATTATTTTAGTTAAAAATGATAAATAAATTCATAGATATTATCCAAGACTATTTCCATCTTGACAGATAATTCATGATTATTGTTTGGATCTTCATATATACTATCCCATTAATATACTTATAAGGTATTTTCTTTCTTATCACATTCTATATTATACATTTTGTTTGATATGTTATGCTCAATATGAATATGATTAATTTTAGTAAATCAAATAATTTTTAGGTGTCATATTTAATTATTTTTATTTATTTTAATATTTTATTTATTATTTATTTTTTAAAACGAAAATGTTTGACTTTGAATTTAAAGGATTTGTGTAAACACTTCATTTACATAATTATAAAAGACTTGTCTTCTCTTATTCTCTTTGAATTTTCTTATATTTTTAAAGTATTTTTCATCTTATTATATCCTTAATTATACAATTTTGTCTCATGTAAAATTTAGTTCAATAATATATTAAATAGTTTATATAACATAATCTTACTTCTTATTTTTATTGTTGTACATTTTTATAATATAGAACTCTCTTTTCTTTAAATTTTTTTTTATTAATTATTTTTATTTTCTAATTCATTACTTTTATTACTATAACGGTATAATATTTTTTTTACTATAATATAATAATTTAGCATTGAATCTTATTTATTATTAATGAAGTTAAAGAGATAATAAATCTAGGTCTAAATTCGAAATATTAGTACTTTATTTATTTTTCTTTGTTATTTTGTTTAAGTTGTGTATTATATATATTTTATTAGTGTATAAAAAAGAAATTTCATTAGAATTTAGAAAAAGAAAGTAAAAATACATTTAAATATTTTAAAACTTGAATATTTGTTTTCTTTTTATAATTTTTAAAAATATTTTTTAATTTTATCAATTTTGTTTAATTAATATTTTCAAAATTAATAAACATTTGCTTGTCTTGAAATTTTATTTATATTATTTTATATATTTTTTTTTTACTTTCTCTTAATTATTATTTGGTACTTTAATTTGAAAATTATATAATTATATTTTCTTTTTAAATATTTGATATCCAAATAATGTAATGTTAATTTTTTTCTTTTTTTAATGACTTTTTTAATTATTCATGACATCTAACAATGAATAGATACTACTAAAATTAGGATTCATACTAAAAATGAGAGAATGCAGACAATGAAGACCGAGAAAAATTATTACTATAAAGTAATGTTAACTTAGATATAATAATTTATAAGATGATAAATTATTGATATTTGAGTATCTTGTGATGTAATACTTTAATATAAAGTACGTTTATTTCAGAATTATTTTAAAATACGTTGTACTTGTGCAATCTTTGATGTGTGTTACATAATAATAAGAACATACTTTGGTTTTTAAATACATTTTACAATATTGTATCATAAATGATTTACAAAATATAAACAAAATAAGAAATAAAGAAAATGATAAAGAATTTGAAATAAATGCATAGGTTATCATTATTAGTATTTTTTGTTAAATTTTTTTTTTTGTAGCATTTGAAAAGATGCAGCAGTCTGAAGGGGGTTTTATGTTATTTAGTATTTACTTGCAGATATATAAGTTGAGTTTTTTCATCTTCCATTTTTGAATTCTCATTTTCATTTCTTGCACAATGACTTTTTCCAATGTATCACATTTCAAAAACTGTTTCCAAATATCGTATTTGTACTTAGATTTTTAGTTCTTGTATCCATTTCAAGTACCAAAAATTGATTATCTAGGTCTGAGATAATATTGGATGTTCAAAATCAGTCATTTAAATATGTTTACTTTTAGAATAATCAAGTTAAGAATCACAACAATGATTATTTCTAATTGGTTTAGTGTAATTTTTTTCACACTGATAATAATAAACTTGTACTTTTACACCAAAAACTTTTCCAAATTCACTATCTCACTAGAGAGCTCAGTCCACTAATTCCATCAAAGGAAACAGTGACTGAGCTGTTGGATGAACTCTTAAGATTGTCAGAGTTAAAGGGGGGAGTATTCTCGTTTGACAAACATTGTTTCAGTTCCTGAACTACATGACTCATGGTTGGCCTGTTAATGGAAATGGGTGCTACACAAGCCATTGCAATGTCTAAAACCTTCTTTACAGAATCAATGTCAAATTCTCCCTGCAATCTTGAATCTACAATATCTTTGATCTCCTTTTCAAGTAGCTCAGAATCAACCCATTGAATTATGTAAATTTTCTCTTCAGATTTGGTTATAGCAGGTTGACCTGTGATTATCTCAAGCAGTACTACTCCAAAACTGAAAACATCACTTTTTGCCTTCAACCTGTTTGATCTATGGTACCTGATGAATAGAAATTTACAACTCAATTTAAATGACATGTTGTCTTAAGACTCTTGACTTTTGCCACCTGGGTTTGAGTCAATATAATAACTTACTCTGGATCAAGATATCCAAGGGTGCCAGCTACCACTGTGACCATATGGGTGTCACTTTCATTAGGATAGATCTTTGACAACCCAAAATCAGCTAGTTTACCCCTCAAATTTTCATTCACCAAGATGTTCTGAGTCTTAACATCTCTGTGAACAATTGGCGCATTGCAGCCATGGTGCAAATACTCCAATCCTACAGTTAAAGTTTCAACTTACATTTTTGTTTCATGAAACTCTCACTCTAAAGAAAGAGGGGAGGGGCAAAAGGATTCATTCCATACTTACCTTCTGCAGCATCCACTGCAATTTGAAGTCGTTGGTTCCAACTCAATATATTTTTGCTTTTGCCTGCATTTTTTTGAATCCACAAAGGAAATCACGAGTTTCAAATCAGGGAAATAAAAGAAAGGCATTGGGTTTTGGCACAGAATGATATAAAAGAATTGTTTTCCAGTACATACACCTGATCTTTGACTCACTTTTATGGTTCTTTTAAATGTATCTAATTTGACTTGAATGGTTTGTTATATTTTATTGGCATTCATTCACTGTTTAGAGTTTTTATGCAGATAATTGAGACACCTACAGAATCAGAAGCCTGTACTTTCTACCAGTACCTTTTTGATCTAGCAATGTGGATACAAACTTGAACACATTATGTAGCCGCCCCTAAATTGTCATACAGGGAGGTAAAAAATTAAATGGAGTAAATAGACCTTAAAAAATACCTGATAAATGTTTTGAGAAGTCTCCATTAGCCATATACTCATAGATGAGAGCCATTTTCTCGCCATCATCACAATATCCTATTAGAGAAGTTAAAAATTTATGATGAACTACAGCAACGAATTTGGCCTGTAAATAAAAAAGCAATAACCCTTCAATTACCATAAACAAAATATCATTAATGAGTGTGTGTATATATATAATTATGATCATATTTGATGTCAGCCATAGTACCTCTGCCTTAAATTGCATATACCCTTGGGCTGAAGGAGAGAGCATTTTGACAGCTACCTCAGTATCATCTATCCGGCCATAGTAGACTGTTGCAAATCCTCCTTTCCCTACAACTCTTTCTAAATTTTTGGTCATTGTCAGGACTTCAGCATAGGTGAATTCTTGTTTATTAGACTCTAGTTCCTCCTTTATTCTGGAATAGGCCATCTGTTTTCTCCGGAGAGCTGAAACCGTGGGCAGAAAGAAACACTATCAAAGTCCATGCAAATAACTGCTAATTGTTGTACACTAGTCTACAAAACAAAAATGCAATCGAAAATTTACAATGTAGAAATCAACTTAAATTTTCATTCATTGAGTTCTTTTTATACTATTAAACAATTAAAAATCAGCTTAAGAATGACAATGTGAAAAACCTTCCCACTTTTACTTTGAAGAACGGTCCAACCTATTGGATTCTTTGGTACCCACACTCCAATTAGAATAAATTATCTTCTCATTTTATTTATGTATCCCCTATTTTTCCTTCCCTATTCGTGAATAGAATATAAATACAACATGGTACCTAGTTGTCTCCTTTTGTGTATGCAGAAAGAAATCACTGCTATTATTAGTATCAGAAAAGCTCCTCCCAGAGATGCCACCAGTGGAACTACAACCCTGTTCCCATTATTATTGTTGCATGAACCTTGTGTGCAAAGATCTGGATTTCCACCAAAACTGCACTTATAATTTAAAAAATAAACATGTTAGGGGAATTGTCTCATCAATGGTAAACCAGCGTAATAAGCCATTCCTCATATTGTTGTAAGAAAATTAGTAACTCATGGGGAACGAAGTCAAAACAGAGGCAGGGGCATTATCCAAAACTGAATTTTGAAACAGAGCATACTTGGATTCAAGTGAACCATTCTGGGAAAGTTGAATGAGTTGCGTTGGAATTGTTCCTGATAGCTGATTGTTTTCTAGGTTTCTAAACAATTAAATCAACAAAGTTAATTAAAAAATCAAATTCAGCAAGGAAAGCTTGATCAATATAGTTAACTTACAGAACTCTTAAGAAGCGTAGTTGATGTAGGAAATCAGGCACGGTCCCGGTCAAGTTGTTGTTTGACAAATCCCTAAAATAGAAACAAATTTCTTATACTCAACATTAGGAGGAAGCATACTCTTGCTGTCATCAACTACGTAACTTGATATTTTTATGAGGCAGATTCAGTGACTCACAAATATTCTATGTACTGCAGATTGGATATGCCAGAAGCTATATTACCAATTAAACCACTGGAAGATAAGTTCCTAAAATCATGTTGTAAGATTTTGTTAATAATATTGAAGATATAATAAGCGTAAATTTGAAGTTAAAAGTACTGCATCAGTCTATGTATAATTCACGCCAAGCTTACAAGTATACAATCTTTGCTGAAGCAGATTCAGCATAGCTGCAGTTAAGACCGTCCCATAAGTAGGTCAGTGGAGTACAAGGATCTGCTTGCCAGTTTCTCTTGATTCCATACATTGACTTGACATTTGTGATACCATCAACTATTATCATGAATATAAGTAGGTCAGGTGAGAAATAATAAGAGTACTGCATGTAAATATAATAAGGTGATATAAGAAAGCAAAATCAGCATGTCTAAGAACATACCGTCTTTCTGCTTTGTTTCTGATTGTGAGAAGTTTCTTGACGTATATATCTCAATGGCGTTGAGAAGAGGTGGAAGAGTTGATCTACTAGTTTTATTAATCGAAAGTTCCAACGAATTTTCGCTTATAGCCATATAATACTCACTCTGCAGGTACGGAAGATTGATTGGATCAATATTTAAAATGTTCCCATTTACAAAAATGTTGAACTCTCTAGTTTGGTTTGCCTCAAGCTTCTGGATTTCAGCAAAAAACATGTACACATAAAGTGTGGAAGAATTGTACACGGGAACGAAGCGTAGCTCTATACCGTCGTTAACATTTGCTGGAATTGCTGCAGTTCCCATGACAGTGGAGGGTGGCAATGGTAAAAAGTTAAATGAAGTAGCACCTTGGTCTATGGTAAGGAGGGTATCTATCTGATTCCAGTCAGCTGAGTTATAAGGTGTCCATATTCTATCATAGACATCATCTGGAAATCTTTGGGAACATAAAAAGAAGGAAAAACATCAGAACATTACAACATTAAAAGAAAATAAAAAGAAAAAAAAAGTCATGTCATATTCATGATATAACTTGGTTGGTTACATTATAACATTGCTCACCTGACTATTTCACCATCTTGTAAGCCTGCATCAAACCTTGCCAAGAGCTCCCCATAGGTGACTAGGTAGGCATCACTGTTAAGAACTCTAATCTCTAAAACTGAAATAAAAGGTGTACCCTTGCCAGTGTTGAATAAACAAACATGAACATAATCTGAGGAAGCAGCATATATGATTTCCTTGGTGACTACACTGGATGCATCCTCAAACACCACTGATCCCCACCATTTGTCTCCGATATAAATGTCAAATTCAGGAAGAGATTCTTTTCCGTCGTAACTTCCATATACAAACCTTGCCCTCACCAAATATTTATTGCCACTTCCTTGAGAAACCAGGGTATAGCAGTGCCTGGTTCCATCGGGAAAGCTTCTAACATTCCAGAACTGTCTTGTAAGGGAAGGCTTATATGTAGATGATATGCTGTGGCTTACACCACCGTCTGTGAAGTTGACATCCGAAGAGTAATAGATGCCAGTAGTTTCATCTGTATAGCTTGGTTCATCCACAAGTCCGCAGTCAATGCTGACGAATCCTGTAAAAGGTGGAAGTTTTTAAGTTCCAAGAACACTGAGTAAGTGTAGGATTCAGGATAATGAGATGAAACTATCGAACCTGATGGATTCTGGGCACGAACAATGATAGGAAGAATTAAAGAGAGTTGAAAAATCACAAGTAGAAAGTATCCTTTCATTTCTAAATTAAGTAAACTGAAAACACCTCCCGAGATTGAAGAATGTTGTGAGAAGAAGTCATTAACAGTGATGAAGCTTGATCATTCAATGTCTGTAAGGGTTGTGTTGAAGTCAAGTATCTCTGCCGATTGAATATTAAAAGCCACCGAGTTGAATAGTCGAAGTAGCATGTACAAATTTCTTTGCTTAAATTATTATTGCAATGGAGGAAGGAACTTCAATTGATATTTTTTTTCTGGATAATTTTGATTGTTACAACAAGAATGAGAATAGGCGTTTGACTTTTGTTCTAGGCATACTTAAGATGAACATGTTTTGCTTATATTTTATTTCTAGTTGAATCATAATAGTATTTAAAAAAATTGAAGAATGGGTTTTGATGTTGATTGGTAGATGTGGCAAAGTTGTGAAGCTTGCCGGACGAATCACCTCAAAAAGTTTAGCTATTTGAATATAGGAGAATGTATCTTTAATAATTATTTTACAACGTAATAATTATTAACTGAACTCCGGTTATAGATGAGTCATCATTTTTTAATGATTGACCATGAACTGTTTTAAAAAATAATAAATAAATAACATTTTTAAAATATAAATTAAAATATATATGTTTTAATAAACTATTTTCATTTTATAATTTATTAAATTTTACACACTTGATAAATTTAGATATTTTAAATTATGATAACTTCACGTATTTTTAATTAAATTTATATTAAATATGGGTTAAGTATGTTTTTTATTCTTTAATTTTAGTAAAAATTGTAATTAGTTTTTTTTTCATCGAAACTTTAGTACAATTTACTTCTTCAACTTTATAAATGTGTAGAATTAGTTATCTTAATCAAATTTTGTTAAATTTATTTGATGTTTTAAATGCATTTCATAATAACATGTAAGTGATTTACACTGTGTTTAAAACTTTAAATAAATTTAACAAAATTTGATTAAAACGACTAAAGTCACACCATTTTAAAATTGAGAAACTAAATTAGTCTTAAAAACATATTTAATCCTTAAATATTTTATCAATTGAATGTTATTTTTTTTTAAATATCCTACTTTTTGATTGATCTTTCTTTATTCACATTTTAAATAACTATTTTTTGAATTAAAATAATTCTTTGTAATAAAAATTAATTTGTACAATAATAAAATTATAAAAAATAATTTACTTTATAATTGTTTTTTTATAGTATAATAAAAAGAAATGGACACACGTTCCGCACGGGCGTTTCCACTAATTATTGATAAAATGAAATTACACGAAATGTTATGGATAAAGGAGCATGTGTTCCTTATTATTTATTTTATTCTATTTGCACAGTCAATTTCAATCACCAATACTATATAGTCACAAGGAAGACAAGTAATACATTTAAGTACATCACTCAAATTAAAGGAATATTCAGAAATTGTGCAACGATACTTTGAGTTTGCAATATTTTGTAGATTATTATACATTAAAATCAAGCAAATATAAAGAACTTGTGTGAGGAGAGTTTCAATAGTAGGTTTGACATTGAAAGAGGAAAACCACTTACCATAGTCATATAGACCTTGCTTTATTGCTATATGATTGTAGCCATCTTATTCTGCTGAAGAGTTTACCTGGCATGAGGAATAAATTCTGTATTCAGATTCAAGGTCACCCCTGAATCTGTTGAATACTTACTTCTATCTTTTGTTCGAGCTACTTCCATTGACAAAGACTCTTTCAGTTCAATCACTATCACACTTGTGATAGGCCTTTTGTTCATATTTGGAGACACACATGCTGTTGCTACTTCTACGGCTTTCCAAACTGAATTGGTATCATAATCTCCTTCTAGCCTTGAGTCAACAATGGCCTCGATATCCCCTTTCACAACCAAGGATCTAACCCAGTCACTTATGTGAATACTTTCTTCACCATCCCTCATTACCACTGCTTGATTTGTGATTATCTCCAAAAGAACAACACCAAAACTATAAACATCACTCTTATCTGTCAATCTGTGTGTTATGAAGTACCTGCATTACAAAAAGAAAATGTTACTCTATTTATTTTCTGTCAGAATTTCTTGCCACAAAATAACTAAATTTTTTCCCAGAAAATGATGAACAGGAACAGGACAATGTAATTGAAGTACTCACTCAGGGTCCAGATAACCAGGAGTACCAGCAACAACAGTTGACACGTGAGTTCCCCCATCAGTTGGAATAATTTTGGAGAGACCAAAATCGGCTAGCTTTGCTTGGAAGTGTTCATTCAATAAGATGTTTGTAGATTTTATGTCTCTGTGGATTATAGGTGGCTTGCAACCATTTTGCAGATAATCCAAACCTGAGATTGGATTTAAGGCAACCAGATTGTGAGGGGAAAAGGGGAGTTTACAAAACTGTCAAAACACATAATTTGAAGTTTACTTTCTGACCTAATGCTGCATCCACTGCTAGACGAAGTCTTTCTTCCCAGGTGAAGAGTTTTGCTTTGCTGTGATTGCCTGCAAAAACAAGTTTGCTTAGCTTTTTCTCTGCGTTGTTTTCTGTTAATTTATGACTCAATAATACACTTGTCTCCTAAGGAAATATTCATATTCATGGTTTCAGAATATAAAACAATTTATTTGCAGAATTTTATATGGGAACTAACCAGAGAGATGTTCTTGTAAGTTTCCATTAGCCATGTACTCATATATGAGACCCTTAGTGCTTTCTTCGTTACAATAACCAACAAGGGAGGTTAAATTTTTGTGATGAACTCTCATTAGAAGTTTAACCTGTACATCAAAATCTCAAACATGTTTAACCATATATTTTTATTTCTGAGATAAAAGTACAAGTGTAAAGTGATAGAGAAACTTGCCTCTGCCTGAAATTGTTGAAAGCCCCGGGCAGACAATGAGGAAAGGATTTTCACTGCAACTGGAGTGTCATCGATATGACCAAGATAAACAGTTCCAAAACCTCCTCTACCGAGAGTTGTATTGAAATTGTTGGTGATTTTAAGGATGTCGGAGTACGAATAAATTTGTTTTCTGAATGGTAGTAATAAATCATCTTGTTCTGTGTTTTGTGGTGAGATCTGACTTTGATCCTTTTCTACTATCAAAGCTGTTAAATATCATGCAACAGTTTCGAAAACTAACAGGTTACGATTGAATCTGTTTGACAAATTATCAATAAAAGTATCTTTGTAGCATCACCTTTCATTTTTCTCCTTTTAAGAGTCCATAATATAGCTGTCACCACAACGAGAAGGATCACAACCCCACTAACTGATGCTACTATGGGTGTAACATTGCTCTTTTTCTTTCCACCCTCTTTGTCCTGCTCGTTGCATTGAATAGATTCACAGAGATTTTGGTCCACACTAGCATGGAAAACACAGAAGGTTTATGTTTTAACTCTCAGTAAACCTAAGGAAAAGCATAAGTGAAACCGTCAACATGAGAGGTAAGAACTAAAAACTGTAATATGAAACTCATACTTATATAAGTGACACCACCTTCAACCGAAATCCCCGTAATAAATTTATGAGTTTTCTTACCTATATAATGCTTTACTTTCTTATTTTTACTTTTAATATGAAACTCATACTTGGATTTTTAATTCATAATAAGTTTGACTATAAGATAAAAACAAAATATTGGACATGGATAAAGAAGATTTATGTACGAAAGTAAAATAAAACCAATTGATAATGATCACCATAAATAATGATATTATGAATTTGAGAATTTTCAATAACATCCTTACCTTAATGACAAAGAACCTCCCTTAGATTTCTCAACAAGTGCCGAGGGAATTAAACCAGAGAGGTTATTGTTCTTCAAGTTTCTGCCAAAACAGGGAAACTATAATATCCTTTTCTATTTTCTGATATAGAGGAATCAAAAGTTGTTCCACTAACTGATGAAGCAACTTACAATATCTTTAAGTGTTGTAATTGAGACAGAACTTCAGGGATTTCACCATTTAAGCTATTGTTTGATAAATCCCTGAAAACAAAAACATGTCTGCTTTTAAAAAGTCCAAATTATGACACGTAACAAAAGACATCTTGACATGTACGTACACAGCAGAAATAATGAAAAGATTTAGAGAGTTTAATTTATATCTGTTAGAATAAATTTTACTATAAACCAGTCAAAAATCACTACTGAGATATAGCTTTTAAAATAGTTACTGCAAAAATTAATCAATTTAACTTAACCCACAATTTATCATTTTTTTCACTCTTATCGTATATATAGTATTTACTTGTAAAATACAGAGGTTTTTTCTTGTCTCATCATTTATTGGATCAGGTGGAAAAATAAAACTCACAACTTCTCCAACATGCTGAGGTTTGAAATTGAAGGGTCTATCTTTCCTGACAACCCACTTGAAGATAAATTCCTGCTTTGCAGATCCAAAGGTTATATACGATACCATCTGAGATCCATAAAACCACTATATATAGTATTAATTTGAGAAGCATAACTTACAAAGTTGTGATTCTTGGAGACTCGTTTTTGCTATAACTACAATTCAAACCATCCCACAAGTAATCTACAGGGGCACATGGATCACCTTGCCAATTTCTTGTCACCCCATAAACTGATTTGATGGTTGTAATGGCATCATCTTTGTTATTTTTAAGCATAAAAGAGCAAAGGGTAGTTAAGATCATGTACAGAACAGGGTAGTCCAAATAAATGGTAAAGGGTAGTTAAGAACAATATGAAGATCATATTTTTGTGGCATACCGTCTCCTTTGAACGTATCTGATTGCGGGAAATCTATTACGCTGTAAATTTCAAGGGCATTGATGATGGGAGGCAGAGTTGAGTTTTCGGTTTTTTCAAGAGAATATATAATTTCTTTCCCACTGGAGGGTGAAGAGCTATATAAAGTGTTGACAAGAAGATTCCTTGGTGAAAACTTTGAAAACCTCAGTTTACCATTTTCCAAGATGTTGAATTCTCTTGTCTCATTCGTCGCCAACTCTTGAATCTCCATGAAGTGCAAGTAAACATAGAATTGTTCAGTTGGATCAGCTGGCTTCCATCTTATTACCAATGGAGCACTGACATTTGATGGTGTAGCTGCAGTGCTCATCACAATAGCTGGCGGTTTGTACACGTTCTGGTCTAAAGCATCAGCAGAAATCGAAACATTTAATTCTGTCCAATTATTTATGTTGCCATATCTCCAAAAACGATCATAAACATCGTTCTTGTATCTGAGAGAAAATCAAAATTAGTCCAATGAAATCAATCAGTCTTGTAACGAAAAAGTTTAATAAAAAAAAGTAGGATTCACCTGTAGCCTCTGTTTGAACCTATATCCCACCGCTCGAAAAACTCCAATGATCCAGATTCAGTGACGTAAAGATTATTTGGCAAAGTTCTCAATTCTATGACTGATATAAACGGTGTTCCATGGCCTGTGTCAACCAGACAGAGCTGTAAATAATCCAGTGAAGGTACATGTATGATCTCCTTGTCCACTTCATTTGATCCATTGTTTATGCTCACCGTACCCCACAGGTTAGCCCCCAGATGAATGTCAAACTCTGGAGTCTTATCCAGATCATCATAATTTCCGTACAAAAAACTAACCCTGATCAGATACTTAGAGCCTCTTGTGATGTTTATTTTGTAGCAGTTCCTTTTTCCTTCAGGGAAGCTTCTCACAGTCCACATCTGTCGCTGATACCGTTGTTTGAGATCAGTTTCTATTGACTTACTCACACCAGTATTAATCAAATTTGCGTCTGAAGTATAATTTATGCCTGTTGTGGACTCAGTATAGGTCACATCTTCAGTAGCTCCACAATCTATGCTGATGAATCCTGCATGGGACATTTAGGCTTAAGCTAATTGTCTTTTTATCAAATAATGATGCACTGAAGTTGAAGTTTTAATTTGTTATCAAACCTGATTGGTCCTGAGCTTGAACCAGAATGGCAAGAACTAGACCTCCAACAAAACCAACAAGGAAACACCTCAACGTTCCCATGTCTCATCACCCTCTGCCTGTGAAGTAGAATAGGGATCACCCTTTTCCGAATTATACCACAAAAGGATTTGTGTTTTGGCGACGTGGTCAATGTCAACATGAAGGTAGTCTTGCCGGTTTAGAATTTCTTAAAACTTTTGTCCCTTTCCATCCGTCATTGCAGCTAGTGCAGTAGGATCATCCCCTTGATTACTTTGAAATTCCTGTCATGTTCATATCACTTGTCTCTCACGCATTTGCGTGTGCATTAACAAAATTGTACAACATTCACAGTTCAGTCAATCAATATATTTAGCCAATGGAAATAAACTACTTAACTTATAACCAATTCATGGATCTTAACGAGTATTAAATTAACTAGAAGATGTCTATGTTTGTGGTATAGAAGATTTACATTTATTATAATGGAAGGCTTTTGAAACCTGGTTTGAGTGAGTTATAATAATCCTATTTGCTGAGAGAAAACTACTTAGAATAATGCCAGAAGAGGATTTTATGATCTTCATGACATGTATACGTCTCTCACTTTCATAAGATTTACATTTGGCCATTAAGTACAATGAAAAAGATACTTCTACTTTCCTTGCTCGTACAACACAGTGCAGACAAAGTCGTGGAAATATGACAACTATTTTTAATATGAAATAAATGGTCACATATAAGGTAGAAATAGTCCAATAAGGATCATATTGGTGTAATATATATATACTTGTCTTCCTCGTGTTTACTAAGTCTTAAGGATGTTACTTTTAAAAATATGTTAAAAATAAGAAAAGTAAACCGTAGTCTCTAAAATCATGTCTCATTGTATTATTTTTTTAAGATTTTAGTCAACATTAAGACTTTAAAAAAATTCATTCATTACCAAAGTATTACTCAACTATGTAACAACATTTTACGTCTTTTGTGTCATATTTTTAGTTGCTCTATAATTCAAGGTAATCATGGCAATACTTTATATATTCTAAGAAAACCATTGACAAAAAAAAATCTGGATAGTTATTATGTTAATGATCTTTAGTCATCTAACAATTTTAGTTGACACAAATTTGGGAAACCAATGTTTTTGAATGACCAATTTAAAAGTTTATTCGTTGTAAAATAACATATGATTCAAAATTGTTGTCAGTATACTTGTTGAAAGTTATGGTTTCCTAAAAATAACAAGAGTATTCAAATGAAAGAGCTTTAATAGCAGGATATGTTGTAAATCACATTTTTTATTTAAAAGATGTCATATGTGATTATCAATAATAATAATAATAATAATAATAATAATAATAATAATGATAAATAATTGAATGGTAAAATGTAGAATTAATTATTATAATTTATAATATTGTAATTGAGATATGATTAGAGTCCACAAGGATGGAACAGTAAAAGTATTTTAACAAAACTGGAATTTATACAAAAAAAAGTACATTTCAAAACTAAGATCACTTTGTGAGTGTTTTATGATTGAATTTAACTTTAGTGACTCAGGTGTCAAATTTCTGTTATTTATCGGTAACATAAATAGATTACTCCATTTGAAGTTCATATTTTTCTGTAAGTTTGTATTATCAACTTCCAGTCTTATTATGACAAGTAATGATAAGAGGATTTGCTTTGTTATTTCAGTTGAAAATGGTGTAGCAACCCACAGGTACATTGACTAAGTCCCACACAGGAAAAAAATATTTGTTGAGACTGACAAATTCTAATAAATCACTTGTCAGACAGCTGTGTAGATTATCTTTGCGCTTGGGGCAATGACGCAGCTAGTGAGGTTCTAACCGAGGCGCGTCTATTGCTGGTTGAAAACTATTTCCAAACCCCCTCTTTGGCCTGGGTTCATCCTTGGCCTTTGAGAATTTCTGGAAGGGCTCCCCTAGGGGTAAAGTCCTATATTTGTTAGTATAAAGTTTTATTTTTTTGTAATATCTAAATAAAGTTGAAATAATTTTAGAAATTTTGGCTGTAGAATTTTGTAGGAGATCCCCATGTAGTTTGTTAGTCCATACTAAATGGGAATGTATTAGTTTAAACATAAAAAGATGTTTAATTTATAATAATAAAATGTTAGAATTACAACATATAGTAATTTTGTAAGATAATATATAACATGTTTGTCTGTTTGATAATTGTTTAATTTTATATATATAATGTTTCATAACTCTTTCAAAACGCTGTTTAATTATTCTATAACAATAAAAACTGAAAAATATATAAAAATTATTTGAGAAAATTTAAAATAACTAAATATAAAAATTATGCAAAACAAAATATTATTATGACATATTTCTCTGTTTGATAAATTTTCATTATAAAATATTTAATAGTATTTTTATAAAAAAAATGTTCTATAACTCTTTTAAAAGGATGTTTAATTATTGTAAAATAATAGAAACTGAAAAAGAAATCCAAACTCAATAACAGATATGTAATTAATATTTATATATTAATTGCAGATTAAAACACATGATATTAAATACAAAATCAAATAAAATTGAATTATATCATGATCAAGTTAACATATCTTACAGAAGTCCACATCGACTGTGTAATGTATATGAACAAATCTAGGATCATAATATAATATTGAAATGCTATTCAATGCTGATCAATGGAGCCATGAGCTAAACTCATAGCGAATTATTCTTTCGCCTTTTACTAAAGAATACCGTGTGTTTCTCTCATTAAGTGGCCTACACCTATTTTTGGAAGAGTCCCTCTTTGAGGGCTCTGCAATTTCAGTTCAATAGTTAAGTAAGTTTTCAGGTAATAATTTGAGGTGGTAACCATGAATTAAAGATTGAAAAGTTATGCCGAAATTAAACTAGAAAAATATTTCTAAACCATAAGATAAGATGACTATTGCTTATTGATTAATCCTTGATTAAACTTCAAGACAATCATTTATAATATATATATATATATATATATATATATATATATATATATATATATATATATATATATATATATATATATATATATAGGAAACCTTACAATATAGCAGCAGAAAAGTATTATTACAAAACTCAGAATTTGGAAAACCAAAGTTAGGAGGATATATATATTTTTTAAAAAAGTTTGGGTTCGGCTTGGTTTGTTTCAGTTTGGTTTGGTTTAGTTCGATTTTGCTTGATTTAGTTCGATTCAGTTAGGTTTGCACAACTCGGCTCGGTTTAGTTCAGTTTAGTTCCACTAGGTTCAGTTAAGTTTGATTCGGTTTGGTTAAGTTTGATTCGGTTCGTTTCGGTTTGACTCGATTCGGGTTGGTTTGGCTTGGTCTGATTTGGCTCGGCTCGATTAGCCTCGTCAAGGTTTGGTTTGGTTACATTCGGTTCGGATCGGCTTGGTTCAGTTTAGTTCGATTTGGCTCGACTCGTTTCCGTTCGGTTCAACTTGGTTCAGTTCGGTTTGGTTATGTTCAACTTGGCTTGGCTCGGTTCGATCCGACTCAACTCGATTCAGTTTAGTTTAGTTTGATTTGATTTGGTTTGATTTGGCTCAGTTCAGTTTGGCTTGGCTTGCTTCGGTGTGGTTCAATTCAGTTTGTCTCGATTCAGTTTGGTTTGATTCAGTTAGGTTCGGTTTGTTTCGATTCGGCTCAGTTCAACTCGGTTCGGGTCAGCTCAGCTTGGTTCGGCTCGGTTCGACTTGGCTTAGTTCGAATCAGCTTGTTTAGGTTCGGTTCAGTTCAAATCAGCTCAATTTAGTTCGATTTGGTTCGATTTAGTTTTGCTCGCGTTGACTTGGTTCAGTTCTATTCAACTTGACTCGGTTTGGTTCGTTCGGATTGGTTTGGTTAGATTCGATTCGATTCGGCTTGACTCAACTGGGCTTAGTTCGATATCGGTTCACACTATTATTGCCACGTGACACCATGTCAATTTGATATGTTACATGAATTTTTTAATTTAAAAGAAATAAAATATAATTAAAAACATAATTAAAAAATAAAAAAAAAGCACATGACCTCGTATTTAAGAATTTTAGTACAAAACTAACGACTAGACCTAATTGTTTCAATTTTTAAAATATAGAGACCAAATTGAGAAAGAAAAAATTATAAACCTATTTAATAAGAGGTTAAATATGTTTATGATCCCTAAACTATTACGCGATTTTTGTTTTCTTCTCTTTCTAAAACTTTAATCCATTTCCATTCCTTCCTTCTAAAAAATTCTTAGATATAGTACTCGATAACTAACAATGTTAACTTTTTTTCTAACATTGCTAACGGCATGTCATGTCCTTAAGACACATGTGCAATAGCATCTCCACCATGTCATTTGACCTCCTTTAATAAGGTTTCTCTTACCATCACGCTACGTCTCCCAAAAGATAAAAGAAACAACACAGACCAAGCACAACAAGTATTTACAAGGACTTTCGTCCTCTATGGCCTTATGGACGATCTATATTCCCCTTGTAAACTAAATGATAATTAAATGAAAGGAAACAACTTCAACTCTTTTTCGACCAAAGTTTCATCATAACTTAGTTTTATTTTATTTTCACAAGTATGCAAGCGGATCTAACATGAGATTACTAATGAATTACACAAAGATAAAGTCAAACTCTAAAGTCGGGAATTGTTTGTCACTATTATCCGATCTTAACAAAATCTAGAAAGCCATTTTCAAACGATCTCCTTTGAACACTTTCCCAACCCCAATTTCAACCTTTCCCAAATAAATGCTATGTTTTGGAAAAGAAAGAGAAGAAAGCAACAGGAGCACGAAAGTATCATTTGAGAAATGACCCAAAAAGAAAAGTATTATGAAAAACTGAATCTTTAGTTCTCTTTCACCTTCCAGATCGAAATCACTAAAAAGAGAGAGACAGTAGTGAGGTGAGTTACTTGATATATAGAGAGAGTGAGTGAGAGAAAAAGAGAGTTGCCAATGTAGTCTCGTTGTATGTGTGTTTTAGTGGAACAAAGTTGGAAAGTGACTACTAAATGGAAAATGTGAAGGGGTAGAGAAGAAAAAAAAAGAGTTTTGACAGATGTTTCATTCGGAGGTTTACTGGAGATGCTGCACCTTGCATGCTTCTATTTGGCATTTACAGAGAAAGGAGAAGATTCCCAATACGCGTGAATGAAGAAGAAGATTTCAAATTTTGATCTTACAAGTTTAATGTTTTTCTTTTTAATTTTAAGGAGGTTAGCAACATAAAAAAAAAAAAAACTAACATTGTTAGTCATGAAGATTAAATTTAGGAGTTTTTAGAAGAAGATGGATCAAAATAAATCAAAATTTTAAAAGTTTCATTAATGATAAATGAGTAAGACAAAAAATCTCTCTGTCTATATATATATACTTAATATATTTTGGATTGAGGGATGTGTATAATCTTGAAAAAATTAACTTAGAAAACTACATTCATCGGAATAAGAACACAATCAAAGATAACACCAATGGCATAGGTATGTATACATTGAAATTCATTCCAGATTATTTATTTTTTCTTCTATTTGCCACTCCATTTCACTCACCAACCAATCCTAGGAATGTTCATCTTTAAACAATCTCAAGTGGTACATTACACTATGACTATAATC
Organism: Vigna radiata var. radiata; assembly: GCF_000741045.1. Taxonomy (NCBI): domain Eukaryota; kingdom Viridiplantae; phylum Streptophyta; class Magnoliopsida; order Fabales; family Fabaceae; genus Vigna; species Vigna radiata. The sequence continues at coordinate 31,979,685 of NC_028355.1, read as the reverse complement.
ATCTTACAATGGGCAACCGTTTACCTGGCCTGGGGAAGAGATTCTGTATTGAGATTCATGATGACCTGGTTAATTGAATCACTTGTTTGAGTACTTCTATCTTCAGTTCGAGCTAATTCCATTGATAAAGACTCTTTCAGTTCATTCACCACCACATTTATCCTTGGCCTTCTGTTGGGATTTGGAGAAACACATGCCGTTGCTATTTCTACAGCTTTCCAAACTGAGTTACTGTCAAACTCTCCTTCCAACCTTGAGTCCACAATGGCATTGATATCACCTTTTGCGATCAAGGACCTAACCCATTCACTTATGTGGGTTTTTTCTTCATTCTTCCCTATCACTGGTTGACTTGTGATTATCTCTAAAAGCACAACACCAAAGCTATAAACGTCGCTCTTCTCTGTTAATCTATTCGTTAGATAGTATCTGTAGGACAGAATGCAACTCAATATATTTTCTGTCAGAAGTTTGTGAACATAAACATTCAGATAGAATCACTACATTTTCCAGGAAAACAATGAATAAGAACAAGAAAGCATAATTGATGGACTTACTCAGGGTCTAGATAACCAGGAGTACCAGCAATAACAGTTGACACATGAGTTTCCCCATCTGTTAGGATAATTTTGGANAGACCAAAATCAGATAATTTTGCTTGGAGGTGTTCATTCAACAAGATGTTTGTTGATTTTATGTCTCTGTGGAATATTGNTGGCTTACAACCATTTTGCAGATACTCCAATCCTGAGGCCAAAAGTATATATTTAGAGAGGTATGAAGAATTAAGAAAAGAATATTATTGATGTACCTGAGGCTGCATCCACTGCTATACGAAGTCTCTTTTCCCAGCTAAAGAAATTTCTTTTTCTTCGTTTACCTGCATAATCAAGTTCTATCACTTTCTGTACATACTTTTGGTTCGTTAAAGGTTAGTCATATGACTCGTACAATTGTCCAATGAGAAAATATCCATATCCACGGTTTCAGAAAACAAAACAAGTTTGAAAATTTATTGCACAGATTTTAAACAAGAAATTAATTTTTTTTTGGGAGCAAACCAGAGAGATGCTCTTGTAAGTTTCCATTAGCCATGTACTCGTATATGAGACCCTTATTGGTTCCTTCATTACAGTAACCAACAAGGGAGGTCAAATTTTTGTGATGAACTCTCATAAGAAGTTTAACCTGTAAATTAAAATGTCAAACAATTTTTTAACTTTATTAGTATATTAATTGCTGCGCTCAGGAACTTAGTATAATGTGATTAAAAAGCTTACCTCTGCTTGAAATTGTTGATAACCACGAACAGAAGATGGGGAAAGAATTTTCACTGCAACTGGAGTGTCTTCTATATAGCCCAGATAAACTGTTCCAAATCCTCCTTTACCAACAACTGTAGTGAAATTGTTGGTGATTTTAAGGATGTCAGAGTATGTATATATCTGTTTTTGGGATTGCAGTGATGAATCATTTTGTTCAGTGTATTGTGGTGATTTCTCACTCTGATCCTTTTCTACCGTCGAAGCTGTTAGAATGTCATACACCAATTTTTTAAAAAACTATTTTTATCTGAAAAATTAAAAAAAAAAATTAGGAATCTAAACAATTGTAGCATCATCACCTTTAATTCTTCTCCTTTTAGTTGTCCACAATATAGCTGCCACTGCTACCAGAAGAATCAAAACCCCGCCAACAGATGCTACCAAGGGTGTAACAATGCTATTGTTTTTCTTGTGTTTATTCTTGTTGCATTGATCAGGTTCACATAGATTTGGATTATTGTCCACACTGCGATAAATTCACAATAGGTTTATATTTTAACTCCCAGTAAGTCGTTCAAGTCATAAGATTTTTCTATAGATAACTTCAATTCGTGTAACTTGTGCCGAGATATTCAGTAGAATCAACAACTGGGTATGAAAAGACATAGGTGGTAAAACACCCTTATTTAACATGTAACAAAAAAGGGTTAAAGATTCAATTCTATAGGTCATGGATGTGAAAGTCTCTACACAATGTTAATAAGATGTATACCTTAGTGAGAGGGAATCTCTATGAAGTGCTGAGGGAATTAAACCGGAGAGGTTATTCTTCTCTAAGTTTCTGCAAAAAGTAATTGGAAACATAGTAAACTTTGTATATTATGATAAAGGGGATCAAAGGAATAACCGATGAAGGAACTTACAAGATCTTCAAGTGTGGCAGTTGTGACAGAAAATCAGGAATTTCACCGTTTAAGCTATTGTTTGATAAATCCCTGGAAACCAAATAACTATGTCTTTACACATGTACTGTAAGACTTCTGATCGTACAAGTATACGTATGAAAGAATAAAAAGATATAAAATATGATTTCTGTAACATCTCAGATTATATAGTCAACATTTTAATATAATAGAACAGGAGACTTGAAGAAGGTAAATACGGCTATAATTTAAAACTTTATGGCTATAATTTAAAACTTTATAATTTCTTTATTCTTGTCTCATGATTCATTTGACCAGGTGAAACAGATTAACTCACAATTTCTCCAGCATGGCGAGATTTGAAATTGAAGGATGAATCTTTCCATGTAATCCACTGGAAGATAAATTCCTGTTTTGCATATGAACAGTAGCATTTCATCACTTAACCAAGTTTTAATTAAGTTTATCAAACATTTTTTTGTTTCATTGAATGCTTAAAAAATATATATTTTCTTTAAATTTTATCTAATCACCATGTCTTTTGATTTTTGCCATTAGTAAGATGAGTTAACGTGTAGTGTTTTTCAGATTATCGTTAAACTCATTCCTTTTCTTTCTAAAAATGAATTAACCGGTGAGGTGGAGGAGATTCGACAAAGAAGATGTGATTTGATTGAGTTTGAGTGGAAAAGATAGAAGTAACAATTATATCATTATCTTGACGGGTAAAGATAGAAAAACACAATAAATAGAAATTATTAGAAAAAAAATTGAGCATTCAAAAAAACAAAGAAATTATTATTAGATATTTAATTAAAAAGATCCAAATTTGAAACATACTTAAAAATTAATCAAATTTATTAAAAAAATTATCCATCAAATTGTTAGATTATATTTTTTATATTATAAAATTATTTATTTCATATTTACCATTATAATAAAATGGTCAAATAATTATCTTTTGAAAAATATTCAGTGCAAGGTATCAAATAATTTTATAGAGGTATGATTTATGCAAAAATGAATTTTAAATTCAATTATTTGTTCTGAAAATTTATAATTAAATAAAAAATTATTGAACAATTACAATTAAATAATAATAATAATAATGTAACATTTGATAATGACTACTTACAAAGTTGTGATTCTTGGAGAATCATTTGTGTGATAAGAACAATTGAGACCATCCCACAAATAGGCTAAAGGGGCGCAGGGATCGCCTTGCCAATCTCTTGCTAGCGCATAAACTGACTTGATGGTAGTAATCGCATCAACTTTGTTTCAAATGATAACAACAAAATTGTAAAAGGTAGTTAAGATCATGCACAATAACGTAAGCAAAAGAAATGGATTTAAAATATGAAAATTTCGTCGCCTACCATCTCCTTGGAATGTTTCTGGTTCCTGTAATTCTATTACTCTGTAAATTTCAATGGCACTTATGATGGGAGGGAGGGTTGAATTTTCAGTCCTCTCCAGTGAAAATTTAAGTTCTTTCCCACTGATGGCTGACGTCGTATATATAGTATTCATACCATGGTAGCGTGGAGAAAAATTTTCATACCATGATTCATCGTTCAACATGAAGTTGAATTGTCTTGTCTGATTGGTGGTTAACACTTGAATTTCCGTGAAGTGCATGTACACATAGAATTCGTCAGTTTCATGTTGTGGCTCCCAGCTTATTACCAACGGAGCACTATCATTTTGTGGTTCAACTGCGGTGCTCATGATAGTTGCACCCGGCTTGTAATCATTCTCATTTAAAGAATCATCGGGAATGGAGGCATTTAGTGGTTTCCAATTTTCGCCGAAGTTACAGGCGTCCCACTCACGACCATACCAGAAACGATCATAAACATCAGACCAGTATCTGTAAGAGAATAAAAACGTACAATAGAATCAATCAATCTTTTAATGCTGAAAAAATTTAATTCCTAAGAATGATTTCACCTGTAGCCTCTGTCTGAACCCAAATCGCAACGTAGGTCATTGTAAATTTGCAGTGATCCGGATTGAGTAACGTATGTATCATTTTTCAAAGTCCTCAATTCTATGGTTGTTATAAATGGTGTGCCATTGCCTGTGTTCACTAGACAGATTTGTACGAAATCCAGTGAAGGTATATGAATGATCTCATTGGATTGGTCCATTGATGCATTGAATATAGTGACTGTAGCCCAGTGGTTAGGTCCGAGAAGAAGATCAAACTGTGGTAACATATTTCGGCCATCATAATTTCCGTACAGAAAAGTAGTGCGTATGAGATACCTAGAGCCTCCTGTGACGCTTATTTTGTAGCAGTTCCTTTTTCCTTCCGGGAAGCTTCTCAGCCTCCACAGTTGTCGTTGACTGTGTCTTTTGATATCTTCAGATGATATTGTCCCACTCACACCAGTATTTATGAAATCTGCATCCGAAACGTAATTTATGTCTAGTGAAGGCTCAGTATAGTTGACACCTGCTTGAGCTCCGCAATCTATGCTGATGAATCCTAAAACATAAACATGCAAAAATATGCATGGCACTTGAGACTTCAGCTAAACTTTTATAAAATAATAATGATGTAACGAAAATGCATGTTTTAATTTGTTAACAAACCTGGTTGGCCCTTAGCTTGAATGAGAATGACAAGAACTAGAACTCCTACAAAAGTAACTAGGAAACTCGATGACATTCCCATTTTTCACTACCTTGTGCTTTTTGGGTTTGAAGTAGACTATGGCACATATATAAGAGCTTGCCTTGTTGCTGTTGTCACTACTAAAGGAACTATGTTCGTGTTGGGGCGACGTGGTCAATGTCAACTTGGAGGTAAGTCTAACCAGTTTTTGTACTTCTTTAATTTTTTGTTCATTTCCATTTCAGTCTAACTATACATTCTTCCTTTTCAGCTACTGCAGGAGGAACATCCACTTGCTTACTCAGTATTTTCTGTCGTATTCATCACTTATCACTCATCCACTTGCATCATAAAAATAATACTGCATTAGTTGGTCAATCAAAATAAATGAATTAAAAACATTACAACTAAGCTTCTTAAAAAATATTAAACTAGCAATAAAATTCTTATGTATGTAATATGATGTGTATGTTAGAATGATGGAAAGCCGGAAAGCTTTTGAAATCCAACCATTGTTTCAGGGTACTAGCAAATTGCTAATAAAACACAATATTAGAAAT